>NW_012149285.1:3444282-3474429 GCF_000956105.1 Propithecus coquereli
AGAGGAAACTACTTGTTTTATACAGGTAGCCTGTCTGTTGATTTCTTCCACCTCAATGGCAGATGTGTTTATTCAAGTGCTTCAGTAGGGTTTTAGCTATCACGCACACTCCTCCTGCTCAGCCAACAGACAGTTCAAAGCAATCGTGTTATCTCACACAACTTTAGCAAGATAATCTAAAGAAGTTTTCCAGACAGCTACACTTCTTGCAGTAGAGCCAGCTATAGTAACTAATAACTGAGCTAGGTTTCTAATCATAACTTTATTTACATTTATGCCAAGCCAGGGAAGAAGCATTGTACTAAAAGATGCCCATGTGGAGGGGTTTACGTCTGCTAGCATATTCTTTATTCTAGGGTGCAAGCGAAGAGGTATAAACCAATGTTCAATTTCCAATTGCTCATGGAGTGACGGTGATACCATCAGAATCTCTAGTCTATGCTGGACTCTTATTATCCACCTATTGAGACGTGGAGATCCCAATGCATGTGGTTAAATAATCTTTATATTTGTCAATTCTCCACGGGTTAAAGTATATGCTGGAGGGACACAACAGATGGAATTACCCGTGCAATGCCTTGTGTTTTAGTAGTTACCAGTAGGGAAGCTCCAGTAACATGCATCCAACGCTTCAATATTGAATCATTGCATGTTTGGAGGCTTCCCACAAATAATGGATTCGGTTACCAATATGTCTATAAATTGTCAAATTATCTTTCTTTTGGTTTCTTATTCAATTTCTGACAGAATTTAACTGCCAAACATCACTGTAGCTTTTGCCTACTGTTGCATCTAAACAAGAAACGGAACCGCCAATCTCCTAGCCGAACCTTGTAGAAAGGACTAGATACCACATAAGAAACACCAGTGAAATTTGCTCCAGGGTGAACCACAAGGTCTCTACGATCATGTAACATATATCATGCAGGTTTAACATGATATATCCAACATGAAGTTCCCTATGGATGCCACCCATTATGAAATCTTAATTATTATATTATCTAGCCATATAGAGAGAGAAACACAGGGGAAGAGGGAGGGGGACCAAGTTTTCATACAGACATAGATGAGAAGTCTTGATTTGTGTACTCGAGAATGGCGTACACATCTAGGATGTCATCTGCTTCTGAGGAGAGACCTTCCTTGTCAGATTTACACTGAGGTCTGCAATGATTGTGCATCCCCAGGAATCAGGAGGGGCTCTCTTTAGGTGAGAGCTGTGGGTCCAAGGCTGAAGGCCCTGAAGCTTTGCTGCAGAGAAGAGCTTGGTATAGTCCATCCAGTGGTTTTTCAGGGCACTCATTACGGTGTTTTTATCCAAAAGACCTAGTCTCTGGGTTGTAGATCTTAAATGGTCTAGTTGTTATCAGTCGATCGGTCACAAAGGGCTTCCTTTACCTGGTGAAAATATACTTTCACGTAATGCATTAAAGCCTCGCAATAGCGAGTCATTTCAGCGTTCTTAAGAGTGTTGGACATGTGAGCTTCAATTATTGGGGCCATAGGTCTTGTAGTAACTATTTCCTAAGGGGTCAATATATGTTTTCTAGTGGATCATTAATTGGTAATGCCTTTGGTCAAGGCAATCCATTCAATAGTGTTAGCTTTGCCTAATGTCGTTTTGTGTATAGTACCTTATTTAACTGTTTTGAAACTTCTCCAGTGAAAAGAGTACCTCCATTGCTGGAGATTCTGCAGGAATACCCCATAAGGGAAACCATTTTCTAATAACCTTTCAGCTACTGTTGTAACATTGGATGTCTTACGTAGGAAAGCTTCTATACCACCAGAGACCTGCATCCAAGGTGGCAAGTCAATGAAATCCTTCTCCACATGAGCAAGTGATCCAGAAGGTTCCAGGAATCTACCGCCAGAGGATTTTATTTTGTTACCAGAATTATGGGTTTTACCACTCCCAAACTGATTAGAAACCTCTTCAGAAATTTTAGAACAATCACCCTACCATTTTTTCATAATTGGTATCATTTTATTGACGCCATTGTGAGTCCTAGAGTAATAATGAAAGCTTTAAAGACTCAGGAAAAACCAAGTAGCCATCGATGCTCTCCATGGTCCCCACTTAACATTGAATTTCCATTTTTTTCAATACCAGTCTTGTTTCTCCCAATCAGGCATTTAGCACTATTTGTTAAGTAGTTCGTCACAGGGAATTTGCCTTGGAACAGTCTTATAAAGTTCACTGAAATTTCATCTCTTAACAATTTTGGTATTGGCTGACTTAGCAGGAAAATGTGCCAAAGTATTTCCTGAATATTTAATTAATTCTTGTTCTGCTTGATTTGGGCTTAGCAGTTTTAGGATCCAATCAGTCTCTTCATTAGAGTTCTGGAAATTCTCACCCAATACGATGGTATGATCAGATTTCAAGGAAATTCATACAATTTCTGGAACACATATCTATACATATGTAACCCAAAGGAAGTTTAGCATTACTTCTTATTTGCAATGCATCTCATACAATTTAGTATATCAAATAAGTCCACTTACTTTACTATCCCTTTTTTCATAAAGAGAGGTATCCTTTTGAGATGTTCCAAAGGCTCATTTAGAAAACTCTAAAGGTATTTTGAGGTCACAAAAAAAGACTCAGTTTAAAATCTGATTTTGGGAAGTATGCCAAAAATATCAAGGGTTTAAAACACTTGATCAAAGTAGGATCATAGGCTACTCTGAACAATAGTTATTCATTTAACCAGAGTGATCATTTAAAGACTTCGAGGCTGGGTGAGGTGGCTCAGGCCTGTATTCCTAGCAATGCTGGAGGCCAAGGTGGGAGGATGACTTGTGGGCAGGAGTTTGAGGCCATCCTGAGCAACAGGGCAGGGCGCCATCTCTACAAATGACAGAAAAATTATCTCAGTATGGTTGTGCATGCCTGTAGTCCCAGCTACTCAGTAGGCTTGGGCAGGAGGATTGCTTGAGCCCAGGAGTTTGAGGTCCCAGTAAGCAATGATGCTGCCACGGAACTCTATCATGGGCAACACAGCAACACCCTGTCTCAAAAAAAATAAAATAATGAAAAGAATAAAAAGACCGCAAGGGCAAATACAGAGAGTTACATAGTTGTAAAAAATCTTAGTTCTTTTAATAGAGAGGACTCAGTTTTCTTAAGTGGACAAAAACCTCATAAAGACAACATGAAGCACAAGGCATTATCTTGCTAAAACACAGAATCTTTGTTTCCTAGGTCACTCACCTAAAAGATAAAGAAAAAGCTTTCATAATTTCCTATTAAGAACAGACTAATACTCCAATAAAACCTTGTTGTTTAAAACAGGTGACCAAATTCTATAATAGTTTTGCATCAGTGTACTTTTAATACTAATACTCTATTTTTAGAAAATTTTATCAACATTTCCCTTCTAATCTTAACCAGTTTCATCACACATAAAATTCTTTTCTCAAGATTCGTGTTCCACAAACCACCTGCAATCCTTTTTTGTTTGTTCAGTTTTTATCTTATACTTTTCCTGTTTTCATTTTAGGACAAGTAGTCATTCTCCTTTAGAACAAAATTTACTTTCTTTTTCCCTTAACAAAATTAAATGTCTTCATGCTTTATAGCTTTTCCTTATCAAAAACACGTTACATTCCTTCTATAGTTGCATGTAGAGTTGTTTCCTTTATTATTTCTAGTAATTTTTGTTAGCGATATTAATTGTTATTCTTAATCCAGAGACCTTAAATTCCAGTGAACACCAGGAAGCAGCTAGTTGTGAACTTTCTCTGAAACCAGCAAGCTGTATATCTGCAAATCTATGAATCGTAATTTCTAGAAGCACGTGCTTTCTCATAGTGCTGTTGGCAGTCTGACATGTCTGTTCTTGATGTGCTCTTGGCCAGAGAATGACAAGACACATGGAAAACAAGGTAGCACGAAACGAGGTTGTTGAGCAGAGAAAGACAGGATTACAGAGCAAGAGCGAGATATAGGTTTACAGAACAGAAGCAAGATACGTTCACCAAAGATGACGAAAAGGACCCCTTGTCCTATAAGAGAGGCCTTGGTTACGGTCTGGGGTCTTGTTTTATAGTGTGTGGATTGGTCCCCCCTTGTGGTGCAGACGTCCCCACTGAACCGCTTTGATGGACAGTTGGGAGTTATAGGACCTGAGTCTGACTGTGCATGGGGATCTCCTGTGAACCTCTCTGAAAGCTCATTAGGGGAGGGGCACCCCAGTGTAGATTTAAGCTAGTGACATAATAATTAGCCTGAGGTTGTCCTAGGTCACCTTCCAGACCCCATTGTGCCTGTGCTGCTTGCCCTGAGGGCTAGAAAACCTCTGCATTCTTTGCAACTGGTGTGCTAAGTTCTGATTGGCAGATTCCTAGGGCATACCCTCCTCCCCCAGATGTAGCAATTGCTCAGGGTGCCCCCTTTGTCCCCAGGAGGGGCCAGAGGTCCCTGGCTGTGCACCTAACAGTACAATTTGTGAAAAGGGCATGAAACATGTTTATTAACAATCCCAAATATTAATATCTTTAGTCTCTGTGTAGTAAGAAACTGTAAAGGAGGCAAAATTTTGTATCTATCCCCTTAGGCTCTTTTGGCTAAGCCTGAGAATTAAATTGTTGCATAGATATCCCTCAGCCTCAATGTTCCAATGCTGCCGATAACACTGTGAAAACCTTCCAGTGCAGGACGTACATCTTTCACATGGGAAGATGTGATTAGATTAGTCATGAAGATGAGGCATTAACCAGCTAGCCATCGTCTTAAGCTATTTTTCTTGCACACGAATTTTGTAATATAGATGACAAACTTACTTACCAGTAAACCAGGGTAGAAAATTTTGTGTGCCTGTATCGTATTTAATGCCGACAACTCTGAAGATAAGCCTGTTGCAATCAAAGCAACAATACTCTTATTTACCAAACATTACCCAAGATACATGAACTTGGAGAGTTTGGGGTTGGTTCTCCTTTTTCTGAGAGAACATTTAACTTATATGAGCACTCGTTTTTCTTAAAGACAATTAAATAGAGCTCTTTTGCCATTTTAATTTGGCAGTACCATAAGAAGACAGAAAAACATCACACACATATATCATATACCAACATATGAAAAGACACCTTCAGCTTCCGTTCTAAAATTTTAGCCATGTGCCAGATACTAAAATACAAGCTCACTAATTTATTAAAGAAGATTTGTATCCAAATTGTGTTCGTTCTGGTTCTGGCCAATTAAACAAGACTATCCGCCCAGATGGCCAAAATGCTTTACTACTATTTGTGAAAGGAAAAAAATAAAAAGGAAATGACCCTTTAGAATTTTTCATTTGCCACTTTGCAAACAGTTCTTTTTTTCTCTCTCTCTCTTCTCCCTATAAGTCATCTTCCATACATTTGCATTTCCAAAGGGAAGACCAGATAGAAAATTTGCACATCTAAGGCACAGAGCTGAGACTTCAGGCCTGAATACCATCATTTGCCTATTCCAAGAAAGATGAGTAAACCCAGTTCAGACAAGATCGCTCAGAAATGGCCTTAAACAAAGGTAAGGCTTGTTATATAGATTTAAGGCAGGTGTTCTGCACTGTAAAAGTTTCTAATGACTTAGTACTCATCATATTCCACCACAGAGAGAGAGAAAGAGAGAGACCCCTTACAAAGGAAGACTTCCTTCATAGATGTAAACTTTTTTTCAGCAGGGTCTCAAAGTAACTGGTTGAAGATAGTGCTCATGCCAGAAAGGCTTATTTTGGAGAAATTTTGGCTAGATGGGCAGTTTTCTATTTCAGCTTGTGTCATATGTAAATTAAAGTACCAAGGGGGTGGTGTGCACTGAAGAATAGGACAAATATTTTTATGCTGGACTCAACGTAAATATTTCTAATATTATCCTCTAGTCAGAGACTGATTCATCCTTTTTTTTTTTTTTTCCAAGATTGAGTGATGGACCAATCAGGTTCTCTGACCCCCCAAAGGTTGTCTAAATGAACTAGAATGACAGACATGGAAAAGAACACTGAAAGGAGTTAAATATTGCCATTAATTTTTTCTCAGGACTACCTGCTGATGTTGGATGGGAATTGAGGATTAGGCTTGATCCTGTTAGAGGACCTCTCCTAAGACAAAGAGAAGCTATCAATCCTCTTAGTTACTACACAGGACTAGATGAAATCATATCATAAATTAAACATTTTGAACACTTCCATTCATAATCTTTTTTCCCCAACTCCCATGTGCTAATTTTGAGTGCTGTGTGGGAGGCTGATGAGCCTGTCTGAAATTTCTAAAAGGCATAGTTTTCCAAAATTATGTTATATTTTGAACAGGAGACATGGTAAAACAGGGATGTCTCAAGCACACACACAGTCTCTTATCTCTTAAGATACCTAGCTGATTTAGGACTTTCACGTGGCAAGAGGCTGGAGAGCTGGGGTGTGAACCTTTGGGTGATAGAGATTAATCCCCACAATCTTTCAGAGCTCAGGAAATGCAGACTCCCACTTGAAAGCCTAGCAGGCCCACACTTGGCCAATGTTAGCAAAGGAAAATAAGTCCAAGATTTTCTATTAATACCAATGCACTCACCTCTGACCTAGCTCAATCCATAATTGATTTAGGTAATCAGCGCCTCAACCTATCTTTCTAACAGAGGAAAGAAGGAGAAATCTCTAGAGCTCTTATAATTGCTTTATACATAATTACGTGCATACAGTAAGATATTTACATATAAGCTGAAAGCAAAAAATATATATAACTTATTATTGTCAGGTTTCCATGTGAAAATGTTGGTTCTTAGTGTACTCGTGGTCGAAGAATGACCAGACACAGCAAAGTAAGGCAAGCAGGAAAATGAGGTTTGTCGAGGAGAGAAAGATAGGATTATAGAGCAGGTGCCAGATATAGGTTTATAGGGCACGGTACATACGCCACAGATTACGACTGGACCCACTATCACAGGAAAGGGAGAGCAAAAGGAAGAGCACGAAAAAGGGACTTGGTTATAGTCTGCATCTTGTTTTACGGTGCTCGGATTGGGACCTCCCTAGTGGCTCATACGTGCACCAGGGAAGCACTTTGATTGGACAGTTGGGAGTTGCATTACTACGCATGCAGGTTGTTCTAGGTCGATTTCCGGACTCTATGGTACCCATGCTACTTGGCCCTTGGGCCAGAGAGTCTTCTGCATTCCTTTGCAGCTGGTGCACTGAGTTATGATTGGCAGATTCCTAGGGTGTTCCCTCCTCCAATACAAAGGTCCCCAACAGAGAATAGCATTAATAAACAAGTCTTTAATTCATTCTAAATATTTATCGAGAGCACTTACTATATGTCTATAAATAGTTTATGCACTTTAATTCATAAATTTTAAAATATGCATGCCATCGTAAATCATGATCAAACCTGTGAAGGGGAGGAGTGAGCAGCTCAGAGGGTTAGGCAGTGGGCAGAGGACATGGTGGGAAGATATATTAATATGCGGTCAAAATGAAAGGCCTGACTTCCTTCCTTCCATTTCTTTTCTTCTTTCTTTGCTTCTTTCTTCTTTTCTTCTTTCTTTCAAAACATATATCTCAGCTGTAGGGGCTGAAATACTCCTTTTTACCAAGGGGATGATGAATAAACTGTGTGTTCTGCACCTGCATTCTGACTGCCACTTGTCACCTGAGGTCAGATGTAATATTTTCCACTTGTGGCATATGTTGGTACTTGGAAGTTTCAGGTTTTGGAGCACTTCAGATTTCGGATTTTCAGAGTAGGGATGCTCGCACTGTATACTCTACTCCACAGTGTGTGGTTGTGCGTTAAAAATGTAATACTTGGGAGCCACGACTCCTGTTCCTTTTTTAAGTACAAACAATTAGTTTTCCTGTAAATCACAGGGTTCCTAGGAATAAGCTTAATACAGACATACCTTGAAGCTATTCCCAGTGCGGTTCCAGACCCCCCTCCAAGAAAGTGAATAGCCCAATGAAGCCAATCACACAATCGTTGTGGTTTTCCAGTGTATATAAAAGCTATGTTTACACTATACCACAGTCTATCAAGTGTGCAATGAATAGCATTTTACCTAAAAAAGTACATACCTTAATTAAAAATTACTTCCTTGCTAAAAAATGGTAATGATTGTCTGAGCCTTCAGTGATTCACAATCTGTTTGCTGGGGCAGGGTTTTGCCTCCATGTCGATGGCTACTGACGATCAGGGTGGTGGTTACTGAACATTAGGGTGGCTGTGGCAAGTTCTTGAAAGAAGAAAGCAAGAAAGTTTATTGTACTGACTAGTTCTTTCACGAATGTTTTCTCTGTAGGGAAATACATACATGTTTTTTGATAGCATTTTACCCAGGGTAGAAATTTTTCGAAAAGTTTTCTCAAACCCTGTCACTGCCTTATCAGCTACATTTATGCAATATTCTAAAACTTTTATTGCCATTTTAACAATGTTCACAGTATCTTCATTAGGAGTAGATTTCATCTCAAGAAACCACTTTCTTTACTCATCCATTAAGAAGCAACTCTTCATCTGTTCAAGTTTTGTCATGAGATTGAAGCGATTCAATCACATATTCAAGCTCCACTTCTATTTCTAGTTTTCTTTCTATTACCTCCACAACTGCAGTTACTTCCTCCACTGAAGTCCTGAAACCCTCGAAGTCACCTGTGGAGGCTGGAACCAACTTCTTTCAAGATCCTATTTATGTTGATATTTTGACCTCTTCCCATGGATCATGATTGCTCTTAATGGCATCTAGAATGGTGTATCCTGTTCAGAAAGCATTCAATTTATTTTGCCCAGATCCATAGGAGGAATCACTGTCTATGGCAGTTATAGCCTTACAAAATCTATTTTATAAATATAAGACTTGAAAATCAAAATGACTCCTTGATCCATGGGCTACAGGGTGGATATTGTGCTAACAGGCATGAAAATAGCATTAATTCCTTGTACATCTCCGTCAGAGCTCTTTGGAGACCAGGTACCTTGTCAAAGAGCAGTAATGTTTTGAAAGAAATCTTTTTGTCTGAACAGTAGGTCTCAACATTGTGCTTAAAATACAGGGTAAACTATGCTATAAGCAGATATGCTGTCATCCAGGCTTTGTTGTTCCACAGGCAGAGTAGATTTAGCATAATTCTTAAAGGTCCCTGGATCTTAGAAATGATAAATGAGCAATGGCTTCATCTTAAAGCCATCAGCTGCATTCTCCCCTAACAAGTCAGTCAGCCTGTCCTTTGAAGCTTCGAAGTTGGGCACTGACTTCTCTTTATCTATGAAAGTCCCAGATAACATCTTCTTCTAAGAGGGAGGACTCTTCCTTCTACACTGAAAATGTGTTGTTTAGTGTAGCCACGTCATCAGTTATCTGAGCTAGATCTCCTGGATAACTTGCTGCAGCTTCTCCATCACAACTTGCTGCTTCGTCTCACCTCGTACTTTTATAGTACAGGCACAGCGTCTTTCCTTAAACCTCATGACCCGACCTCTGCTAGCTTCTAACTTTTCTTCTGCAGCTTCCTCACCAATCGTAACCCTCATTGAATGGAAGAGAGTTAGGGCTTCGCTCTGGATTAGGTTTTGGCTTAAGGGCATGTTGTAGCTGATTTGATTTTCTACCCAGACTACTAAAAGTTTCTCCATATCAGCAATAAAGGTATTCCTTTTTTTCCCCCTTTATCTTATATCATTAATGTGTTTACTGGAGCAGCACTTTTTATTTCCTTCGGGTACTTTTATTTGCATTCACAATTTGGCTAACTTTTTGGCTCAAGAGACCTAGCTTTCAGCCCATCTCAGCTTTCAACATACCTTCCTCACTAAGCTTAGTCATTTCTAGCTTTTGATTCAAAGTGAGACATGCGTGACTCTTCCTTTCACTGAACTCTAATAGGCCTAGTAGGGTTAGTAACTGGCCAAATTTTAATACTGTTGTGTCTCAGGAACTAGAAAGGCACAAAGAGAAGGAGAGAGATAGGGGAATGCCTGGATAGTAGAGCAGTCAGAAAATAGGCAAAATTTATCATCTAAGCTTGTTGTCTTCTTTGGGCACAGTTCTTGGCATTTCAAAACAATTGTAATGGTAACATCAAAGACCCCAGATCACAGATCATTGTGACAGATATATTCATAAAAAATTTGAAATATTGCAAATAGTACAAAAATGTGACAGAGATATGAAATGAGCGCTGCCGTTGGAAAATGGTGCTGATAGACTTGCTAGGTGCAGGGTTGCCAGAAATCTTAAATTTCTTAAGAAATGCACTATCTGCAAAGTGCAATAAAGCAAAGCACAATAAAACAAGGTATGCCTGTACCTTTTTGACAAGATATTATAAACTAAGATATTAGTTTAAAATACTGTTAAAAAAACTTTGACGACATTTGGCTTATTATGTTCCAATTTAAGGAGCATAAGTTCTACAGGAAATTATTTTAAAGACTATACAAAATGGAACTGTCTTCAAATGCTGCATGTTCCTGAGAGTGGGTAAGAAATCGAGCTGAGAATCTGATACTTAAATAGTTCCTTTCTCAACCAAGTTTCACTAGAGAATTAAGCCCTAATGTCCTAAGGCGTCCATAACATTTAATAAATTCACTTTTCTTCTGTTCATCTTGAATGGAAATATTTATGGAACATCCTTGGACAAATTGAAGAAATAATCACTGACATCATTTCATGTCTTCTGTTGCTCAGATGACCAACCTGAGTTGAGAATATAGACCACTGGATTAAGACCTAAAATATAGATTACAATCCCTAGAAATACTTACGTTATCCAAATTAATTAAGCAGCCTCTTAGTGATGGAAAGCTACTAGATTGTATTATAATAAAATCAGTTCTCTTAAATGAATTTGTATTTATCATCTCATCAAATTAAATGACTTTTTTTGTTCTGTTAAACATACAAATTTATGCTCAAAAGACCTGAATTCTAGAGGAAGTAACTGGATGTCTCAATGCTTCTCCACATTTCTGTCTGCAGAAGCTGCACTACTTGGTTACCCAGAGCCACTGTGACTGTCCCCAGATGTTTCTATGCTAGTTGTATTTTTATCATAATAGCGTATTTAATTTACTGTCACATAAACCCATGGAATATGAGTATAAAAAGACGGGGAGTTTTTGTTTTTACAAAATTGAAATAGAATGTGTTGGAGGATTACATAATGACAAATAATTAACTGCTACTCGGTGAGGTATCTACAAAACTTTGGGAAAATAATCACAAAGTGCTATATATAATTTTTATAATCAGATTGTTTTGCAAGTGTCTGTAAGTTTTCTTTCTGTTTTCATAAAGCAAACCAAAATAGGAACTGGGCAATATTATCTTCTGAGGTATGGTAGATCTCTGCCACACGGGGACAAGCTGTGATACAATTGGTGCCTTTCTTCTGCCTAAACACACATTCATTTCCTGCAGTCCTGTTGTTTCTCTAGGGCTTTCGATGGGAAGTGAGGCTGGTTCTCCCCGAGCTTTTGCATTTTTAAAACTGATCATGGACTTATCAGTACTTTTTGTGGTGAGAACATTGAAAATGTATTCTAAATTGCCATTTGAAAGGGGTTCAGAGCCAATAAATAAGGGCACAGGCCACCTCTTCCTGGCTCCCCCTCTAAAGCTGTTCACCTGCTTGGGGAGAGCCTCAGTCAACCTGCACAGAGGCAGAAAATGGTTAAGTCTTCCTCTTACCAGCAAGCTTTTCCTCCCTAATGTTCATTCTTTTCCACAAAGTCTTTCTATTCCCCTTAGTTACTAAATTTGGGTAACCAAAATACAGACTTTCTTCCTCTGCTTTCTGATGCCTTTTAATCTTTTTAACTGAGGCAACGAGGAGCAAACATATGGCTTAGCCCTTCTGAAGTTTTCAGTGGAAGGAAAGACAAAAGTGAGGTAAGAGAAATGCAGAGACAAAATTATCAATGTATCAGAATTATTACCCACCATAAATATTAACGTCACTGTTAATAATGATCCAGGTTTCCAGATCACAACCAAATATCGCATAGCTTTTCTTTTTCCAGGGTATGTATAGAGGACACAATTATTTCTTATCCTTTCTAGCTATTTTCCCTTAAAATTTTTTTCAATGAATTACCTGTGTCAACATAGACAGCTCTGTATTGAAGTATCATCGTTTTATTGAATGTATATTTTTGTACTTGTATTTAAATTTGTAAGACATCTGGAACTTAATTCATTGTAAAAATTATGTAGGAATCCAACTTATTTTTCCCTACTTGGCTGCCTATATTCTTCAAAACTTAGTTTTGCTATTCCAAGTGTATAAAATTACAATTTACTACACAATAAATTCTCATATATTGTGTCTCCAGTAGATTCTCTGTCCTTTTCATTTAACAATATGTCTCTTCACATGCTAATAACAAAACTTTACTCTAGTCCAACATTCTTAAGATTATCTTTTAGTGATATTTTTACCCCATTTCTCAAATTTCAGAGGAATCACATGGCTATCTTTCCATGTTTATTTCTCTTCAATAAACTTTAGAAACAGTTTGTCTAGTCCTAAACATCATGTTACTGGTATTTTTCTGGGTTCAAGTTAAATGATAGATAGTTTAAGAAGAATCTAATCCTCATGGAATCGAATATTCTTATCTAAGCATCAAATATGCTACTTTTCATTTTGCTTTTTTCTTTTTCTCTTGTTAGTGGTTCACTATATAGATATTACACATTGTCTATTAAGGTTATTCCTTTAAAACGGGTCTTTTCATTAACTATACAGCTAAACGGATTGTTTGTATTCATTAATGACGTCATCGGCGCTCTAGGCTTTTTGAATCCAGATATATTACGGAAATTCTCATTTTGCTTTATTGATCAACTTTATTGTTTACCTGCTTACTGATTTTTTTAGTCTTTATCTTTAGTATTTACTTCCTTTGGTTTGCTTCAGTTTCCTTATGCATTTTGTATATAACCCTGACAGTGAAATTCTTATCATTTTGTTAGGTTTCTTTTTGTTAGTTTTATTTTTACCATTTACTGTTTTTTGCCTTGTAATTTTCATTCTATATTCTTAATGGCATGCATAATTTAGTTTACCCTTTGTTACTTGTATACATATTAAAACTATACATTTTCCTTTGAGGATTACCTTAAGTGCAGCCAAGAGATTATGATGTGTAATATTTTATTATTGTTTTGAAGGTGTTTTTGGTTTTGGTTTATAGTTTTTCTTGGGCACAAGAATTGTCTGGGTGACAACTTTGAAGTACCCTAACAGAAAGAATTCTGAAAAATATTAATTGTGTGTTCTAGTGTTATGGCACTGTAATTAGAACATGGTTTCAGTGAATGTGTTGCTTTTTGTAATTCACTGACGTTATCAATGACCCTTGACATAGGGTCAACTTTCATGTATGTTCCATTGACTGTTGAAAGAAGCCGAATACTCTAGTTTACATTTTTGATATCTACCAATAAGCTGTGCCTTATTAATTGTGCCAGACAGATTTATTTTTTGTTCATTTAAATCTAATATAAATGGAGAAGGCAAATGAAAGAGATTTTATTTTTTCATCTATTTTCTTTGTTCTTTTGGTAATTACTGCTTTATGAATTTGGGAATATGCTATTTCACTCAAAGACTTTCTTAACTGTCTTTTTTTTGTTGAGAATTGCACTATTCAGTAATTCTCTTTTCCTACATTTAATTACTTTTATCTTGAATCCATGTAATCTGAATTTAACATTACAATCTCTACTTTCTTTTTGCTTGTAGGCTGTGACTGGAGTGATTTATCCATTCCTTCCTGTTCAACTTTTTCTGAATAATCTTCTTGTTGGTTTGGTTATGCTGTATATAATATATAGGAGGGAGGTGGTTTTGAGACAAGATATCAACCGGAATATTCTTTTTCTCTTAAAGTATGGAAATTAAGTGCACTTATATGTATTTACATGACAAATATCTCAATGTTTGTGCCTGTTATTATTTATTGCATGTTTTCTCTTCTAAGTGTTTTAGATGTCCCCAATAAGTGTCCTGTTAACTTTGAGCATGTGTACACGTGTGATGGGGGGTGGAGGGTGGTGTAAACTTAAACATGAATTTTGCGTTGTTCTTCAGGGTAGTGTGCTTTCTCATTGGACTGCTGTATGCTGTTAGTTTTCTCTGTGTATTCTCCTGAAATCCTATTTGAATTTCATCCTCATATGTTGAGTTTCAGGTTTACATGTGATTTTTATTCAATTTACAACTCCAAAGATGGTTTTGTTTCCAATTTGTTCTCTGGATTTGCATTGATTCCTCATGACAGAAAAAATGCCAATGACCGTTGAAAGACTCAATTCTCATTTTCTCATCCATTCCTATTATAACAGCTTTAACATGTCTCTTAATGTCCTTGCCACTTTCGTGCTGCAAGGCTAATTTCCTTTTTGGTTTTTATAAATTCCAAATACTGGAATGTTAGTCTTAATAACACTAATCTTATATGCCTCTTCCATGTATTTTCTTTATCATCTGAAATTTCCATGGAACCTTTTAAAATTAAAAATCATCAGAATGTATTTTGATAGAGGTACAATATGTTATGATCTCTTTCTGTCTTTCTTCCTCATTGTGATAAACTTCTGTTTCGTACAATCAAATATATTGTAATAGTCCTTTATTCGCATCAGTGCTTTTTTTGTAGCCTTGATGATCTCATATGATGTGATTATTTTTGAGTAAAAGTGATTTGCACTAATCAATATTAGCTTCTGGTATATATAATAGAAAATTCAAAAATTACAGTGGTTTAAAGGACATAGGTGTTGATTGTCTCTCATCTAAAAATATTTAAAAGACAGATGGTCCAGCGATGGAAAGATCACAGTGTCATCAGATGTGGTAGGTCCTGCCTCCCTGCCCCATCCTCCCCAGTGTTTGGCTTTCAAATCCATGCTGTAGGCTGCAGTAAGGAAGGGCAGACTGATGAGCCCCTTCTTGCTTACATTAATTCCCATTAAACCCTGTTATTGAGATTGCATTTACTGCTTACATTTATCTCAAGTGTCCTGAGATACTTAATTTAGGATAATGGCCTTCAGATCTACCCAAGTTGCTGCAAAAAACATTATTTCATTAATTATGGCTGAGTAGTATTCCATGGTATATCTCTGTATACCACATACCACATTTTTTTTTATCCACTCGTCAGTTGATGGGTACTTATGCTGATTCCGCATCTTCACAATAACGAATTGCACTGCAATACACATCCACGGGCAGGTGTCTTTTTGATAAAATGGCTTCTTTTCCTTTGGCGACATGCTCAGTAGTGGGATTGCTGATCAGTTGGTAGGTTTACTTTTAGTTCCTTGAGGAATTTCCATACTGTTTTCCACAAAGTTTGTCCTGATTTATATTCCCACCGACAGTGTATAATTATTGCCTTTTCATTGCATCCACATCAACACCTACTGTTATTTGACTTTTTAATAATACAGTCTTACAGGGGTAAGGTGGTATCTCATTGTGGTTTTAATCTTCATTTCCCTGATAATTAGTGATGTTGTATCATTATGTTTATTGGCTATTTGTGTATCTTCTTTTAATAATGTTTGAGTTCCTTATAGATTCTGGATATTAGGGATCCAGTTTCATTCGTTGGCATGTGGCTCTCCAATTTTCCCAGCACTATTTACTGAATAGGATACTATTTCCCCAGTATATGTCTTTGTCTGCTTTGTCAAAAATCAGTTGGTTCGATGTATATGGTTTTATTTCTGGGATCTCCATACTGTCTCATTGGTCTATGTGTCTACCTTTATGCTAGTACCATACTGTTTTGGTTACTATAGCTTTGTAGTATAATTTGAAGTTGGGTAATGTGATGCCTCCAGATTTATTCTTGTTGCTTAGGATTGCTTTGGCTATTTAGGTTCTATTTGATTCCATATGACATTTAGGATCTTTGTTTTTAATTTTGTGAAAAATGACGTTGATATTTAGATAGGGATTGCACTGAATCTGTAAATCACTTTGGGCACCATAGAGACTTACAAAATATTACTTCTTTAGACTTAAAATTGGCTCTATATCTTCAGCCCTGCCAGACTTGTACCATACAGCATCAGCTTCTTTATTGTCCTGTGTGAGCAAGCCACCATTTCGCATAACAGATTTCACAAAAGAATCTTGGTTTTGTCCCTTGTGCATGAATCCTGTCTTTTAAGGCTAGCAACTAGGTCAACCTGAACTTAGAACCTTACGGTTTGAATGCCAGTTTCTGCAAGTCGGACTTTGCTGCATAATACCAACATTTCTTAAACACTGCCAACTGCTAGGGTCTCATGCCTGATCTTCCTGGTGTGAAGTGGCTGAGCTCAGCACCCTATTCAGAGAGGTGAGGAAAAGTCAGGAGAATGGCAGAAGGCGTGACCCTGACATTCTTGATCCAATGAACCAACACCACAACTTTCTCTCCTCAAACATCTCATCCTGAGAGAATAAACCCTGATGCTTTACGTTGCCATTCTGCTATTTCTACTGCTATCAGTTAGCCACTATTATTACCCTATACAGTCCTAGACCATGTTGCTTTCCTCTGACATATTCTCTCTCTTTGATAATGAGAGCAAAGCACTTAACCTTCTGCTCAGGCCGCCACAAATCTTAGAGTCACCTTTCACATTTAATCACAGTAACTGTGGTGACCTTTATCATAGGTTTATATGTTCCCTTCTGCGCTGTCAACTGTTTTTCTCTTACCACTTCCATTCTCATTCTGTCTTTTTGAAAACTTCCTCTAAGCGCATTTCAAAAGAGAAGGGACATACGGATTTAATTTTGAAATGTACTTATTTACAGCACTTCATAAAAATGATGCAAAATTCCCCAGATATGTAACACAATCATTTTTATGATCAGTCTCCATATTGTTCTGGATCTCAAATGCCACTAATCACTAAACTAAAGAAATACATTGAGCATGTGTTGCTTTACCAGGACCAGGGTGGGACGTCAGGGAGAGGGAAGAAAACAAGATAGTCAAGGAACTAACAATCATATAGTTTATAGGATCAAGTACAACTTACAAAGAATTTGGATAGCAGCTTGACTTTTAACGGTTAGAATAACTAAGTGAATATTTAGATTGAAATCTAAAGCAAGGTATCTTTAACCTGATGCTGACTACCCAATACTTGAAAAATAAAACTGAAAGCTTTTTTTTGCTGAAAACATCAGAAGACATAACATCCACTTTTATCATGATTTCCTCTTTTATCTTTATTTCATTTGTGTCTGTTGAATGCTAATGATTTGGGTTTAGCTGCAGTGAAATCATATCTTTATTAATATTCAATGTCATATTATTCCAAAAATAAGTATCAGAAACTCTACTTATTGAAAGCAATTTAAGAGAAATATCCAGACTGGTGATCCACACAGGGTCAACATTCCCCGTGCACTTTGTTATTTGATGTGTTCCCTGAAGTCAGGAGAATGTACCTGAAAGCAGTAATTTGTTCTGCAGAGTGATAAAATGCTATAGTTTGAAAATGGGTCAGAGACATGATCACTTCCCAATAAATACAAACCGAATGAGTGCACTAGGATAATACAGCATATTATAGAAAAATGTAGTTAACACAGGACCCAAATAAACAAATACAAAGAGCCAGAAGTTGTATCCTAATACCACATAATGGTAATATTTAGAAATATGTTGTCAGTGCCCTTCAGAATTCTCAGGTTTCTTGGGAATTACTAACAGAGATTAAATCGGGCATATTAAAAAGCAGTGATAAGTGTTTCTCAGGAAGTTTCAAAAGTCTATTTTTTAAGTAGATAACTTATGTGATAAATATTTTTAATAAATCTGAATATGAATTCTGTAAGCCTCTCATTATCTGTTTTTATAAAAAAAAGTACATAAACTTCAACAATATTTACCTAAACATGTTCAAGACTTACCAAGACTTTTTAAAAATATATATTAAGCTTTTTTTCTTTTTGTAAAGTGAACACAGTCATTTCTAAACACAGGAGGGAAATTACTTGCGTGAACATTTGTCCTGGAGATTAGGGAAATGATCCACCCAGCTTCTTGGGAAGCAGCGCATTATCTGTCCTTGTCGCCGCCTCTGTGCTCTGCTCAGTGGAAACAGCATCTGCTCAGTTGTTTCTGGGTTGCTGAGGGATGAGCTTACGCTCAGTTCGCAGACTGGCAAGCATGCGCTGCACTCTCTCAGGTAGGGATGAGCCAGCAGCCCGGGGAGCCTCCCCCTCTGATGCTTGAGCAGGACATCGCGGTGCATGCTGCACTGGGGCAGGGCAACCACACCATTCCTAGAGAAGGGCGGAGTGCGGAAACCGTCCTGTTTGGTGTAGCGTGGTGGAAAGCGTGGAGAGCCCTGAGGATGGCCAAGCTGGCTTTCCGGGCCTGCTCTATCACAGAACATTGTGTGCCCATCCATCAAATGTAGGATGAGTCATCTACGTTAGGAAACTGATAGAAAAAAATGAGAGAATACAGGAGAGATCTTTGAGATGCATATTACCCTGCATGTACCAGCTGTGCACCACAGGGAGCCCACGCGGCCCTGTCCTTCACACTAGGATGGCTGAGATAGCCACACTTTCCAAATGAGTTTTCTTTCCTCCATCCCACAGTCCCCTTAGTAAATTTTCAAACAAATTTGCCTGAAAACTTTAAACACATTCATCGTCTGACCCCTTGCTCACTGTTTTTCCCTTGTTTTTTCCCTGCTACTAATATATTGCAGATCCTGTAGAGACCCACGACACGCCCATTTAATCAGAACATGGTGGATGCTGACCTTAATTCACTTCCGGTATTTCACAATAATTATAATCATTTCCTTTTGTCGCTGTAGGAATTCTTTAAAGCATGAGAACATTTAGTTCCCAAATACTTACTGCTCTTTTATGCCCACAGAAATGGTTGTCAACTACATTTTCTTTCTTAGTGACAGTTAAAGTTTTATAAGACAGATGGTCTCATCAGCCTGAGATACTCGAAGACATCTATCCTTTTCCTAACTAATTGGCAGTTCATTGTTATTTAAAGCCATATCATGGTAGGGACAGCAAAGATATTCGACACGAAAGCTCCCTGCCTGAGTAGTCTTCCCATCTGAGTACTGAAGAATGGGGTTCCCAGGTCAGTATTTTGTCAAAAGTAGGCAAATCAGCAGTTGGGACTAACATTGCTCCATTTAAACATTTTCACACATCTCTTACTTTTTATTTAAACAGATGATATTGAACATATCCCACCATCTCAGAGTCCCTCTAAGAAGGGGGGAGAAAATATTGTTCAAAGATATCCGAGGTGCAACAGTAACATCTATGACCTCGGAAGAAGCCTACCCTGTGGCTTTTCAGGGACTGGGCCCACTGTTCCCTCTGCAAGGCCTCCATTTAAAGGCAGACTGACTGGCTCCCTAAGGGGTGGCCCTGCTATTTTGATTTCTTTCTGTGCCTGCCTCTGGCGCAGGAAACATGCTCCCTGATCCTGACTGTGAGGATTCTGTTTTTGGTTACTTCGCAGGTCTCATCTGTAGACTCAGTGTACGTCCAGGTACCTTGGTGGGGCAGGAGGGAAGAAAAGCTAGAGGAAAGGAGGTAGTGGCGTATAAGAAATGCTCCCCTTCGAAGGAGATCGAGTTTGAGATACAACATGGAACAGGAAGATTTTAGTTCATCCAAATGGACAGCACCTTCCACTGTTGCATCTCTTGTCTGCTAATATCTGGCCAAATCACCTTCATGAAAAACACAGGAGCATTTCCACTCAGGTAAGTCAAATCTGCTATATTTGTGGAATTTCCAGGTAGGTAATCATGCCTAGATTTAGCTATGCTCTTTTAAATATTGCACACACAGTGATATGGAATTAGCAGAAAGTGACTAATGCAGTCAACCAATCAACTCTACCCAGATGCTGCACTTTTACATCTGAAATTACTGCAAGAAAAACTGGGACAGGAATATTAAATGAGTGAGTAATATTTTTGTGGAATATTATGTATGGAATAACATCCGCATAGGATTACTCAAACTCAAACCATTTATGCTAATACAATATTTATATTGGTACAATATCCAGTCAGGCAAAAGTTTGTTTTATCTAAACTATCTATTGTTTTGTACTTAAGTGACTTTAAGATTTTAAGTTACTAAAAATAATTTTGAAACCACAACATAAGTACCATCCCTAATGTCTTCCCTGGTCCTCCTAGGTCTCGTGTAGCCATGTGGCATCAAAGATGTCTGTAAAGGACAGAACCTATCTGTGCCCTCAATTCATGGACTAGGTGCAGAGTTCAAGACAGAAAACAGGATGCTTGGAGGATCCAATTCCTCCTGGAATCGCCAGGAGGCAAAGGTGGGGATAGGAAAGAAGAGGCCGTATTGGGCCAAATTGTGCTTGTAGCTGCTGGTCCAGGCACTGAGGTTATGTCCCCAAGCTTCACCATGGTCACCTAGCCAGATCCCAGAATCCAGAGGCTTCAAACCAAAAACATAACCTCCCTGTCAAATCCAGTAAAATTTAAAAATATTACAGAAGCAGTTTTATGATCCTAAAACATCTAAACTTTAATAATAATTTAAGAACTAATTTTATTTACCAAAGATTACATAATATTAAATCAAGCTAATTACTGTATCTGTCACTTCACATACTTATCCTTTTTTGTAGTAAGAACATTTAAAGTATATTTTTTAGCAATTTTGAAATATACATTTTTATTAACTATGGTCACCATGCTATGCAATAGCTCTCAAAAACTTGTGCCTCCTGTCTAACTGAAACTTTGTATTCTTCGGCCAATATCTCTCCAGCCTCTGGTAACCACCATTCTACTCTCTACTTCTATGAGTTTGACTTTTTAAAATTACATATAAGGGAAGTCAAGCATACATCTGGGAAGGAGTTAATATCCAAAGTAGATAAGAAACTCAAACGACTCAACAGCAAGAAAATAAATAAACCAATTAAGATGTTGTCACCGCTGAACCAAGTTCACTGCCGACTGGCCAAGAGGAAGTCTATACACTGAGACAACAGGTGTTACAGCAGAGAAAGGGTTTAATATCTCAGGCATCATTTGAGGAGATGGGAGAAATTTCTCAAATCCATGTCCCCAAAAATTTGGGAGAAAGGGTTTTTAAGTTTGGCAGGCAAAAGGCTGGGCAATTGAGTCTGCTAACTGGGCAGTTCTGGGGCGGAGCCATAGGGGTGTAGAAATTGTCAATTTTGGTGGGTCCGTTCTTGGGTGGGAGTTGCAATACCAGTTGAGTCAGTTCCTAGGTAGAGGCCACTGGTCTGGGTGGGTCATCTGTTGCACCTGAATGCAGAGCCTGGAAGATATCTCAGAAACTAGCCTTAGGTTTCACAAGGGTGATGTTCTGTATGGGGAGAGTTAAGAATCTTTATCACCATGAGCTATGTGTCTCCTAAGTAGTAGTTACAGGAAAGCAAACAAGGGGGCAGTGGCTGGCTATTATCATTATTTTTCGCTATGCCTGTGCCTTCACAGAGTTTTAGACACTTACCACAGTTCTCACCTTACACCCCTTTATTGATTTGTAAAGTGTGGTTTCAAAATGAGCAAAGGATTTGCATAGAAATTTCTCAAAAGAAGACATACAGATGGCCAATGGGTTTATGAAAAAATGCTCAACATCACGAATCATCAGGAAGTTGCAAATTAAAATCAAAATGAGATATCGCCTCACACCTGTTAGAATGGCTGCTATCAAAAGGGCAAAAGATAACAAGTATTGGTAAGAATGTGTAGAAAAGGGACCTCTGGAACACTGTTGGTGGAAACATAAATTAGTATGATCATTATGCAGAATGTATATTGAATGTTTCTGTAATGTTCTGCGTTGGTATAATGTGTTCAGAGGTACCATTGTACACATGAAGAGCCAGACATTTTGTATCACAAGAATGTACAATACAAGACATTATTAGGCACACAAAGTAGAATGATGATTAAGAATCTTAAAGTGTTCAGCAAACAATATTTAAGGCTGTCGTCTCTGCTTAGCAATCCGTACTTACTTGCACGTATAAATCTGTTCTGCCTATTTGATCTCAAGAAACAGCATAAATTTTCCTTGCCATGCAAGGAATGACAATTTTGACTGTATGGAAGACTCCACCAGAGAATTATCCCTGTCTTTGATAGCTTCTGATCTGTTATTCCTGGGACAGAAATCTTGGGGGACTCCTCACCGGCAGTCATTTGATATCAGACTAAAAAGAAGAGTCCCTCCTAGCGTGCATTTTCTGCATGAGAGTGAATCCTAACCTGTGAAAACGTGTCTGAAGAAAGTCTCGATATTTAGGACCACAGAGTAGTGGAAAGAGAAAGAAAGAACTTTTTCATATTAAAATATATATTTAAAAGCATCCCTCTGATGGGTGCTAATATGGCTCCTCCTTGTGCTGATTAAGAAGGGTGAGCGTCTTTAGTGACTTGACTCTTGACACTTGTCTGGGGTCTTTCTATGAGGGCCTCATTCATATCTGATTATTTATTTTGGCACATTAAACAGCTCATCGAAATAGTGCTGGGATGATTTATCTTTTCAGATTTTCACACTGCGAATTACTCCAGGACTTAGTTTTGATTTAGCTCCTACGTGTGTTGTGAACTACATGTTAGGAGCTGGCAGCCCCTGCTCTGGCAATGCACAGTCTCGCCTTATTCATGGGAGATACGCTCCAAGACCCCCAGTGCATGCCCGAAACTGCAGATAGTACCAGACCCTATGTCTACTATTTTTTTTCCTATACATACATAGCTATGATAGTTTTATTTGTATGTTTGTCACAATAAGGGAGTAACACAAATAACTAATAACGAAATAAAACAATTATAACGATACACTGCAATAAGAGTTATGTGAATGTATTCTTCCTCTCAGTCTCTCTCAAAATACCGTGTTGTGCCGTACCCACCCTTCTTGTGATGCTGTGAGGTGGTGCAGTGCCTCTGTGATGAGACGAAGTGAGGTGAACCCCGTGGGCTTTGTGACGTGGCCTTAGGCTACTATTGCTCAGAGGGAGGATCACCTGCTTTGGGTGATTCTGGATTATTGAGCCACATTGATGTCAACGGTTGGATGTCAGGAGCAGACAACGTCGATGGTTGGGGATCCTGAATAGTTGTTTTGTTGTTGTTGTTGTTGTTTGCAGAAAGCATTTGGAAGAATGTTGTAATTGAAAGTTGTTGTCTCATTCTTTTTAACTCATCAAAGTGTTGCTGCAGAGGATGCAATCCATCAGTGATCACATGAGTGGCTTTTATGCTGTGTTTCATTCAAGGATTTGTATTTCATCATTTTTTCCTTTAATGTCTGTGCAATCTGAAACACTTTGGCAAATTTTGGTGATGTCCACATCGATGGTTCTGCTTTTCTTTCTTCTTCTCCACTTTCCTCTTGCTATGTATATAGCTTAACAAGTTCTTCTGATTCCTCATTTGTTAACACTTCTTGATGGCTTTCAATATGTTCTTCCCTTCTTCATTGAGCATGTTGGCAAATCCTTCTCCACTAACTTGTCTTGCTGCGTGAATGATTTTCCTAACTTCTCCATCAATCTCTGGGAAGACTTTAAAATCATTCACAATTTCTCTCTATAAGTTCTTTCATCAGGCATTTACAGTTTCTGGTTTTAATTCATCCATCATAGATTTGATGAATATTATTGCCTGTCATTAGCTCAGCAACAGTCAATGACTTCCAGCACTGCATTATATGCAGGATAGGGTCTGCATCAATTGCTAATCCAATGTGATCAAATACCACATGGGTATAAGTGGCCTTTATAAACCAAATGATGTCCCAGTCAAGGGTATAAAGTCATAAGGTTGTATTTGGAGGTAAAAATACAACCTCAGTATTTTCATTTTCATAGCAAAGAGAATCAGGATGGCCAGTTGCATTATCTATTCTTAACAAGACTTTAAAGTCTAACCCTTCCTCTTCTAAGTATGTTTCCACTTTTTAGATGAAGCATTGGTGGAAGCACTCCATAAACAGTATGGCTGTCCCCCCCACTTTTGGACTGTGTTGCCAGAACACAGGCAGATTATTTGTTTTGTTTGTTTTTGAGAGCATGTGTGTTCTTTGCACTCTACACAAACCTGGCTTTACCAAATGCTGTGCAGTGTTGCCACACAGTATCAGAATTAATCTGCTCTTCCATCTATTTACACTTTGATGCCTTCTTTGCACCTTTATGAATGCAAGTTCTATCGGGCACCTTTTTCCAGCAGGTGCCGGTTTTATCACAATTGAAGACTGGCTTTGGATGGTATTCTCTCTCTTTAATCAACTTCTTCAATTGAAATGCAGCTGCAGCTTTTTCATCAGGTTGACTGTTAGTGGTAGATAGAAATGTTACTGATTTTTGTACGATGATTTTCTAACCTGAGACTTTGCTGAAATTATTTGTCAATTCCAGGAATCTTTTGGTGAAGTCTTTGGGATTTTCTAGATACAGGATCATATCATCAGCATAAAGTAATAATTTTGACCTCCTCTTTCCTGATTTGGAGTCCCTTAATTTCTTTCTCTTGCCTGATTGCTGTGACTAGAGCTTCCCATACTATGTTGAATAGAAGTGGTAACAGTGGGTACCCTTGTCTTGTTCCAGTTCTTAGGCGGGGGAATGCTTTCAACATTTCTGCATTCAGTATGATGTCTACTAAAAGTAGACCTACCATTTGATTCCACAATCCCACTCTTTGGTATTTACCCAAAGGAAAAGAAGACTTTTCATCAGAAAGACACCTGTGCTTGAATATTCATTGCAGCACAATTCACAATTGCAAAATGTGAAATCAATCTAAGTGTCTATCAATTCATGAGTGGATTAATAAAATGTGGCATATGTATACCATGGACTTCTACTCAGCCATTAAAAAAAAGATGAATTAATACCTTTTTCAGCAATCTGGGTGGAACTGTAGACTGTTCTCCTAGGTGAAGTAACTCAAGAATGGAAAAAAAACCACCACATGTACTCGCCATTAAACTGTAACTAAATGATGAGCACACATATGCACAGAGGGAAGTAAAACTCTGTGGAAATCCACCAGGGGGATGGGGGAGTGAGGAAGTTCACATTACCTAATGGGTACTATGAACACTATCTGGGTGACAGACACGCCTATAGCTCAAACTCAAGCATTACAAAAGTGATCTATGTAACTAAGATATTTGTACCCCCTTAATATTTTGAAATAAAATAAAATAAAATAAAATAAATAAAAAGAAGTTAGAAAATATCATGAATCAAAAAGAAATAAATACAAAAATTCTAAAACTCATGGGATATAGAAGAAGCAGGACTAATAGGGATATAATGTAAGCCAAAATTAAGCCATCAAATGGAAATAACAAAATTAGAGCACAAAAATAAAGAATAAAAAATAGAAGTAATCGATGAAACTTAAGAGTCTGTTATTTGAAAAGATAAAATTGACAAGTCCTTAACTAGATTAACTAATAAAAAACAAGACTCAAAGCAATTCAATCAGAAATGAAAGAAGACATTACAATGGATGCACCAAGAAATAAAAAATACCGTAAGAGACTATTATGAAAAATTGTACACCAAAAAGCAGATAACCTAGAATAAATCGATAAGGTGCAAGGGACATACAACCTACAAAGACTGAATCAAGAAGAAATGGAAAGTCTGAATATACCAATAACAAATAAAGAGATTGAATGAGTAATCAAAAGCCTCACAACAAAGAAAAACTCAGGACCATGTGGCGTCACTGGTGAATGCTACCAAACATTTAAAGAATTAAAACCATTTCTTAAACTCTTTCAAGAAATTGAAGCAGAGGTAACAGTGCCAAACTCATTGGATGAAACAAGCATCCCCCTGATACCAAGGCCACACAAAGCTACCACAAGTAAAATATAGACAAATGTCCCTGATGAAACTAGATGCAAAAGTGCTCGATAAAATGCTAACAATCTAAATTCAACAGCATATTAAAAAGATCAGACACCACCGTCTTGTGGGAATTACCCCTCAGATATAAGGGTGGTTTGACATATGCAAATCAGTCAGTGCTATTTACCACATTTACAGAACGAAGGATAAAAATCACACGATAATCTCACTGGACACACAAAAAAGTTGGCAGAATTAAACACCCTTGCATGATACAAATTATGACCACACTAAATATAGACATAATTTATCTCTGTATTATAAGAGCCATGTATAAAAAGCCTGCAGCTAATATCATACGCAATAGTAAAAACTGAAGGTTTCCCTCTAAGATGAGAAACGAGGCAAGAATGTCTACTCTAGACAACATAATAATTTAAGTCCTAGGTAGCACAGTTAACTAAGACAAAGAAATAAAAGCTATTCAAATTGGAAAAGAGAAGTAAAATGATTTCTCTTTGCAGATGACATGATCACAGATGAAGAAAACCCTAAAAACTCCACCAAAACCACTTAGAACTAATTAGCAATTTCCTCACTGACTGAGGGAGATGAAGCACATCTTCTAACCAAATACACGCTATACAAAAAGCCAATCTGATTATCAGTAAAGATATAGCAATTGTATCAAAGAACCAAATGGAAATTCCTGAAGTGAAAAGTATAATCAAAATGAAAAATTTCACAGAGGCAATCAGTAGACAATTTGACCAAGCAGAAGAAATGATAAGGAAACTTGAAGATGCATTATTAGATAGGGCACAATTTGAAGAAAAGAAAGAAAAGAAAGAAAAATCAAAGTGTCTCTAAGAAATATGTGATCCACAATGCAGCAATAGTTTGGAATCTTTCCTTCCTTTTAAAAACCTTACCAGCACACAGGTTTTTGAATGTTACCTCTATTCAATTCTCTCTCTCTGCTTCCTCTGGGACTCCAATAGTAGGAACATTAGAAATTTTTACATATACCATATACACCTTACTATAACAGGGAATGGCCTGGAAAAAAAATAGCAAAAATATTTCTGCCCCTTTGAAACATCCCCCACTCTTTTTGAGAACTGAAACCTGCATCTTAGTGTCAGGCCAGTGGTTAGGAGGAGCAGGAAGAAAGCCTTTTTGTTCTTGCATCCCAGGCCAGCACCAGCCCCCCATGGGGGCCCAGGTTGGGCTTTGTCTTTGGCAGAGATGGGACAATTAGAATAGTTAACCACATAGCTTAGAACTGAGGGGCCCTCCCTTTAAAAGCTCTGTAATTCTGCTTATGTTCAGGAAATTTGGATTTTGAGATGACAAGGTCTACCATTTTTCCTGCTTTGCTGGCAAACTAATAAAAATTATCTTTCCTCCTCCCCAAACCACGTCATTGTTCTTCTGATTCAATTTTCAGTAACATTACCTTCCCTGGGGATTTTTCCATTGACCTATCTTCCAGTTAAGTAATTCTGTAATCTGACCTGTCCAGGGTACTGTTCAATCCATCTACTGAGTTCTTACAATATATTGTAATTTTTAGCTCTAAAACATCCATTTTATAACGTCTGCTTTGTAATGTATAGTGAGGATGTTCTGTATTCTTTCTTATATTTTATATATTTTTCATCTATTTTAAAATGTATTAATCAGTCATTTTTTTCATGTACCCCTGCTGCACTGTCTGGATCATTTTGACACTACTATGGCTTTTCCTTTTATTATTTTCTTCTTCATTTATTTCACTCTCTAATAATGTTAGGTAGTTAGCTAGGGATTCCAGGTCTCCCAGGAATGAAAGTGGGTGCTGTTGCTTTGATACAATTGCCCCACCCTAATCTCCCAAGCAACTGCCATACCTACGGAGGAGGGAATACCCTACGAATCTGCCAATCGACTTAGCAAACCAGTTGCAAAAGAATGCAGAGGACTCTCTAGCCGGCCAGAAAAGCAGCATAGGTGCTATAGAGTTCTGAAATTGGCCTAGAGCAACCTGAATGTGTGGTAATATAACTCCCAACTGCCCAACAAAGTGGTTCCATAGCGATGTCTTAGCCACTAGGGAGGTCTCAATCTGAACACCGTAAAACAAGATGCAGACTATAACCAAGTCCCTTTTTCGTGCTCTTCCTTTTGCTCTCCCTTTCCTGTGACAGTGGGTCCGGTCGTCATCTGTGGCGTATGTACCACGCTCTGTAAACCTATATCTGGCACCTGCCCTATAATCCTATCTTTCTCTCCTCGACAAACCTCATTTCCTGCTTGCCTTACTTTGGTGTGTCTGGTCATTCTTCGGCCATGAGTGCACTAAGAACCAACATTTTCACACTGAAACCTGACAATAATAAATTATGTATATTTTTGGCTTTCAGCCTATATGTAAATGTTTTGTTATATGCAGGTAATTATGTATAACCTGCTGGACTTTTGTGGACTAAAATAAAATCTTAAGGCTCACCCCCCACCAGGTGATGGAATGGACCCCCTCGTGGCCAAAGCAATATCATAAAACTAAATTGCCTGCCAAGAGGAGGAAGGTCAGACATGCCTCATCATGCCCCCTTCACTTCTTGGTAACCCATTAACAGCCATAACAGTATACAAGACAAACCTGCAGGTCCTCAATTTACACAACAAATATTTGTCCAGTGGCTTATCTCTAACTAACAGCTCCCTCTCTGAAAACATTCCAACCCTCTAGACAAATTTTCATGTCTTTAGCCAATTACAAGTCAAAGAATTTTTAAACCAACCTATAACCTATAAGCGCCCACTTAGAGATGGCCCACCTTTTCAGGCCAAAACAATGTATGCCTCCCACGTATTGATTTATGACTTTACCTGTAACCCCAGTCTCCCTGAAATGTATAAAACCAAACTGTAACCCAGCCACACCCAGACTACAGGCTCAAGACTTATTGAGCCTGACTCCCGGTCATGGTCCTCAAATTTGGCTAAGAGTAAATCTCTTTGAAATTATTTTACAGAGTTTGGCTTTTTTTTCCATTGACACTTTCAAGTGGGAGTCTGTGTGACTGCATTTCCTGAGCTCTGAAAGATTGTGGGGATTAATCTCTATCACCCAAAGGTTCACACCCCAGCTCTCCAGCCTCTTGCCACGTGAAAGTCCTAAATCAGCTAGGTATCTTAAGAGATAAGAGACTGTGTGTGTGCTTGAGACATCCCTGTTTTACCATGTCTCCTGTTCAAAATATAACATAATTTTGGAAAACTATTCCTTTTAGAAATTTCAGACAAGCTCATCAGCCTCCCACACAGCACTCAAAATTAGCACATGGGAGTTGGGGAAAAAAAGATTATGAATGGAAGTGTTCAAAATGTTTAATTTATGATATGATTTCATCTAGTCCTGTGTAGTAACTAAGAGGATTGATAGCTTCTCTTTGTCTTAGGAGAGGTCCTCTAACAGGATCAAGCCTAATCCTCAATTCCCATCCAACATCAGCAGGTAGTCCTGAGAAAAAATTAATGGCAATATTTAACTCCTTTCAGTGTTCTTTTTCCATGTCTGTCATTCTAGTTCATTTAGACAACTTTGGGGGGGTCAGAGAACCTGATTGGTCCATCACTCAATCTTGGAAAAAAAAAAAAAAAGGATGAATCAGTCTCTGACTAGAGGATAATATTAGAAATATTTACGTTGAGTCCAGCACAAAAATATTTGTCCTATTCTTCAGTGCACACCACCCCCTTGGTACTTTAATTTACATATGACACAAGCTGAAATAGAAAACTGCCCATCTAGCCAAAATTTCTCCAAAATAAGCCTTTCTGGCATGAGCACTATCTTCAACCAGTTACTTTGAGACCCTGCTGAAAAAAAGTTTACATCTATGAAGGAAGTCTTCCTTTGTAAGGGGTCTCTCTCTTTCTCTCTCTCTGTGGTGGAATATGATGAGTACTAAGTCATTAGAAACTTTTACAGTGCAGAACACCTGCCTTAAATCTATATAACAAGCCTTACCTTTGTTTAAGGCCATTTCTGAGCGATCTTGTCTGAACTGGGTTTACTCATCTTTCTTGGAATAGGCAAATGATGGTATTCAGGCCTGAAGTCTCAGCTCTGTGCCTTAGATGTGCAAATTTTCTATCTGGTCTTCCCTTTGGAAATGCAAATGTATGGAAGATGACTTATAGGGAGAAGAGAGAGAGAGAAAAAAAGAACTGTTTGCAAAGTGGCAAATGAAAAATTCTAAA
>NW_012149285.1:3476699-3477722 GCF_000956105.1 Propithecus coquereli
CACGTGCAGCCATTCATTAGCTGGCAAGTGGTGCTACCACAGTTACGAACAGAATAAAGAAAACACAAAGAGAATATACAGAAACATTCAACTGATCTCAAGTAGTGAATGGTGAATTCCATACTGAGACCAAGCAAGACTGTGATGGTGACAGAGAGCAGCGTCAGTCCGCAAGGTTTGGGTCAGTCTCTCAAAATTGAGAAGATGGTGTTGTAGTGTGGAGGGCGCGAACAGACCACAGGAAAATTCAATGAAGCCAAATTGAGAGTCTTTATTAGCTGGCCAGCGACCACCTCCGCCCGCATAAAAGCAGTACGAGAGGATGGCACCATCTCAAGTTTCTACAAGGGTTTTATACTATTTTTGAGGGAGGCTACGTGACATAGGGCAGGTGTTCAGGGAACAAAAGCGGGGAGTGGAGTCTGGGTTGCGAGATACAAGGTCACAGGACATAGTTGCCCTCACAGATCTCTGGCGCCCGAAGGCAGATTACAATCCTCAAAGCAAGCTGCAAGCAGGGTTACAGAAGCAGATGGCAGTCATTAGACAAAAGACTATTCTTTCAGTCTAGGCAGTCTAGTAACATTTCAACTATGTAGCTATAATTTAGCCAGCCCCTGGCATATTGCTTATTTCATTTATTAACCCCTTATTGTAAAGCTCTCAGCTCACCACAGATGGCCAAAGGGGGAAGTCGTTAAATTAAATTTAGCCTAAATCTCCCTCCATACTTTGAATACCTGCATAGCAAACTGCAACTTACCTTAATATGTAAACAAACTGCAACTAACCAAAGAGTATATTCTTGAATAAAAAAAAAGGGGGGGGTTATATTCTTGGAACCAATCAGCTGAATCCCAGCCCATCCTAGCAGTCAACTTTAGCTAATCACAGGCTGCCCACCGGTCAGACCAGGCCCATAGAAGGTAAATGCTCATCACATTATGCCCAAATAAGGCAATGCCCATCTGTGAGCCATCAAGCTGTGTTGGTTCTTGGTTTCCTTTCTCTGTCTATAAACAC
>NW_012149285.1:3481452-3483399 GCF_000956105.1 Propithecus coquereli
AGAAATACACACAGTTTTTTCAGGGTCCTTAAATATATTTCCATGCAACAAATCCTTGCCCACACTATGTTCACCTCATCCTGTGAAACTGCAAATTGTCAAAGTGTCAACTGTCCTTCAAAAGCTGTGAGACCCGCTGTAGTGGCTATCTTCCTTTATAAAACAGGAAACTATAGCAGAACGGGAGGGAGGAGTACCTGGGTTGATAGATAGATGTTACTCACAGGCATTCATATTTGATTCTACTCTTAAGAAAAATAACACTCTTTGAAACCTCTAGCCATATGAAAAGGAAAGAAAAATCAACCAAGATGGGAAAATAACTGCTGGAGATGGGAGAATACTGAAGGAAAAACGAAATGCTTTCAGAAATGAAATCCACACACTGCAAGATGAGAAAGGAGAGCTGCGGGGAGGTAATGTTGTTGTACTGGACAAAGGCATCAACATCCCTGGCAGTTGTGGGATTATGAGGTAACCACCTCCTGAGATGAACCTTCAAGTGCATTTGTCATAAATAAAAATACAGATACGTAGCTCATATACAGACAGACTGCAAAAGAAATTACCTCATAATACAAATTTATGACATATGCACATATTTATGAAAATGGGTAATCTGCTACCAGCACAGTGCCTGGCTGGCAATACTGATCTGTGGCTTCTTTGTTGAATGAAACGTTACTAAAACCGCAGGTAATATGAAGACACTAAGCTGCACACCATGACGCACGGGAACCACAGATGAATGATCACAGGCTGAAATAAGTTAATGGTCTGGAGCATAAATATAGGCAGTGTATCTGGGGCAAGGATACACTTTAGAAATCTATAAAATTACATTCAATATTTTACATTTTTTTTTTTTGAGACAGAATCTCACTCTGTTGCCCAGGCTAGAGTGCCGTGGCGTCAGCCTAGCTCACAGCAACCTCAGACTCCTAGGCTCAAGCGATCCTTCTGCCTCAGCCTCCTGAGTAGCTGGGACTACAGGCACGTGTCACCATGCCCGGGTAATTTTTTCTATATATTTTTAGTTGTCCAGCTAATTTCTTTCCATTTTTAGTAGACACAGGGTCTCGCTCTTGCTCAGGCTGGTCTCAAACTCTTCATCTTTAGTGGTTCTCCCGCCTCGGCCTCCCAGAGTGCTAGGATTACAGGCATAAGCCACCATGCCCAGCCCAATATTTTACATTGAAATGCCAATTTTTTAGCTCCTGGGAGTCTCTGCAGTTTTCCTCAGATCTTTAAAGTAATGACATATTAAAGTAATGAGATTAGGAAGCACAAGCACACTTGGGAAAAATATGGAAGGAAAAAGAAAACAGGACATCCCTGCTATGAGGGATCCAAAACACACTTAACAAATGCCAGTCCCCATAGAACATGTGCAACAGCGAGAGAAGCCAGATTCGGCATCTGTCATCTCCTGGGCTCAGATCTATTTCTCTTTAGTTTTTCTTTCATTTTGATTCTAAGTGCTTTAGTTTTTTGACTTTTTCTCTCTGGAATCATGTTCTTGTCATTTATGGCACCTTCCTTTCATCAGAAGCAACAACAGCCTCTTCTCTATTCACACTTCTTTATGGAGAGCTCCTATTTTCTATTTGATTTTATTGTTAAAAACATTCTTATTACCTCAAGAATGTGAAGAAGGAGAAGAGGCAGAATATAATTAGGGGATGTTTGAAAATGGAAACACAAAATCATGATAAGATTAACCTGATACTTCAGCCTAAAGAATGAAGTCATGAATAGATATTAGTTTCAAGCGCTCTTACTCTTTTAATACTTTTTGTTTTATTGTCCATGTTGTTTCATAACTTACTGATTTTCTAAATTTCCTCATTAATACATAAAACCCTTCCTGAAAATCAACACTGTTTTTGTTTTACAGGTTCTTACTATTATTAAATTTCTATAATGGAATTTAAGTTGTAAAATGAA
>NW_012149285.1:3483449-3486769 GCF_000956105.1 Propithecus coquereli
AATTTGCTTAAAATAATGAAGAGTAGAATTGGCTAATAATTACCTGTATCTATTGATTGATGGTTATGATCCTGAAACATAATACATCTCAGACTTTCTTTCAGTGGTCCCTGACATACGCAATATCATTTTTACTTCCAGGGCATTGAAAATCAACACACAGGAAATTATTTAACAATTTGTTTTGTTTTCTGCAATAGTTAGTTTTTACTATTTTTTCTCAGGTAAAGTTTGAGCATTTTGCTCATTTGTCTTAGATGACAGTTGAACTTTTTTACTTTTTGGGTGCAGGTTTGGCTGCTTTTGGCCCTGGTGTCCCAGGTGGAGGTGCAGATGCCTTGGGTGGAGGGGCAGCTGTCTCAGGTGGAGGTGCAGCTGTAGCAGGTGGAGGTGCAGCTGTCCCGGGTGGAGGTGCAGCTGTCCCAGGTGGAGGTACAGTTTGATCAGGTGTCTTGTCTGTCCCAAGTGAAGTTTGAGCCTTTTCATCTTTTCTCTCTTTTAGAAGTATCACACACAAAATTATTGCATAGCATAACAAAAGCAACACAGGAATCAACAAAAATATTGTCAGGCTAGATTTTTTGGGAGGTTTTACCACTTTTTTCTTTCTTTGGGGGGCTGGGCCACTGTCAACACTACCCCCATAGCCTTTTTTCAGGCACAAGGGTGGGTTCCAGTCCTCCTGGCAGTGGCAGTTTTGTCTGTTGTTGCAGACCCCTCTCATATTGCATTTCTTAGGGGAGCAATTGCTTTTCAACTTTGATACAGCGACACACTGACTTTGAATGCACATACGTCCTGGACCACACTCTGTGCCCTCTTTCACTTTACCAACATCAGGTATGGCCATCCCCAGATGATATTCGGTACCCCAGCAGGTGACGCCATTGATGTGAGACCAATGCACAGTAGTATGGTCAGCCATCAGGGGAATTTCTGTCACGTTCTGACACTGAATTCTTCCACAGAGGCTATCTAGTTTGGAGCATCTTGTATAGGTAGTGCCAGTCCTCTTACAGTGACCAAAACGGTCACCTCGGGTGTTTATTTCTATGTAGCAAACTTTATCTGCATTCTTTGTTCCTTTGCCAAAAATTTCCTCACACTGTTCATCACGCATATGACACACGTTTTTATAGCAGTAGCCAGTGCCCCTGCAAGGGGCCCCGTTGTGCAAATACACATCTCTTGGGCATATGTGCGAGGATCCGTTGCACCACTCTGGAAGATCGCATTCATCATTCCCTTTTCTACACAGTTCACCTGATGGAGCAAACTGGCAGTTCGTGCAACAAAGCCCAGAACTACAAACAGCCCCAGGTCTCAGAGTGCAGTTTGCAAAACAGCAAGGATCAGTGGCACACACTTTCCAGGGTCCACAGTCACACTGCTCTCCTTGCTCTACCCGTCTATTCCCACAGCGCTGCACTGGGGAGATCCCGATCGCTACATTTGGTCTGTTGTACAAACACGGCTTTTTATAAGCATTCGTGTAAAAGTAATGATAAGAGCAGTTGCTGAATTGATATGAGGGTAGCAGTGTCGTATTCATTAGGCATCTCTGATAGTGCCGACATAGACAATGATAGCTGTGAGTATCGTCACCTATCAACAATACAAAAGCTATCAGACGTACCATCCTCAACATAAGATATGTGTGATTGTGTTGCAAGTGAACTACAAGTGCAGCATTATCATTCATATTACATACTGTATTCCAATTGGCCTCGCCTGAGTTGTCAGGCTCATCGTCTTTCTTTATTAAAAATTGTACAGCATCATGAGGCACGCGTTTATTAAAGCTGGTTCTCTTCCATGCACAAAATTGATCTAAGAATTCCCGCAGGGTATTTCCTGTAATTGGGTTTGGTACAGTCCAGACCTCAAGTCCAACTAAGGTTACTTGGAGGCCCAGATCAAGGAAAACGGTATGTATGTCATTGACAGCCGCGAGGACATCTTCCTGCACGAGTGTCGTATTGCTACTCCGAAAAACATATCGAACGTAATCTACCACAAATGCCAGCTCAAGATAGTATACATGGGTCCACCAGGTTCCATAATGAGATTCAAATTGTTTCAGAGTGGAATTGACACTCATTTGAAACTTTAATTGTCTGGCTGTTCCATTTTCTGTTACTTCACGTCCCTGGGATTGGAGTGGTACCTTCTTATTGTCTACCTTATATACCAGATGTTCAAATGTGGCAGAAGGCCTTTTGGGCTTGATTTCATAAGCAGTGTCATTGATCATTATCATTCCTTGCAAGCCCCCAAAGCAGGTAGTAAGAGAAACCAGAGAATCTGGGTTCCCATCCACATAACCATGATAGTAGCAGTCATTCTGGACAAAAGGATAGTCCTCGAGGAGAGCTCCGTGGCCTGTGTAGGTGAACACAGGAAGGTGTTTGATAAGTAAGAGCTTCTTCACCTTCAGGAGGACAGTGTGTCTCTTCCCCCCAAAGTTTAGGATATAGGAGACCCAGCCTGGAGTCTTCATGTTCCTACCAAGACCGGTTACCCTCAAGGGTATCACCACTTCTGGTTTGCTATAGTATTGAGCATGCCCAATCTGGGGCCATCCAGAAAGGAACAGAAACACCCCTAGCCAGAGACACGGAAGTGTGATCCTCACGTGCACCCGGGCCATCGCCATAGCCATGGTGGAGCTGTGGGGGAGGGCAGGGGAGGGGAGGGCAGGAAGCACTGCTGGTGTCTCTTCCTTTGGAATTGGTTGTGGGCAGTGCCGACCTCAACAGTCTGGCTTCTGGCAGAGTCGATCCATCAGAGCAGCAGAACTAAAAGAAAGGTAGAGGTAGTGATGGCGTTATGAGCAGCCCAGAGTGAAGAAAAACCGCGGACAAGAAGAACACACAACACAGGATATGTGTTAAAATGCATTAGTGCTTGGCTCAAGGATGACTCACTATGCTGCACTGGATTTGCTCCTAAATACTGGTGAGGCAGAGTCAGACGGGGTGCACACGCTGCAGGCTGACAATTACTGAACCTGGATGAAGCACACATGGATTCATTATGCTGTTGTCTAAATAGACGCGTGTGTGAAAATTGCAAAAGATCTTAATGGAAAGGTGAACACATTACATATCTGTCTCGGTGAGGAAATCTTGATTTATGCATATTGACTAGGAATAAATATTAATAGTTCTTCCCTGTAATTTCAAAAGATAAATTATTTAGTCACATTACCCAGGAGAGGATGCAAGAAATACACACAGTTTTTTCAGGGTCCTTAAATATATTTCCATGCAACAAATCCTTGCCCACACTATGTTCACCTCATCCTGTGAAACTGCAAA
>NW_012149285.1:3488384-3495150 GCF_000956105.1 Propithecus coquereli
AATGAAGCCATGAATAGATATTGGTTTCAAGCACTCTTACTCTTTTAATACTTTTTGTTTTATTGTCCATGTTGTTTTATAACTTATTGATTTTCTAAATTACCTCATTAATACATAAACCCCTTCCTGAAAATCAACACTGTTTTTGTTTTACAGGTTCTTACTATTATTAAATTTCTATAATGGAATTTAAGTTGTAAAATGAAAATTCCTCATGTAATGCTTTTTAATTAAAGGTCAGATATTTTTCTTAGGCTTTGCTTTGTCATTGCAGATAGATGGTAGGAACCTGTTTCGAGCTGAACTTTATGCTCATCATTATGATGAGAAGAGTGCCTTGATTGCTTACGTAATCAAGAGAAATAAATGTTTACTTCACAAAATGCCAAGTGACCACAACATAATTAGAAGAAATCTTTGAGAACAGCAACTCTAAACTGTGGGTAAAATCCTGCTCTGCTGATTTGTTCTCCATGTCTCTCTTGATATATATTTGTGAATTATATGCAGTGTGAATTTTTGTTGTGATGCAAAATTTTGTTGTGATAGACACATTTATTAATGTTGAGAGTTAACTTGACCAATGTAATGTGTCTGAAGATTTTTGGTAAGACCTCATCTTGCAAGCAGGTGACGGGAAAACAACCTTGAAGGGATATTTGAGCCAGACTGTCTTTGCACTTGTTCCATCATTTTATACAGTGACTCCAGAGGTCACACTTCTTGAGAGAATATCACATTGCCCTTAATAGTGGGGTATAGTGCCACCATCGTCTAGAGACTTCAAGGTAGCCTGCCATACATCATCTTTTATAAATTCTGGCATTTTTCTCCCCGCAGTTTCATGGAATTATATCTCTACCCTAACTGCCACCTCCCCTATCACTCTCGTTTATAACCTAATTCAGTGTTTGTCAAACTATGAGCAACATCACATAAAAACAACTTAGAGGCTGTGAACCAAATACATAGAACAGGAAATAATGAAGAGCATAGATCCACCTCAAGATCTGAATACTTGGCAAAGAATCATGTGTGTGTGTGTGTCTGTGTGTGTGTGTGTGTGTGTTCATCTGTGTAGACACAATGACTGATACTTCTCTACTATGAAGATAAACTTTTGAGTGACTTACCAACAGATAAATTGATAGTTCCCATGTTCCTTTCCAGTTACGGCCCAATTCATGGATCATTTGTACCATCCATCTTTATGAATAAATACTTGCATTTGAGAACTCACATGACTAACAGAAATGTAAAGCCCCTCCTTCAATTGTCTCTCACTTAAGTTCTGGGTTTCGCTACCTAGCAACAAGAGTCCTTCAGTCCTACAGAACATGGCGAGTGGCCAATCTTATTACTTCCTGCTCTGGCTCCACCATCTCCACCAAACTTTATTTCTAATTACTCTTCCCTGCGAATTAATCTGTCTTCTTTACCTGTACTTTATATGCTCCTTACATACCGTATAATCATTTTAACTCCTGTGCATTTGCTCACACTGTTTGTCACAACTAGTTCTCCATGGACAAATTTTAACTGTCATTGTTTTAATGTCTTTATTTAGTTTGCTAGGGCTGCCCTAACAAGGTAACATAAAATGAGTGGCTTAAACTCGGAAATTTATTTTCTCATAATTCTGAAGACCAGAAGTCCACTGTCATGATGTCCTGAGGGCCATACTCGCTCTGAAGGTGCTAGGAAAGGATCTCTCTCAGGCTTCTCTCATAGTTCCTGGTGGTTCCTTGCCATGTGGCAGCATAGCTACAATCTTCACCTGCTGTCCTCCCTGTGTAAAAAATTTCTCTCTTTTACAGAGACCACCTTTTTTCATCAGACAATATAGACTTTAAGCCAAAAACTGTCATTGGATAAAACTAAGGTCATTATATAATGAAGAAAAGTCAGATCATCAGGAAGATATGTTAAAATTATAAATACATGTATGCACCCAACATCAGAGCACCTAAATATTTGAAGCACACATTCACAGAACTGAAGGGAGAACTAGACAGCAATACAACAGTAGTAGGAAACTTCAATACCTCACTTTCAATAATGGATAGAAATGAGACAGAAAACCAATAAACAGATATGAATAACATTATAGAAGAAATGGACATAACAGACATTCATAGAATATGGTTCCTAAGAGAAGTAAAATCCACACACTTCTCAAGAATGAACAGATCATTTTCCATGAGAGAACTTGTTACAGCCAAAAACAAGTCTTAACAAATTTGAGAAGCTTGAACTCATACCAACTATTTTTTTTTTAAACCTACTGCATTGAAGGTAGTAATAGCAATAAGGAAAACTGGAAAAAATCACAAATATCTGAAAATTAAAGAATATACTCTTGAACAACTAATAGGTAAAAAATATAAAAATGTAAATTAAATATATCTTAAAACAAATTGAGATGAAAAGAGAACATTCAAAAAATGTGTTGGATTCAGAAAAAGCAGTACTATGGGGATCTTTGTTAGTGATAAGCCTCTACCTATACAAAAAAAAAAGATCTCAAATAAATTAGCTAACTTTATACCTCAAGGAACTAGAAAAAGAAGAAAAAAATAAGCCCCAATTTAGCAGAAGAATTAAAATAACAAAAGTTAGAGGAGAAAGGAATAAAATGATTAAAAAAATCAGTGAAACTACGACTTGTTTTTTTGAAGAGATTTAAAAAACTTGACAAACCCTGAGCTATACTAAGAAAAAAAAGGAGAAGACTCATAAACATAAAATCAGAATTGAAAGAGGAGACATTATAACTGTTGCCAGAGAAATGAAAAGGCTCCTAAGGGACTAATATGAGTAATTGTATGCCAACAAATTGGATAACATTGAAGAAATGAGTAAATTTATAAAATGCACAATCTACCAAAAGTAAATCATGAAGCAAGAAATCTCTAAACATACCAATAGCAAACAAAAAGATTCAATGGGTAACCTAAAACCTCACAACCAAGAAATGCCCAGGATCACATGGTTTCACTGGTGAATTCTATCAAAGACTTAAGGAATTGATGCCAATACTTCTCATAATTTTCCAAAATATTGAAGATGAGGAAACGCTTTCTAACCCATTTTATAAGGCCACCAGCATTACCCTTATACCAAAGCCAGATGAAGACACTAGAAGAGAAGAAATCTACAGGCCAATATCCCTGATAAACCGACATGCAAAAGTCCTCAACAAAATACTAGTAAACCAAATTCCAAAGCACATTAAAAGGATTATAGACCATGATTTAGTAAAAATAATCCCTGAAATGGAAGGATGTTTTCATATGCAAATCAGTTAATATGTACATCACGATCACATGTTCACACAATGAAGGATGAAAATCATATGGTCATCTTAACAGATATCAAAAAAATATTTGACAGGTTTTAACACCCTTTCATGACAAAAGCCTTTTCCTTTTAGTTTAACACTTTCCACCCCTCAACCTTCTGACCTTGCCCCAATTACTCAGTTAACCCTAAATTCTCCAGGCTCCACAGAGTAAATACACTAATTTGGGGATTTGTGACTCCTTCAAATATCAGGTGGATTATATTTGCTTTTAAAAATCAAGCAATTTAAATGAAAGTTCATTAGAGAATATTTGGAATATTTACTGTCATGCCTTCAAGCAATCAACGATATCCTGGTGTGGCAAAAAACTTAGAATGTGGTTGTTTTATTAGTCTTAGAGGCAGTAGTTTATCTGTTAAGTGATCATGATGACTGGGGAATGAAAACATAGTTGTTCCCTAGGAGCCTAAGTCTTTCAAGTGAAATATTGGAACTGATCGAATTTAATCACACTTCATTTTCCCATCACCAATTTATTAGCAATTGGGTGATGGTCTCCTGGGAAATGCTTTAAGAGAAAATTCATTGAATTTCTGGAATACTTGAGAAAGCTAGATATCACTGTGCTGTATTGAATCCTGAGGTGATTTTGGGATGCTGGGTGGCTGCCTGAGGTCTCCTGTTTGAGCCCCAACTGGCTTCTATCTGAACTGTCTCCAGGTTGGCAATCCAAAGGCATTTTCCTCTTCTCTGGAAGTTGGATAGCCGTCTTTAGACAACTGCCTGAGTTTGAATCCTAACACTACCACTTAGTAGCTCCGCAAGTTTGGTGAAGACACTTAATCTGCACCTCAGTTTTCTCATCTGTAAAATGAGGGAGTATCTACCACATACAAACAGTCCTCTGAAGGAAAAGCATAGTTAGATCATGTAAAGCACCTAGAACAGTACCCCTCATGCTGTAAGTGGTCTGTAGGAACCCGCTAAAATTACTTTCCCTCCTTTATTATGTTTATTGTTTCTCCTAACCTACTTGTTCCAGCAATGATTTGAGGTAGTTGACAATAATGTCAGAGATATGATAGACTAAGAAAAAATTGAAACACTACAAAGGTGAGGTGATTGTTTTTCAGCGAATGGTCCTAGGAAGAGTTCATAAGGTTTTGACTAGAAGCATTACCAGGAGACAACAGTTGGGTGGAGACAAGCATGGGAGAAGCTACAGGACACTCACTTCTCTTGCAGCTATTTATATAATGACTAGTTTCTTAAACTTCCTATTTCTTTTAACATTTCCTATAAAAATGGTGGCTTTTATTAGGTCTCTTAAATAATGATTTGGCTTATAAAAATCCCTTAAGTACAGGCTGAGAAATTCATAAGGTCATGGAAGAAACAGGAGCCTTTCTTTCTCTTTAGTCTTTTAGTATTTTGTGTAAATATGGGACCATATGTGTTTATGACAGGTAAAAACAACTGTTTGAAGTAAAGTTAATGATTATAGTTTTTCCCTGTCCTCTTATTGCTTCTTTTTGGTCTTGGTCAAAGAACTATGGCTTAGAAATTATTCCTTTTGGCTGCTTCAAATATGAGCACTGTGATAACAATTTCTATTAACTGAATGCTGAAGCTATAGGAGGTTCTTGGGTTTCAATTTAGCATATACATTCACATTAAATAATATAGACATTAATAGAAATTTAAATGCCCATTTCTAGCTTATTATCACTATTTTATTTTAGGTGGTTAGTTTTGAATCACATTAAGTGTTGGTTTTATAGGAAAAGGAAACTAGAGATATCTTAATCAGTTTTATTTTAATATCTAATTTTATTAATATGAAAACTAAACATGCATTTGTAATTTTATTATGTGTTTATAATTCTTTCATCTAATACTATGTATTCATCTAAAAACCTACAACTTCTTGTCTGTCTTGGAAATTCAAAATTGTCAAAAAGGGAAGAAGGTTTTCAGCCACAAGATGTCATTGTTTATCTTTTCTTTAGTGAAGTAACAATGACGGATTTGGTTTCTCTCAAGGCTCGTAGAACTATGAAGCAGAATCTGTTTTTCTGACAATAACTGAGGTTATTCTCTTATTTTCTCTCATTCCATCATATGATATAATTTCCGAAATTGTTAGCCAATTCTGGGTTTAATGAGCACAAGTTATTTATCAGTGTCTGGTATTTTAGTTATCTCAGGAAATTTCAAAGTATCTGAATTAGACCAATCTTGACTTAAACTAAAAGTAAGAAAGATTGGAGGTTTTGTGAAAATGCTCAAATCAGCTTATTTCCAATTAACAAAAAGAATATCAATAATTAAATATATTTGTATAATTGTATATAAATAATAACATCATGGAAAAAGGTTCATACCACGTCTCCCAAGTGTTACATTTATTAACTATGTCCAAACTACTTATTTTCAAACTATATAACACACCGAAGTAGTGTTATGGGTTGAATTGTGCCCCACCAAATTTCTTATGTTGGAGTCCTAACCACTAGTAGCTCGGAATGTGACCTTATTTAGAAATAGGATTGTTACAGGTGCAATTAGTTAAGATGGGGTCATGCTGGACCCATTCCCCTAATCGAATAGGCTGGTGTCCTTATGTGAAGGAGGAATTCTGACACAGACACACACACAGGGAAAAGGCTATGTGTAGAAGCAAGCAGGATCCACACCTCTCACCTCTCACAAACATCAACTCATGGTGGATAACAATCTTAAACCTAAGGTATGAAACTATAAGAATTCTAGAAGAAAATGTTGGAAATACTTTCATAGACATTGGCCTAGGGAAAGAACTTATGAAGAAGACCCCAAAGGCAATCACAGCAACAACAAAAAATAAATAAATGGGACCTGATCAAATTAAAAAGCTTCTGCACAGCCCAGGAAACTATCACGAGAGCAAACAGACAACCTAGAGAATGGGAGAAAACACTCGCCTGCTACACACTAATAAAGGGCTGATAACTAGAATCTATGTAGAATTCAGGAAAATCAACAGGTTGACCCTCTTTTCATTATAATATGACTTTTTTTTATCTCAATAAGAATTTTCTATTTAAATTCTATTTTGTTCTGAAATAAATTTGGTTTCTTTTAGTTACAATTTGCATGGAAAATCTTTGTTGATTTCCTTCCTTTTAGCCCATATGTTTCCATAAAGTGAAGTTGAGTCTCTTATTCTCAGCAAAATATTGGATACTTATTTTTATCTGTTCAGCCACTCTATGTCTTTTCATTGGGGAATTTAACATATTTATATTAAAATAATTACTGATTGGTAAGAACTTACTCTTGTCAGTTTGTTAACTGTTTTGTAGCTCTGTTGTTCTTTTCTTCCTCTATTGCTGACTTCTTTTGGGATTTAACAATTTTATGTTGTGGTATACTTTGATTCCATTCCCTTTATCTTCTGTGTGTCTTCTAGAGATTCTTTGC
>NW_012149285.1:3496415-3498802 GCF_000956105.1 Propithecus coquereli
CAATTCATAAATTTTCATTTTGGGGGGATCATTACTAGAGTTTTATCCATTTCATATGGTGGCTTCTTGTTTGATTCTTCATGATTCTTGTAATATTTTGCTGATGTCTGTATCATTGAAGAAGGAAACATCTTTTCTAGTCTTTACAGGATGTTTTCAGCAGGTATAGACCTTATCCTCCTTGGTTCGTGGACAGATGGGACTGTCTCTGGATTGCAGCAGGGTGGCACTGGAGCCAGGTCATTTGGCTGCATCTAGGTCCACTCTTGACAGGTCTTTTATTGGTGGTGCAGGTGGTCATGGTTCCTGGTTAATGACCAGGAGAAGAGGACTACCTCCAGGAACACAGTTGAGTAGGGCTGGTGACAGATCATGTAACTACTGCACGTTCTGCAGCCAAGTCTGCAGATGTTGGGCCTGTTGTTAGGGCCAAAGATGAATGTGACTACTACTGGACCCCTGAGCAGACTCTCACTGGGTCCCTGGGAAAGACCCTGGGTGGGCAAAATTGCCTCCAGAACTGTGGTAGAGGGGCTGGAGCTGGATGTCAGGGTTGCTTCAGGGTCCGCATTTGGGTCCAAGTTTGGTGGGCCTGTTACCAGGCATGCCACCAGGCTTATCACCCGCTGGTTCCATGGGTGGGGAGGACTGCTTTTGGAGCTGAGCAGAGCAAGATTGGAACCAAGTCACAGGGCTGATTCAGGATCCACAGCTGGGACCAAGATCAACACACCTGGTACTGGGGTAACAGACTGTCATTGCTGAGTACATGCTTTGGGTAGACTGATTCTGTTCCAGAGTAGAGCAGGGCTGGAGCTGGGTCACTGGGTTGCTTCAGGATCTGCGATCAGGTCTGAGGTTGGTTGACTTGTTACCAGGAGCATGAAAAGCGTTCAACTATAGTTATTCTCACTTGCCCCTATGTTGTTCAACTTCAATGACAAAACCAACACAACCAAAAATGTTCGTAAGGTACTTTTCAATTCATGTGATTCTCAGCTTTGCTAGAAAAGCAAGAAAACCCAAATGCAAGGACACTTTTAAAAACCCCTAGTGAAATGCTAATTCAAGGGAGAAAAAAAATACTTTGAGCAACAGAGAATTTGAGCAAAAAAGTACTTAGAGCAACAAAATTTCATTGTATAAGTCCAAGCGATGCTGTGGTTACAAACAAACCCAAAGTATTAGTGGCTTAAAACAACAAAGGTTTGTCTCTTCCTTGTGGTATATCCATCCTGGTAGGGCTGGCATATTGGGCTGTACTCATCCTTGTAATTTAAGAACCCATCTTGACTGTTGCCACTCATGCCGGAAAGAAGGAAGATCTCTGGGGGCTCTTGTACTGGCGATTAAGTGCTCAGCCTGGAAAGGCGTTCATTACTTCTACCTTAACTCATGGGCCGGAATAAATCCCGTGCTCTCATCCAGCCACAAGGGGATCAGAAGTGCAAACCTACTGTGTGCTGAACACTTTTAGAGATGAACTCTAGTAAGTACCACAATCAGAGAGATATTTAGGCAAATACTGATGGTAAATATCTTCTATAACGGTTCTTTTAAATACCGCTGTTTGAGTTATGGAGGTGGAGGGATTTAGCCCTGATATTGGTGGAATGTGGAATGAAGAAGGGATATGGACCCTTTGAAATTAAAATTGCTTGGATATAATCATGGATATTTCCGTGGCACCCAGTATTCATATCTACAAAACAAATTGGTCTCATATTGTTCGCTCAATAATTAAAGTGAAGAACTCTGCTGGTAGATATATCATTCAGATTCACATACATATATTCACATTCATATACATAAAGTAGAGCTCTGCTTTTGTATTACCCACAGTAATATATTTTCTGGTTTCTCTGATATTTTGTAATTCACAAACTAGGGAACAGAAGCTTTAAGTCTATTTTTGAGGAAATAACTGTTTCTTAGAAACAACTCAGGGTTGATCTCACTATATCTCAGCTTGTTTTTCTCTGGAATTATGTTTGTTTATCTGAGAATGAATCAGTAAGTAAGTAAATAAATGACTACTTCAAGGCCATGCAAAGCCACTGATCAACCTATTTGAAAGTGTTCCCACATATGTGAAAATCCATTAACAGCTGGATATTGCATTTCATCATGAGAAGACATATGTAAGAATTTGAATGCACCACTCTAGAGACTTTAATGACATATATGGCATTTGTGTATACAGTTGAATCTATGAGACCTGCCTGTCTTCCTGTGGACACTATGTAAAAGAGTTTTGTTCCTCATTGGACTCGTTCTCTAAAATGTCATATAATTCAGTGTAACAAGATGACATTGCAAATAAAATATACTAATCCCCTGGTGACATTCTGTATACATGAACCAGTAGAATCAGTAATACTATGCAA
>NW_012149285.1:3502006-3503573 GCF_000956105.1 Propithecus coquereli
ATTATTTTTAAATAAGGATAAAAAATGCCAATCTTTCAGATTTGTAATGAAGATAAAAGGAGACTATATGAAATTAGATAAATATTTATTTAATATATACTGTATCTAAGACATTATGCTAAGTGTTATTTGACACAGTAAAAATGGCTTCAATTCCATTTAAAGTGTTTTCAATACAGCAGAAAAAAGGAACACGCTGATTGAGCTATCTATTGCTGCGTAACAACCCACCTGAAACCTTAGTGACTTAAAACAATGACTCATTGTTTTGCTTTATTTTGTGAATTCTTTTGCCCCTTGTGATAGGCAGTTGGAGAATCAACTGTGCTGAAAGGTCCAAGAACATCTCTCTCATGTAGCTGGGGCTTGGTGGTAACTGTAGCACTTACGGAAGTTTAGATGTGGAAGACACTGAAGGAAGCAATATGGGAATCTGGAACTTTAGGTGATGCTGGGAGATAGCGTATTATAAACTCTCTCACTTTATGTCACTGAAATTATTTTTGTACTCTACGCTCCATAGACCCAGAGAGAAGTGGTAATAACTGGAGATGCTGAAGTCCGGAGGGCTGTTTCTCAGAAATCCAGAGACACCCGGAGGAATGGGCCATGGACACTTGCCGTGCACATCACTGGTTGGCACACCTGTCCCCAGAAGCCCATGGCATTCTTCCTCACATCACTAGAAAGACACAGACTTTACAGAGGGTATGAAATGCATAACTGGGAGTTAAAATTTACAGTAAGAATATTGTTAAGATTCACACACACACACAAACCAAAGAGAAGCACTAAACTCATTAATTTGTTATAACCAAGGAATATTGTTGATAAAACAAACAGAAAAAGATATGACAGTACAATTGTTGCATTCATTGAAAGTTCAGAGAAACAATTTAATCCATATTTTACATCCCTGAGAGTCCATAATGAGTTAGCAAAATAAGCTAGAGATATTTGGAGGACATGGCTAATACGTTAGGGTGATCATATAGTGGATAATCACGGAACATAATGTTTTTTTGGTATTTCTGACAATGAGATCATTTCTGGGCTGTGTGATTGTAAATTAATCCAGCATGGCAGTTTCTAGGTTATGACAGGATATCTTTAAGGATTCAGACTTTCTACTTAGTATTGGAAACTTAATTTCTTTTAGTAAAGCAAACAGGACCCTCAAAAGTCCTCTGTGTGTGTGTGTGTGTGTGTGTGTGCATACGTGTATTATATATGTATTTTTTTAATTCAGAAATCTGAATAACTATCCTTTAGCACATTTAAAATTGTTCTTAAAGGATCCTCTTCCATTTTATTAAAGGAAAATGTCAATCTCAAAAACACCGTATTAGTTAGGATTCAGATTTCGCTAATGTGATGAAGACCCAATAACAAGACAGATGGTAGCATGGAAGACAGAAAAGTGAAAGAGGATAAGAAAAACATCATACAGCAATTTCCCCTCTCAAAGGTAATCACTGCTATCAAACTAGTGCATTTTCTGGTATTCATTTTTCTATGTATGCATGTTTGTGTGTTAACTATAAATTATAAACTTTATACCTTTTAT
>NW_012149285.1:3504862-3510492 GCF_000956105.1 Propithecus coquereli
TTTCTCATATTTCTCAAGAGTAATATGATTTTGAGGTGTTTTGACCTACATAAACCATTTTGAAAAATCAATATTCAGCTTATAAGATGTAGCTAATATTTGGCATTGGTTTTCAAAGATAATGTATTATTACTGTAATATGATGAGCTATGAGTTTTTGACAGATTCAGTTATACTGAATCTCTGGGTGTTCAATACTAGACAAGTAAAGAAAAAAATTTGAGCACTTATGAATCTTTTAAAATTACTTATTGAATCATTACTTTTTTCTGGCTGAGAATAGTATATTGAATAATTCTGTGGCCAAAATCTCAGGGGCTATTTAAAGTTATTTAACATTTTCAGTTCTATAATGAAGGATCAAATTACAGCTGTAGTATTTTACTATGCTTATCTTTTTAGCATACTAAATTTTTAGGATGCTAATGAGAATTTAACATGTTAAATGAGAGATACTTGGGTTATAATACAACTGACTTTTAAATAACACAATGACAGAGTTGAAAGATAGTTTGGAAATATTGTAGTTCAACTCTAGGACAAAAGGTTTAGTAGCTGTGAGTACCCAGTCAGTTCTTCCAACCCAAGGGAACCTGGAAAGAAATGACCTGATCAAATCATTCAGTAAACATGCTTCCTGATGCTATTTTTTGGTGGAAAGATAATGAACAATTCTTACCTATAGAATGCTTTTAGCAGGTCTGCATGGTCTGGGTTATTTATGGCAAACAAACAAGGAATATATGAATCTAAGAGGTATGATCCACTGGAAAATATCATTGATATGACATTATATAACTATAAGAGTATGAAATAGAGATGTTGCCAGATTCAAAGAGCATTCATTGTGTAAGTGGTATCTTGTATGGCTCACTTAGAGACCTCATGTTTTAAATCTCTATTATTACATCAAGGAAAGCCCCAGGCACTCACCGCAGCAATCCCAGCGCTTTCCACGTTTGCCTGTCTCACCTCCACCAGTGTCCACTGAATTACTAGTGTAAAAAATGGAACTGGGAAGAGAGATGATTCAGGTAAGTCTGATTTTAAAATCTACCTCCTGTGTCATTTTATACCTTTTATTCACAATTAAAAACAGAGGCCCACAGAGGTTAAGTAACTTTCCCAGGGGTACTCTCTCTTTTCCACTCTGAAACTCATTAAATGTGTTACTCTCTCTACGCCTTAGTCTCCTCACCTGTTACCTGATTATAACAGTACAATATATGCCTCACAGATTATTGTGCAAATTAAATGAGCTAAATTATGTTAATGTATGTAGAATTAGTTCTTGAAACTCTAGTAAGAAAGGTATGTTTGTTTTATGAGTATTGTCCAGCATATTAAAATTATATCATTTGGAACTTAAATTTTGGATTCCTGGCCCAGCACTGTCTTTATATTCCAGATTTCGTGAATTTCTTTGTTACTGAAAGAGAAAAATGTTAATAAGACAAATATTTTGAAACATTTCCTTAATTTTGAAAAGCAAAAAATTCTTAGACTTATCTCTTTCTAGACTATACAAGCAATGCTTTTTAAGGTCAAATTATTAATACAAAGAAAAGGATTAGCAGACTCTATAATTTCAATGGAACTCATCGCTCAACTATGTTCAAATTCACTTTTGCTTCTGAACAAGTGCAATGAATATTTAACAATTATGATGGAGAAACATCTCTATTATAGATGTTTTGTAACATTAGGAATTTATGCTACGTGGGTGATATATTTTGGGAGTGTCCCCTGTCTATGTATTAAGCTTTGGTTGCTAATTACATGACAAATGTTCTCCTAAATGTGTTCAGATAAAGTCATCTCATTCAATAAGCATGATAACTCTATGGGATAGATATTGTGATTGTCCTTATGGTGCAGAAGAGGCAACTGGGCAAGAAATGTTTAGTAAGTTGCTCCACTTCTTGTGCCTAACTAGGGGTTTCACTGCTATTCAAAAACCCACTGTCTTATGTGGTCCAGTCTCATAACTCTTACTCAATGTGCCACATTGGGCAAGTAACTTCCTTCCTGAGCCTCAGCTTTCTCCTTAGTAAAATAGTATGAAAATGAGATAATGTATTTAAAGCACTTAATAGAGTGCCTGACAAATGATCATAGACTAAGAAATTAATAAACCAATAGGTTATCATATAGATGTCAGTTACAAAGTTAGAATTCAATCCTGATCTATTGAAGATCATCGTTGTTTACAGAATTTAAAGGAACATTTATAAATATGGTAATTATTTGGGTAATTATTTGTTCATTTTAATTGACATATTTCGTTTTAACTCTGGTTGAACATAGTGCTTAAAAACAGAACTCCCATCTTGATAATGTCAGTGATTTGCCTTTTCTCCCAGGAACTGAGTGGTGGTGTTGGGGAGGCTTAAAGCAGATAAAAGCAATGGAGAAAGGGGGCAAGAAAATGTTAAAAAATTCTCTAGCTCATTTGTTTCCATTTCGTTTTAAAATAAAAGATAATTTTATTGAAAATAATAATACACTCTTATTAAAGATGTCATTTTAATATTTTATATGTATGTATCTTTTTTCATAAATTAGATGATTTATTAACAGAAGATAACTTTCCAGGATATTAGGGGTTTGATGAGGAATTTGTATTTCCGTGTGAGGTAGATTTGGGGTAAAAGGTGGAGTTTGATGAAGTCAATAATCTCAAACAAATCTAATTTATAAAACATGAATAAATTTTTTTACCAGAATAAGCAACTTTGAATACCTAAGAGTGTCTTATTTTGCCTAAGAGTGTTGTATGATACATCACTCATTGCTCTGAATATTTCATTTTCTCGGCATACATGTTAAAATAAGAAAACGCATATTTAATGAAAATTCAGCAGAATACAACTTTGAGAACAGCATTTTGTATTTCAAATTATGCATTACTCTCCAATAATTTCAATTTATAGCAGAGGCTGTATCTGTTCCTGTCAAATATGTATTGGTAAATCCCATAGATTAGGTGTTTTACACAGGTGATAACATCCATCTTCATAGAATTTATAGTTTAGGTAAGTACAATGACCATAGCATAGCCTGCATGAAAACTAAGGTCTATAAATAATTCATAACTCATAGTTCATCTTACTGTGACTTATTTCTTTGCATCTTAAGAAAATATGCTTAGTTCATACATATAAACATCAAGGCTCACAGAATTTTTTTTAAATGAGCAAGTGTATATTACTAATCATTGGCAGTCAGGACTTAAAATATGATCTTCAAATAACAAATCTTGCCTACCTGATCTTCAAATAACAGATCCTGCCTACTTTCCATTAGGTGATATTGTCTTTTGCCAATGAATGCTAATTTAAAAGTAACATAAACAAAATATAAAACATATTTCTTAAACAACCCCATCAATAAATGGGCAAAGGACATGAACAGAAAATTTTCAAAAGAAGATAGCAATAATGGCCAGCAAACATATAAAAAAAAATGCTCAACATCTCTAATCATTAGGGAAATGCAAATCAAAACCACATTAAGATATTACCTAACCCCAGTGAGATTGGCCTTTATCAAAAGATCCCAAAGTAACATATGGTGGCAAGGATGTGGAGAGATAAAGAACACTCTTATACTGTTGGTGGGACTGGAAATTAGTGCAGCCTCTCTGGAAATGAATTAAGAGATACCTCAAAGAGCTACAAGTAGAACTACCATTTGATCCAGCAATAGCACTATTAGGCATCTACTCAAAGGAACAAAAGTCATTCAATAATAAAGACATTTGCACTTGAATGTTTATGGCAGCACAATTCACTATAGCAAGGATGTGGAAACAATCCAAGTGCCCGTCAATCCATGAGTGGATTAATAAAATATGGTGTATGTATACAATGGAATACTACTCAATTATAAAAAACAACGGTGATCTAGCACTTCTTATGTTTTCCTGGATAGTGCTTGAGCCCATTCTCCGAAGTGAGGTCTCACAAGAATGGAAGAATAGGCACCACATGTACTCACTTAAATTGGCACTGACTGATCAACACTAAGGTGCTCACACAGTAGTAATATTCTTTGGGGGTTGGGGGCTTGGGGGTGGGTAAACTCATAACAAATAGATGCAGTGAGCATTGTAAGGGGGGAAGAGCATGCCTCAAATCATGGTTTGGATGTGGCAAAGTCATAACATGTAACCAAAATGTTTGTACCCCCATAATATCCTGAAACAAAAAAAAAACATATTTCTTGCTTGAATTATTTTCAGATGTTTACATGTTTTTTATTATTTTGAATATTTAAAAATTTGATAGATTTGCATCATATTGCATAGGGAATGGTAGTTACATATCACTTCTGAGATTTACATTATGAGGTCATAAAAAATGTCACGTCAGACTATTTATAAATATTTTTATATGAAAGTGATTAACCAGGATCTGTTAAAAATCATTAATAGTGAATTTCACTCAGTCCATCTGTCTGTCTTTGAATTTCAGTGGTTGTTAATCTTTTTATTCTTAGATTTGACTTTTGAATACTAGAAATCGGATATACTTGGAAAAATTAAAATCCTCTAAAGAATACAAAATATAGGCAACAACTTCATATTTCTGCCATAGTACATGAATACCTCTACTCATATAAATTAAGTGATATGAGTATTTTCTTGAGTGATTATTTTTTACCTCTTACTAATTTCAAGATTTTCTCTTTTCTGTTCACTTTCAATATTTTTATTATTATGGAATGGTCTCTTTCTGTTCATCCTACTTACAGGTTGTTGAGCTTCTTAAATGTATAAAATAATGTTTTTCATCAGATTTTAGAAGGTTTTTAAATTATCTTTTGAAAACTTTCCTCCTCTTTTCTTTTCCTCTTCTTCTAGTACTCCCATTGTGAATACATTGGTCCACTTACTGGTGTCCCTCATTACTCTGAAGTACTGTTTATTTTTCTTTAATCTGTTTTCTTTCTGTTTTTCAGATTATGTAATTCATATTCATGTATCTTCAAGTTTGCAGATTCTTTCTTTTGCCAGTTCAAATCTACTGAGCTCTTTTAATGAATGATGAGCTCTTTTAATGAATTTTTCTTTTCACTTACTGTACTTTTCAACTCGAGAATTCTCATTTAATTCTTTTTTTGTAATTTCTGTTATTTGATATTCTCTAAAAAAGAGATCATCATATTGTCTTGACTTCACTAAGCACCCATTTAGTTCTTTGAACACATTTATAATAGCTGCTTTGAAATGTTAGTTAAGTCTGAAATCTGGGCCTTCTCACAAGCAGTTTTTGTTGCCTGCTTTTTTTCCTGAGTGTGGGCCACACTTTCCTGTTCTTTTGCATGCCTTATAATATTTTACCTAAGAATTTTTCTAACTCCAAGAGGGTTTTTCTTCAGTTCTGTGAGACTAAAGCCCCTCCCTTATGACTTAATTTAACTTTAATTACATTCTTAAAGGCCTTATTTCTAAATATAGTCACACCAGGGATTCGGGCTTTAAAATATGCATTTTTGTGAGACACAATTCAGTCCATACACATGTACATACTATAAATGCTGAAAATGAAACTTTTCAGATTATTTTTGCCTATTAACAGTGCTTTATGTTTGTTTCCTTTAAGAAATTAAACATTTTTATTCCTGGG
>NW_012149285.1:3512117-3515863 GCF_000956105.1 Propithecus coquereli
TTTTTTTGTGTGTAGTTCCACAGTTTGTTAGCAAATGTGAACCTCTAAATAAAAGAACAAGCTACATACATGACAAGAAAATTAAAAATTACAGCATTAGTTTCCATGAATGTGAATTAAAAAAATATTCTCCAATTTAACGGTATTAAACTGTTCAAGTTGCCATAACAAAATATCATAGATCAGGTGGCTTAAACAACAAAAATCTGATGTCTCACAGTTCTGGAGGCTAGAAGTCCAAGATCAAGGAGCTAGAAAGGTAGATTTCACTCTGAGGCTTTTTTCTTGTCTCATAGGTGGCTGCCATTTGGCTGTGTACTCAATGACCTCTTTTTTGTGCACACGTAGAGAGAAAGCTCTTTCTTTCTCTTCTTATAAAACCACCATACACATGGAATTAGGGGACCACCCTTATGACTTTATTTAATACTAATTATCTTACAAAGGCCCTGTTTCCAACAACAGTCACATTGGGGTTTAAGGTTTCAACATATGGATTTTGGGGAAACACAATTCAGTCCATAGCAACACATATTACATAAATTTCTATATTTAGCTAAATCTGTAACTGCAGTCATTTATCCGAGACCAACTAGACTGAATTCCAGGTTAATCTGTAGGATAAAAAGTGAGTTCAGTTGTGTAGAGGGTTGGAGGTTGGAAAATGCAACACCATAAGGATAGAAAATGGACCAAAGTGGCAGAAATCTAGATATCTGAGATAGAGCTCTACCACTTACTATACAAGGGCTGTCTGCAAAGTGTCCAGCCATGTAACAGATCTCATCATATTAACAATGGCTGAATACTTTCCGGACAGCCCTCGCATACTAGGTCAAGATCACGGAGAGCAGTCATTCACCATATGACATATGTGTTGTGAGTCTCTTTCTTCTCCATCTTTTGCTAATTGTAGCAATGTTATTAAGCTTCTCTCATGGACTGTTTTCCTGTGGATTTCTTTATTTTCTTTCTCATGGGTCTGGAATGAATAATTAATGTTAAATTCTTATGTGAGTGTCCCTTAACCGTGAGGTAGTGTAAGGCTGAATTACAGGACTCCTCAAAGAATAACCCTTAGCATTAATTTTTTAATATCTGTCTATCTATCTGTTTTTGATCTCTCATATCTCTATCATCCTATATCTACCTATCATTGATCTATCATCTATCTTTCTATCTACCTACCTCTTATCTATGTAACTACGTATGTATGTATCTATATATCATCTAGCTATCCATCCGTCATCTATCATTTATCTCTCTGTCTAATTATCTATCTGTTTTTCTCCTCCTGAAATCCATGGAGAGAAAGGTAGCCTCATTGTGTTGACAGGCAGATTTTTAGTATACTTCTTTATTGAATTTGCAACTCTTTGAAGATTCTAGCCATCTGCAGGTATCTCAGTGTAAATTTCCTGCTCAGCTGAGCCAAAGGCCTCATCTCCTGCCTCTGTATGGGTAGGAAAACCCAAGTTCTGATACACTATGCCTTCGGCCATCAGGGCATCTGGAGTGTCAATTGTTTATTGCTTTGTTTCGTGTTTATATTTGTGCATGTGTGTCTTTTAACTTCTCTTATTATGTAAATAATTTGAATATTGACAATCATAAGGAGTGTTTTTCAGCAATATTATAAATAAGTTCAGGCAGGCAACTGTTGCATCACTGTTAATGCTGTTCTTTAATTCCACTGGCCAAGGACTAAAATCAAACTTGCTAGTCAAGTGGTGGCGGATGCTACAGTAAGCAAGCAAGCCTGTTTTTATTCTCTGCTACAAGTTTATTTGCAATAGACAAAATGATAACTTCTCTGACACTGGCAAATTTGTGAAGATTGGTGATAATTTAGAAAAGTGGGAAAAATTGCCATTGATTTGGGTTTTATAGCATATCCACTAGCTTGTTAATAATAATTAGAAAATCTGCCATTAAAGTAATAAATATTGTTGTAATTGTTAGTGAGGATCACATAATTTTATGTCATTGAAAGGTAGCAGAATATGTTACTCTGTAATATGATACATTGGCAAAAGGATTATTTTGAGCTAAAGGCAGTTGAGAGTCAACAGATGCAACAAGGGCATTATAATCTCCCCTTTTCTTCCTGAAAAAAGGAGGTAAAAACTCCCAGGTGAAAGATGTCCTCCCTGTGCCAGAAGAAAAGAAACATTCTTCTATGAGTAATCATAGTCTATAAAATAGATCTTGTTGATTTAGCAATGAGGTTTTTCCCACTGTCTTTGATTGTAGTTTTTCAATAAGAAAAAATCAAACAACCCCATAAAAAAGTGGGCAAAAGACATGAACAGAAGGTTTTCAAAAGAAGATAGACTAATGGACTATAAACACATGAAAAAATGTTCAACATCTCTAACCAGCAGGAAAAAAAAAATCAAAACCACAATGAGATATCACCTAATTTCAGTGTAAATGGCGTTCATCAAATGTCCCAAACAACAGATGCTGGCTTGGATGCAGAGAGAAAGGAACATTCATACACTGTTGGTGGGACTGCAAACTAGTACAACCTCTATGGAAAATAGTATGGAGATACCTCAAAGAACTAAAGTAGACATACCATTTGATCCAGCAATCCCACTTTTGGGTATTTACCCAAAGGAAAAAAAGTCATTTTATCAAAAAGACACTTTCACTCAAATGTTTATTGCAGCACAACTCACAATTTCAAAGATGTGGAATCAACCCAAGTGCCCACCAATACATGAGTGGATTAATGAAATATGGCATATGTATACTATGGAATACCACTTACCCATAAAAAATGATGAACTAATACATTTGGTAACAACTTTGATGGAACTGGAGATCATTCTACTTAGTGAAGTATCACAGGAATGGAAAAAGAAACACCACATGTACTCACTATTAAATTGGAACTAATTGATCAACACCCATGCACACACATGGCAGTAAAACTCAACGGAAACCAAACAGGTGGGAGGAGGGTGAAGCAGGTGGGTAAAATGCACACTGTCTGGGAGTTGGGCACACTTATAACTTTGATTCCAACTGCACAAAAGCATATCGTGTAACCAAAACAATCGTACCCTCGTAATATTCTGAAATAAATTAAAAATAAATTATAATTAAAAAAAAACAGATCTCATGTAAATAATTCTTATCTTCCTTTAGCTTCTCCACATAATTTTGTTATTTTCCACAATTACGACTCTTTATCCTGTTCAGTACACGTGTTGAATTCCAACTATGTCTTTGGGTCTTCATTATTTAAGGGCTCTCACACATTAAAACTCGTATTAAATTTGTATGTATGCTTTTCTTCTGTTAATCTATCTTATGTCAACTTAATTCTCAGGCCCAGGTGAAGATCTTATGAGGGTGGAGGTAATGTTTTGGAGTCTTGACATCATTAATATGTATATTTTATCGGCATCAAAAGGGATTTTATTGCATTACATTTTACATTATTTTACATTACATTTGTAATAGAGACGCAATGAAAGTCTGATCAGAGCAAATCTTCCACAGTTTTAATCTACATAAGATATAAAGACATTAATAAGGATACATGACATTTCAAAAAGCAATGTGTACTTGCTGCAGCAAACAATATAGGTTTGAGTGTTTATATTAACATTTTAAGTAATATAATAGATGAAAACATAGAATGTTTCCAAAATGTGATTACTATAAATGTTCTATTTGGTTTTCAAAATTTGCTTATTTTATTCATATTAATTATTTTTAGCTTTCTACTAAAT
>NW_012149285.1:3515913-3516486 GCF_000956105.1 Propithecus coquereli
TTTGTCAGGAAGAAAACATGACAAATGTCAAGAAACACAGTGAATATATTTATGTGGCTGGTGACTAGAAGTTGGTGGTTGTGTCTGTTAGCAATAATAACCAAAAAATAGAGTGCCAAGCTATTTAAGAGACTAGATTTAAGCACTCATACATGCGCACACACACATTTTTTCCCATTAATTGTCACAGAAACATCTAAAAGATACAAAAGTAGTGGAATAATAGAGAAAACCCTTATATATCAACATATATGTAAAGTATTCATAAGGAAAATTTCAAACATTGTAGTTAGATGCCTTTTTAATAAAGAATGAAGGCAGACTCCATTCTATACTGCATTTTGATCAATTTCCATACATCTTAGAGACCAAATATCAAAAATTCTAACATTCTGGAGAGTATTCCAGTTTTGTAGAAAACACTGCATCAAAGGCTGGGCGCAGTGGCTCACGCCTGTAATCCTAGCATTGCAGGAGGCCGAGGCGGAGGATTGTTTGAGCTCAGGAGTTCGAGACCAGCCTGAGCAAGAGCGAGACCCCGTCTCTACTAAAAAATAGAAAGAAATTAGCTGG
>NW_012149285.1:3521931-3525892 GCF_000956105.1 Propithecus coquereli
AATGTTTCCAAAATGTGATTACTATAAATGTTCTATTTGGTTTTCAAAATTTGCTTATTTTATTCATATTAATTATTTTTAGCTTTCTACTAAATCCTTTCTGTTCCTAATTAGATACAAAACCTGCATGCTACCCCTAAAAGTGTAAACAACACCTCCAAAACTCATTCAACTACATATTTCCAGGAAACTGAATACAAAAATCAGGAGAATAAGGGTACTGAATACAGTTAACATCTCTGATATTAAATTAAATCAATCTTTATCCATTAGGTTCGGAACAATGAGGGAATTATTTCCAGATTTGACATCGGAAACTTGACCCTAATACTAGTTGTTCAACTATGAATTTCAATATCCTTATTTATGAATTATGGGGAAAAAAAGTGCTTTTTACACAAGGATATTGGGCAAGATCATTCATGTGAATATTTTTCGGTTTTTATTTAGGATAATATTATGGGTTAAATTGTGTTCCCCCAAAATGTATGTTGAAGTCTTAATTCCCAGTACCTATGAATGTGACTTTACTTGGAAATCGTTTTGCAAATGTAATCAAATTAAAATGAGGGTATGGCAGGGCGTGCTCAATTCAATATGGCTGTAGTCTTTATAAGAAGATGGGAAGACAGAGGGAAGACGGAGGGACAGACTGGAGTGATGCCGCCATAAGCCAAGGAATGTCTGTGGCTGCTAGAAACCAGAGGAGCCAATGAAGGATCCTTTCCCCAGAGGTTTCAGAGGGAGCAGGACCCTGCTAATCCTTTGATTTTGGACTTTCTGTCTCCAGTACTGAGAGAATATATTTCTGTTTTTAAAACCACTCCGTTCGTGATACCATCTTCAGTCATCCCTGGAAATTAACACAGATAGGTTACTTCTTATAGTTTAGAAAAGCTTGGGAAACACTGCTTGATCTTCCACTTACATTTTTGGCCAGCCCTATAGAATATTGATGAGGTGACACTTCTAAGAAAATGATATTTACAGAATTTAAAGACTGTAAGGACTTAAAGATAACTTGGAATCTTAATATCAAACTATTCACAGACAGAAGAGGGAAGAACCTTTCCATAAAACACGTTTCTGTTCATGTTTCGCCTTAGGAGAATTGATTAAAACAAATGTTTCTTTGTTTTCTGTAGCCGAAGAGATGTTTTCAGTTTCTAGACACTGCACCATGGAATCTATCAATCATGTGAAATATGCTGCACATCTCTGAAAAAAACAAATTCTGCAGATGAGAAAAACATCTCTATAAGACATTACCTTGTTTTGCCAAGAAATGACACATTGTTCTACCTGTGTTCATCCTAATATAAAATATTCATTGCTACACATTTGCTTCCCCATTATGTTACTTAAAAGATTTTTAGCATTTTAAAACTATTGCTCAAAACATAGATATTGTTTGAAAAGCAATAAGTGTTTACTCAGGTTAATGATTTCTTGAATCACACACTTAAAAATAAATCTTTTATAAGTCTGATTAAATAGACTAACCAAAACAGACTGAAATAACAAAAGCCACTCCATCTTTTACTGGCCAGCTAAAATGGACCAAGACAGAAAAGGAGAGGCCTAGCCGTGATAAATAAGAACAAATAACAACTCTGAGACACAGCTTTCCTCATTTCTGAAGGCCTTAAAATCAGGAATCTCTGCTACAAATTAGCACACTGGAGTTCACAGCTGCTGGAGATTCCTTTGGGTGTTGTTTTCTTTTGAACTGAGGTCCAGATCACATCACAGTACTTACATTCCTACACTAGCGTTTCTTTGCTCTCTTTCATTTATTTCCTATCTACTGCTACGGTTTATCCTGAGAAGACTCATTGTGTCTGTTTCTATTAGAAGACATGAGTTTGATATAAATATAATGTAAAAGAAATTCTGATTTAGAAATGGAATTTTCCAATCATCAGCTGTTGGACACTTAGGTTGATTCCATATCTTTAGAAGTGTGAACTGTGCTGCAAGAAATATAAGAGTGCAGGTGTCTTTTTGATATGACGACTTCATTTCCTTTGGATAGATAACCAGTAGTGGAATTGCAAGATTGGATGGTAGATCTAATTTCAGTTCTTTGAGAAATCTCTGTACTGTTTTCCATACAGGTTGTACTGACTTACTTTCCCACCCATAGTTTATGAGCATCCACGTTTCACTACATCTACATCAACATCTATTGTTTTTGACTTTTTAATAATGGCCATTCTGACTGGGGTAAGATTGCTAGAGTAGGAGTGTAAGAGACAGGGCTGAGACTAGATGCAGGGGCTTGCAAAGTGGGTGCTAAAGTCTAACTAAGGGGGGTTGATGACCACAGACAAGGACCAGCTTCAACCGGCTTGTTAGCTATCTAGTTCACCTTACATGAACTTATAATATCGTTTTCATTGTGGTTTTAAAATTTCTCCACCCTTGAAATCACTATGACAGTTCCGAGACAACCATACAAAATATGAAAATGGTGGGGAACACAATTCTTGAAATTACTGCTCAAATTCTTAGTAAAAGCCAACCTTTTAGCCTTGAATCTTCCTCGCCTAAATTAGCAAGATTTCAAAAGGCCAAACACCACGTCTTCCTGGTGCAGCTGCTCTTTTCAAGCCTGCCCGCTCTCCTTTCTTGAGAGTGTACTTTCGCTTTCAATCTTGTCTTTCAATAAAAAACTGTCACTTTGGCTTATGTGGTGCACCCTGAAATTTCTTTTCCCGACTGTTACGATGAAACTGAAAAAACCTCCACTCAGAGGACAGTAACAATATGGTATCTCATTGTGGTTTTAATTTGCATTTTCCTGATGATCAATGATGTTGGGCTCTTTTTCGTATGTTTGCTGGACATTTGCATATTTTCTTTTGAAAAATATCCATTCATAATACTACTCGGCCATAAAAAAAAGAATGAAATAATACATTTTGCAGCAATTTGGATGGAACTGTAGGCCATAATCCTAACTGAAGTATCTCAGGAACCAAAATCCAAATACTGTGTGTTCTCATTTGTAAGTGGGGGCCAGGCTGTGGGTCCTCAGGGGCACACAGAAGTGGCGTAGTGGACGCCGGAGACTCAGAATGGGGGCGACTGAGAAGGGAGTAAGGGATGAGCAGTTACCTATTGGGTACAATTGACACTGTTTGGGTGATGTGTACACTAATGTGTATAGTCTTGACCACTATACAATTCATCCATGTAACAAAAAAGCACTTGTACCCCTAAATCTATTGAAATAAAAAAAGAGATTGTCAATTTGATATTTCTTATATTACTATTTGATAGTTTGGTTCTATGATATTCTCAGCTTCTCAAAGCCTTCAGATTTCAGTAAGATTTTCTGGTGAGCATCTGAAAGACCGGCCCAGTGATATACAGTACTAATTAGAAAAAATTGAGTTAACAAGATATTCAGGCTTCATTTTCCCTTAAATGTAAAAGTCATTGAGAATACCTATCTGCAAGAGATACAAGTTTTCATTTCTTGTGCTTCAAAAACTATAAAATGAATTGCGTGTTAAAGTATAAAAATATATTTTTTATTATATTATATAAAAGTCCATTATATAAAAATAATGGAGTTCACAGCACTGTAATTCTCTGCCATAAAAAAGCAATCAAATTAGTATAGCTAAAACTGGTGCCTTGAACAATGCAAGCTATTAAGTCAAATTGGAAAGAAATGTACAATAAATTATGCACTAGGTACTTATACTTGCTAGAGGGAGATTCTCTGTCACACTTTCCCCTTTCGAAGTAAGCTTTTGCTTTTTGCTACAACTTCCTTTTATGCACTTTCCTCTCTACATGTGTTTAATCTCAAATATTGTATGTATGCATGTGTGTATAGACAAATGCAAAGTAAGAATCCACTAAGATAAGAATAAAAGATTAGACATCATGTTATCATTACTATACCATACACTAAATTAAAAATAAATTATAATTAAAAAAAAACAGA
>NW_012149285.1:3527861-3535780 GCF_000956105.1 Propithecus coquereli
GAAGCAGCAGAGGAGATCATCTGAAGCCAATCCCAATGTACATTCCCCTTGAACTCCTGACCCATAACTTCACTTATTTAGTCGTGATATAGGAGTCATGAAAACATTGGAACTATAAATTTATGTAACTCTATAAAGACTAACCAGATCCATCAACATGTCCTACTCTGAAGCCAGGAGGACAGAATGAGAAGGTTGTGTCACCTGTGCCATTTTGTCGCTTTACCTTTGGTACATTTGGTTCGATCTTATTTGTAGATTAGCGAGATAAAACAGTCTTAGAAAATCACTGCCATGAGCTCAGAAGCCATATGTTAAAGAAAGCTCACCCATCTATATTATATTTTATGGTTTTTGTATTGGCAGATACCTAATGGCCTTCAAATGGCATTCTCAAAGCTGCTAGTCAAGTGAAATTAATTCTGAAAATGCCCCCTTAAGGAATAAGTGTGAGAGCATGGATTTTTAAAGGCATATTTGTTGTCAGACTGTGAGCTAAAGTTCCTCAAAAACAAAGCTGAGAAATTAAGAAAAAGATCATGATTAAGGAAAAATGGCTAATATACTGATGATTGGAAGTAAAAATGTGAATATAAAATAGAAAGAAAGTAAAAATGAACGAACAGCAAGTAAAAGGCAATGCTTAGTTTATCAAGCCCAGTGCTATCTCTTCTTCTGTTCCGACCTCACTATGTACGGGGAAACTAAAATAAATACTGGAGTAAAACAGGCAATAATTATTATGTTGAAAAAAAAAGAAAAGGATTCAGAAGCACACTCCTTTGGAGGAAATGCCAAAGGAAGGAACAATCAGAGTGGGGTAATGAAGTTAAATGTGGTGTTTCTGCCATCAGCGTATTTAAAAATCTAGACGACAGAGTAAGTCAAGTCTCTCCCAATGAAAAGTAGATTGATTTGTGCAACTTGTTTAACTTGGATGGTCACAAGGCCCACGGGGTGTCTGAAGCACAAATCCTCAGGCCACTGATGAGGAGCTCCGACAGCAAATTGTCAAGAGATACTGCAGCAATCCTGGGGACTGAGCAGTGTCGCCTTGGACTGTAGCTTTGTGCAGCCTCCTGTGCTTATGGTCAGGAGATGAGCAACATCTGAAGACAATCTGAGAGTGACTGTCCTCACTGTGCCAGAGTGTTGAGTGGAAATGGTGATAAGAAAAAAGAGCAATCGACAATTTTTCTACAACTTTATTAAGGTGTTTAAAAATCTATACTTTGTATAACAATTTATTTTTTCCACAGTTATTTGTAAAGGTCAAGTATGGTTAAAAACTGCTTTCAGCATTCTGGAGGAACAAGAGAAACTGAAGCAAGGAAAATACACGAACAGAGAATGAATGAAATAGCATAACTTTGAATCTACAACGCTGTTCAATGGCGACTGTGGAAGGAATCTAAGAGAATGAGGTGAGTTTCTTCCTACATGTTCTGGCATAGAAAGAACGCTCTGATATATTCCTTACACCTAGGAGTAATCTGGAATAATATTCATCCAGAAATGGAGGACTGTTATTTCATTCTATCACCCTATGAATACAGTTGACACCATTAGGAACAAGTGTGAATTGTTTATCTTTTTTATGGTGTGTGTTCAGACTGCTTGCAGAGGCACAACCCTAGATCTGTTTAAGGAATCTTTTCTGAGACTTCTAGTTAAGGATGTTGTAAAGTGGCTTTTGAAATTATATAGCCTGACTCTTGATTTTTTTTTTTATGGTTGATGTGGTTTAAAAGAAAATAACAATTATAGCTGTTTTTAATTTTTATTGTGATTTAAAACAGAGTATAATTTCTTTTTTTCCACAAATAAAATATGGCAGGGAGGACTCACACAGTATTTGGTTTTGCTCTTATACTTCCTTCCTTTTCAAAAATATGAAATGTTCAAAGATTCTTTTTTTTTCTGTTTAATACTTTTAAAGTCCATCTTTGATCGGTGATCAGCATTTATAAACAAATCAGATACTTTTCAAAAGTGAAAAAGGCTTCACGGAATAAAACAGTACAAAGATCTTTCAAGTCAAGAATGCAGGTATCTATGTACTATTCTTATGCCAGCACCACTGTCTTAATCAATATATATTCATTTAAGTTTTGAAGGTGAGTAGAGGGAAATTTCTCCTAATGTGTTCTTGAGCTTTAAATGTGTCTTGGCCATTTTTGACTTTCATACATTTGCCTTTCTGAATCAACTTAAGTTCCTAAATATGTGAGTGGAATTGTTGTTGGAATTATATTGAAATTTTTTCATTGGAATTGTACTGAATCTGTTTTATTGAATTTCAATTTGGAAATTTCCAATCTATAAGTGAATTAATTGTATGTCCATTTTGTAGATACATTGTGTAACATGCAATCAGTGCTTAAGAAATATCTGTGCATTGAATAAATACTGAATACTACCATAATATTCTACCAGAACTCCTGGAAACACAATCTGTACTCACTGGTTCTAGTTTCCTTCCAATATTGCAATTTTCAGTATATACTGGTCCTCCGATCTTCTTTGTCTTGGCTCTGAAACCACATTTTTTCTTTCTTCTGATGTCACATCTTGATGCTTGTTGATGCTCCTGACTGGAATTATGCTGATGACTTGATTTTATTGATTTCTGTGAGACCTACTGATGAACAGCTGGACTAGTGGCCTATATTTTCGTATTTCAAACAATGCTACAACGAGCCACCTTGTAATATACCTTTCATACACGTGTAGGTGCATCCTTAGGATAGATTCCCAGGAAAGTGTTTGCTGAGTCATAACTAAATGCATTTTATTTGGGAAATATTGCCATTTTCACCTCCATAGAATTGTGTCAGTTAGACTTCCCCCAGCAGTGGATGAGAGTGTCAGTTTTCCCACAACTTCCCCAGCAGAATGGGTTGTTGAGCTTTTAGATTTTTGCCAACCTGAGAGGTAGGAAAGGATATCTCAAATGTAGTGTTAATTTGTATTTCTCTTAGTATGAGGGTATTTGAGCCTTCTATATGTTTAAAATTCTATGTATTGTTTTTTCTCTCAATGATTTTTTTTATTTCAAAATATTACAGGGGTCCAAATGTCTTTGGTTACATGTATCGATTTTGTTATGTTGAGTCAGGGTTATAAGTGCGCCCATCACCCAGATAGTGTTCATTGTATCCATTAGGGAGGTTTACACTCATCCCCTCCTCCTTCCTCTCTCCTGCTTAACTTCCACTGAATTTTACTTCTCTCTGTGCAAATGTGTGCTTATCAGTTAGTTCCAATTTAATAGCGAGTATGTGTGGTATTTGTTTTTCCATTCTTGAGATACTTCACTTAGGATAATGATCTCCAGTTCCATCCAAATTGTTGCAAAAGGCATTAAGTCCCTATCTTCATGGCTGAGCAGTATTCCATAGTATACATATACCATATTTTGTTAATCTCCTCATGAATTGATGGGCACTTGTGTTGATTCCATATCTTTGCAATTGTGAATTGTGCTGCAATAAACATTTGAGTGCAGGTGTCTTTTTGATAAAATGACTTCTTTTCCTTTGGGTAAATACCCAGTAGTGGGATTGCTGGATCAAATGGGTAGGTTGACTTTTATGTCTTTGAGGAATCTCCATACTGTTTTCCATAGAGGTTGTATTAATTTGCAGTCCCACTAACAGTGTATAAGCATTCCTTTCTCTCTGCATCCATGCCAGCATCTATTGTTTTTAATAAAAGCCGTTATAACTGGGATAAGGTGATATCTCATTGTGGTTTTATTTTGTATTTCCCTGATGATTAGTGACATTGAGCATTTTTTATATGTTTATTGGCCATTTGTCTACCTTCTTTTGAAAAGCTTCTCTTCATGTCCTTTGTCCATTTTTTAATGGGGTTGTTTGTTTTTTCCTTCCTGATTTGTTGAGGTCTTTGTAGATTTTGGTTATTAGCTCTTTATCAGATATATAGCTTGTGAATATTTTCTCTCATTCTGTAGGTTGTCTATTTGCTCTATTATTTCCTTAGCTGTGCAGATGCTTTTTAATTTAATCAAGTCCCATTTATTTATTTTTGTTGTTGCTGTGATTGCCATTGGGATCTTCTTCATAAATTCTTTACTTAGGCTGATACCTAGAAGAGTTTTTCCAACATTTTCTTCTAGCATTCTTATGGTTTCATGCCTCACATTTAAGTCCTTTCACCATCTTGAATTAATTTTTGTGAGTGGTGAGAGATATGGATCCTGTTTCATTCTTCTGCATGTGGCTCTCCAATTTCCCCAGCACTGTTTACTGAATAGGGCTTTTTTTCCCCAGTGTATGAGAGTCTTAGTGCACAACTGAACTACCTCTTTATTGCACAGAGAATGCCTCTGAGCTAGTGCTGGGGAAAAGCTATTTGTGGCTGTGGGGTCTGCCAAGATACTAGAAGTAGTGCAATTGCTCTGATTTGTCACTCCGGTAGGCAAGACTCTGCTTTGCCACTTTACACAATTCATTTTATGCATCTCCTACAGGCATATAATTTTACCTAATTGAGCTGCTTCTACAAAGGGAGAGAAGAGGTGACTGCAGCATGAGGAATTTAGCTTCTAGCCAGGCTTTTCTGAGTCATTGGGCATCACCCTATAAACAAATACGTGACTGCTAAAGCTCAAACCCCACTTACAGTTTTATTTCATGAATTTCATTCATGTCATTTCTATGAATTTATTCTTTTTGAAGGTGAGAATGCTTTCTGAATTTGATGTGTTGGTTCCAGAGAGTAGCTCTAAAAGAAGTATTAAAGTAATACATGGTAGCTTTCTTACCAATTAAAAAGCTATCTTTGTTTTTCAGTTTTATAAGATTTTGAACATAGTGAGAATTAATATAGCTTGGCAGTGTTAGTTACATTTGCAACAATATGAAAAAGTGAATTTTGGAATACAGAAGCATAGAGAGCTACTAAAGAGGAAGAGAAAAAAAATCTCAACTATTTTTGCATTGCCACCTCAATTCAGTAGGAATGTATTTATTCCAGTTCAGAGAATAACTAGAACTAAAATTCAATAGAATTTACACTTAAAATTAAAAATATATTTTTACATAGTAGTGATTCTGACATATACCTTTCCTTTCACAAACTGAACTTTTATTTTTTATGCTAAAGCCCCACATATATGCAGAAATCATAAATCAATGAATATTTAGACATAAAGAATTAAATTAGAATTAACATATGCACACTCCTAATCTCTTTACCAATATGTATTCCTTCAGCACTAGAAGTTTTTTTATTTAGTACAAGAAGCAAAAAGCATAGAAGTAGGTTGTGTTTTAGGGTATGCAGTAATCAAAAGCTACTGAAATTTTAGGTCTGTGGACTGAAATATGGTCAAAATGATACTTTATCATTCATACACAATTTCTCTTTGAAAAAGTCTCCACTATAAGGATGGAAATGGCTAAAGATTTATTATATAACGAAGGGTAATATAGATAAAAGCTTTGCATTTCTTTGCCAGAATCCATTTAACCACTAGGAATTGTGATATGAAGACTGAAAATAGTAAAAGATAATTGTCTGCATACCTTCAAGGAATGTCCTTTTATTTTATTTTAATTGTTTTGTAAAATGTAATGAATAGAAAAGGCTAGCCTTATTATTTACTTGGAATCAAAACAAATGATAAGAAGCTGAGATCCTTTAAAAGTTAAAAAAAGAAATAAGTAGTGTAATAAATATAACTTCATTTCTAAAAATAATCACTTTTTCTAGATCAATTATTTCTATCAGTGATGGACCCAATATATTTATTGCTGAATATTTACACATGGGGTATAATTCTGTCTCATGTAGTTTCCATTACTTTGCAATAGTATATGGTATTTCTGAACTTGCTCCTGACTGTTCTTGTGACCCTGGCAGCCTAATACAAAAGTTAGAATATTTTGGCTTGTTATATGTTGTCGAAAAATAAATATGACAGATGTTGAGTGATTAAAAAAAAAACCTATCTATGAGCACTCACTTTGGGTTCAGAATTCTCTTTGCAACAAAGCAAAAACATTAGCAAATGGCTTAATGGGTATATCTTGCTTAATATAAATATTCAGGGAAAAATACTAATTAATGGAGCGGGGGTGGGAATGGAAATATGACTATGAAAATGCTCTTGTTCTTCGGAAGGTACAAGCTGCCTTAGATGCAGGATAGAACATGTCATTCCACCCTGTTTCAACAGAGCCACATGTATGAGTCAAGGTCCTCTCACAGACACACCCAGAATGGTGTTTGGCCAAATGTCTGAGCATCTTCTGGCCCAGTCAATTTCATACATAAAATTAATCATTGCATCATGTAAATAAGGAAAAAAAGTTCTCCATAGCAATCCTTGGTGGAAGTGTCAAGGAAAAAGGTGTTCGTGTTTCTCACCACAATAGCTACACATCCCACTCTGATTCCTGTCCTACCAATTAAACTACTTATGATGGGGCCAAGTTAGGGTAGGATCCCAGACATAGAAAGATGACGTGTCACTGTCTTACCCAAGGATTTGCTGATGCAAGTTCAGGTTGGGCACTACATGTGGTCATTCTGGATGTCACTATGTCCTTGATGACACCAATTATTGCATTTGCCTTCAACTTATATGTGCTCTTCCCTAGATGGTAGGAAGAATATTGGAGGTGATCATAAGGTCTATACTTTCATTATGGTATCCCCAGTCCCAGGTGTGTAATAATAGACATTCAATAAATTCAGAATGAAGAAAATAAAACATAGATAGGTTGATCCAAAAATTAAAATTAGTTTAAACAATGGTGAAAGAACTAAGCATATAGGAATTTTAAAAAAGTCATTAGAAAATACAGTAACATCGGTTCTAGATTGGCAAATACCAAAATGTAGGATGTTAATATAATAGAGGTATAAATATTGGGAAACAAAGGAAAAGGAGTACAAAACTAAAAAAGCTCTTTATAATCCAAATTTTATGAGATGCTTTTAGACTGCTTTGATCTGTTCTCATAATTTATGAACCTAATTGAGTTTTGTGAACTCCTCTTGGCCTTTTGGTCTCCAAGTTTTCTCTTGATTACTGCCTCATTTTTGGACTCAGATATGCCTCTTGCTGAGGGGTTATTTTAATAATGTAGATTACTAGAGGGGTCAGGATTGGGTCAGAACAATGAGTAGTTGCAAAACTCAGGGCTGCTAAATTTGAGGGATGATTATTAGAGTCAATCATTTTGAGACATTGGGGAAATTTTACACGCAGTTTCTAACCTCAATTTTATTTTTTAATTTATTGTACATTGAGCAATCATAGTTGCATGTGTGTATATATATATTACAGAGTGATGATACGATTTTTGAATAAAATATGGAGTGATTAGATCGAGCTACTTACTCTATACATCACCTCAAATATAATATTTTACATTTTTGGTGATGAAAACATCTGACTTTTACTCTCACAGCAATATTGAAATGTGGAGTACTATACTCACCATGCTGTACTAAGATCTCAAAAAATAAAATCAAACAATTCTTTTATCTAACTGATGCTTCGTACCCTTTGATTATCATCTCCCCATTCCCCCAACCCCAAGCCTCTTGTAACCACCATTCTGCTCTCTGCTTCTATGAGATCGGTTGTTCCAGGTTCCTTGTGTAACTGGGAGCGTGCGGTATCTGCCCTTTGTGTTTGGCTTATTTCACTGAGCATAATGTTCTCCAATCCCATCCATGACAGAATTTCTGTTTTAAAAAAGGCTGAGTACTTTCCTATTATTCATATATACCATATTTTCTTTATCCTTTCATCCATGGACGGACACTTAGGTGGATTCTCTAACTTGGCTATAGTGAATAGTGCTGCTATGAACACAGACATACAGACATCTCTTCAACGTAGTGATTTCAATCCTAAAAGTGGGATTGCTGGATCATGT
>NW_012149285.1:3538505-3547398 GCF_000956105.1 Propithecus coquereli
GGAGGAGGGGATGGGTATTTGTATACACAAGGAGTGCAATGTGCACCACCCGAAGGATGGACATATTTGAAACTCGGACTTGGGGGGGACCAAGGGCAACATATGTAACCTAAACATCTGTACCCCCATAATATACTGAAATAAAAGGAAAAAAAAACACACGTAAAAAAGGAATAAAGGTTTCATACTTATAAAAAAAAATATTTGTGTAAGAACTCTCAGGTGTTAAAAAAAATGAAGAAAAGAAAAGTGTGGCTTCAAATCTACATCGTTGTTTCTGGCAAATGTGTTCGGAAGCTCAGAGCAGTGGATTTTGGCTCTGTGGAAAATGAACAGGTGCCACTACTTGACTTTTGCTGTGGCAGGTTTTAACTTTCTACAATTTTTTTACTAAAAGGTATCTAGCTAAAATGTAAAGAAAAGATTAAAACTCTGAGATGTTCTAGTTCCATTTTCTTTATTTTAAAAAGTATGCCTTTGATCTACTTTGAGAGAATGATGTTTCTTTTCCTGTCCAAATTTATCCAAAACTTTCAATTTATATTTAACTCAAAGGGTTTTTAAAAAAGTAGGAAAAAACGATGTAGTTAACTTGTTTCCTCTGCCCTTGCGATACTCTCCAACTTTCTCACATTTAGTGTAATTTTTACTTACTCATTTTCCTAGCCCCAATTTTTGGAATCCTTCCCTCCTACCCAAAGAGGAAAAAGCCCTCTCCCTTTGTTAAACACAACAGAGAACAAAATCAGTGGTGAGAAGGGAGCCCGACTCTCGTATGAAAGTCCTGCTTAGGTTACCATGTGATGTTGGCCATGGCTGTGTGTGAGTGGGTTCCAGTCTGGCCCCAGCCCCCTTAGGTGTCTGTCCCTTCCATAACCACCTACAGTGGCCTGAGGAGGGGGGCTTGCCAGCCAGAAGACTGTGCTCATGTGTGTTCTGAGTTTCTTGGCAGACAAGGATCTGTCTTTAGGCCGAAGCATGGTACTTTCTTCTATAGCCATTTTTGATGATCTTTTGTTCATTAGAAACTGGGCTAAACCAGAATATCCACTGGAAAGTTTCAAGATTCTTTGTCCTCAACCTACATCTGACTGTCCAGGAGCCTGTTCTAACTGTTCAATAGGGCACGGGCCCCAGCAGAACCTGCCCACTGGAGTTGGTGGGGAGTGTTTTACCTGCTTTTACAGTAGAAATTTTTAAAAATTGTCTGAGAATTTACGGTCAGATAGATGTGTTAACGTCTTTTCAAAGCAAGTGGAACCTTCTCTGCAGTGGTGGCATTTGAATGGTCAATTTAGCGAAGGCTGACCTACAGCTCTGCACTATTCACTGAAACAGGAATGTGGGTGCCGCCAAGAAGGGATTCTGCAGATTTGATTAAAGTCTTTAATCAGTTGTCTTTATGTAACCAAAAGGGAGATTTTCCTGGGTGAGGCCTGCTCTAATCAGGTGAGCTTTTACAAGCAGGTTTAGGATTTCCTAATCTCACACACCAGGTTCCAGCCTGCTGGCGTCCTTCCCCTTCCACCCACCTTTGGACCTGAAGCCTCAACTGGGGCTCGTGGGGTTCCAGCCTGCCCATGGTCTGCCCTTCCTGAGCTCCTGCCTTGCTGATTTCGGACAGGGAATTGTGTCAGCTGATTACTTGGAATAGATCCTTTAATATCAATTTATCTCCTGATCTGCTTCTCTGGTTGAATCCTGACCGAATCATAGAGAAGTCTTTATCATTTATAGACTGTGAGTGCACAGAAATAGTGCGTCTAAACACCGTGGTGTCACTGACTGATTTACGGCCTTCGAGGGCTTTCTTTCTTGGCCATTTGAAGGACTAGATGCTGTCAAGGAACTGATTGAAAGAAACCGTGTTTGTTTTAATTTTAGTTTTCCCATAACAGGAGATTTTTTTCTGGGCCTCACAAATTTATAAACATTTTGCACTTTTTTTCCTATAAAAATGTGTGAATTAATAGACAACTTAGGTAGCATACACACTGTGTATTGTCCAGGCATGCAGCCTCCAGTGTGTAACTAAACTTCAACTTTCTTAGTTCTAGGTACATGAAAAAGAAGTTTCTGGAGACTCCTCTAAGCATTTCTAGATCCATCTCTTCACTGGTAGGAAGTTAATAATTCACTTTATTTCACCTGCACTCCAATTTGCAATTAGACGGCATTCTGTCGGCGTGTCCACAGCTAGTTCCTCATGCTAGCCAAACAAAACACCATTTACTCAAGCGTTGTTTTTTAAACTATCTCATTGCTTCATATTTATTCCAGCAGTATCCTCTGCCTGCCTGTCACCCCCTCACTACGCTCGGCTTCGGTGGCAGTGAGCTAATGAGAGGACCGCTGCAGCCACTGGCATTGGGACCCGTGGCTCTCCTCCGCTGGCCACAGAGAGGCCTGGCTCTGTGGGAGAGTGTCAGGTGCTAGGGGCTTCCTCCGTCAAGCCTGGGCTGTCTCGCTTCTTATCACAGCTAGAACCCAAGAAACTCATATATTTCATCCCATGCTCTCAAAGACGGTTTCGAGTCCTCTGTGAGGCAGCCCAACGGCACCTCAATCCAAAAGCTGTGTCTCACGGAGAATGCGGAGAGAGATTGAGTGGCCACTGCTGTCCTGTTTTGACACTCCTGTGCCGTGCCTGTGTGCGGGTCCTCTCCCCTCTCTCAGCCCTGCCTCCCAGTCACTGGAGAAGAAAGGCATTTTGAGATACCGCTTTTCTTTCTGGTCTCCTTGATAGAAACAGTGAAAAAAGAACAAAGAACAGATGGATGTAAAGTAATCCAACCCCAAATTACCATGCTATTAGAAAACGTGGAATTCTGAAATTTAGAAATCTTAAAAAGACTGGATAAAAATGAATGTGGGGATAAATTTGTCCTGACAGTCTACTTTTACTTGCCCAGCTACTAGCACATAACCACTTCTTATTTTAAACACAAGGTTTGCACCTGGAAAGACTATATTTCAACCTATGCAACCAAGCAATGAAGAAGGTAATCGTGTTCAAAACTTTTTAGATTTGTGGGCCTTCAATTCATTTATGCAAATTGGCTGACACTTTTGAGACATAAAACAAGCCACTGGCTGATGAAGGAACTGATGAACAAAGCAGTAAACCAAAAATGAATGTAGACAAAAAATAAATGAGCCCAGAGCCAGGCAGTGGGATGGCTTTGTTGTCTGCAAAGCAAGCTGAAGCATGCGTCCACACGGCATGGTTTCTATTCTGCCTGGCCTCCCTCCCCATCCCTATACAACTCTGTGGATATCATCCAAATACATTACAACAAACCTCACACAGTATAATTCACAATCTCCGCAACACACAGGAAGAGCAGTGATCCTGTGCTGTGAGTGAGTTTTCAATAAGGAAAAAAATGCCTTTGGGTGAAAGAGCACGCAGAGAGCAAGAAAAACGCTTTGCATAAAAATTTAGAAATCCTGCTTCCTTAGGAAGCCAAGATCGTGACTATTTGCTTGTGGAAGTGCATTTATGTTGAAGAGCAAAATAACTGAACCACCTATTTTCTTTTTAAAGTTTGCATCTCTCTTTATGTCTGTCACCGAGTTTCCCGAGGACTTGTCTGCTATATGGTCTGTCTTCACTGACCTTACTCTTTCATGCTTTAGCCTTCGGTGACCACTAGATTGCCTTGCTCCACTTAGAGTTTCTCTGGGATTTTATGTTAGTGTTAGTCAACATTGAATAAATGCAGAGGAGGAAGGATATGAGGACCACTCATTCATGTATTTATTTATTCACTAAGAAGTTATATTGTATGCCAGGCACTGTGCTCCGGGCTGGATAGATAGCAGTGATCATAGCAGATTGCCAGTCTGTTATCTTGAAGTCTGAAATTCACTAGAAAGTGTAGAAAGGCACGGATCTAATTAAGAATTTGGATTTATACTCTTAGTTTAAAACAAATGACGATCAGTAGGGAATATTATCTTCCTTACAGCATAAGTAAGGAAGATTCTAAAGGGAGTACTTTAAATACATGATAGTACTAAAGTCTGTAGTTCTGTTTTGAATTGTAGAGGTGATGTGAATTCTAAAAGATTATTAGAATTTAGGAAGCCTAGAAATGTAACATTATAATGATCATTCTGTAGATAAGTTACCTGAAAAGTAAAAACGTATTTGCTGTCAGTCACATGCGTATTTTCATAATCCAGGAGTTGAAAAAAATACTGATGTACTTCACATGAGCTGTTATTAAAGTTTCATGAATTTATTAATAACGAGGGTACATTATTTAATCTCTGATCCAACCAGCTTTTTTTGTAACCAGACCCGGCATTCTCATTTCATTAGAATTTAGCATAAACGGGGTCCACAAAAGATATTGTCTTTCTGCTAACAAACACAAGTGATAAAACATCCTGTAGTACTCTTGCAAATTCAGGGGAGACACAGAAAATAAACACATTTACAATCACCTAGTAGCAAAGCTGAAATTATCCGTGTTCCTATTAGAAGGAAATATAACGAGAACTGGTAGATAACTCCATGCTCACGCTCCCACTGTCACCACAGAGAAAATGATATCTCTTGCTAAAATAATGAGCAGAAAAGAAGACACTTTTCTCCACAAGCTGTATCTTTTTTTTAGATTTCATCTGCCTTCACATAATGAGAAGAGGCAGAGGATGACTTATTTTGCTTCCGTTTGCTACTGCAGTTACTTCCAACCAATACAAATACACATTTCCTCTCTCACACTCAAATCCTTTAGCGTGTCTGGGAAAATTCTAGGCATGCAAAATGGTTTTGATTCTACCTTCTTCGATTTTTTTCTGTCTTTCATATCTGCATGCATTGCAGTGGTTAACCAATAAAGCAAGCAAATTAAAAAACAAAATGAAAGAAAATAAAACTAGTTGAATGTAGTTAAATAGCCCATTATTTTGAAAACAAGTTAAGAAATGGATAAAAAATTATATATTGGCCTTTAAAATTCAACAGTTTGGACAAATTTTTAGAGTTGTTTTTGTATGAAAGATGATTATGTGTATTAGATCACCAATCGAGCATGAGAAATGTCATGGAATGCTAAGAAATACTTAAAAACAATGATTTCCTGGGATCTAAGATCTTTAAGTTGTTTAAGAAAGTGGAAAAAGAAGAAAAAACAAAGAATTCCATTGAATCTTAAAGAAATGTTCCTTTTCAGTATACTATATCTTGAAATATTTTTTTATCTTTTCTCTCAATTTGAATTGGAAGACAGGAAGGCAGAGTCACATTTGAAGCAAAGCCATGGCAACGACACTGACCTTTACAGATGATACTTCACAGTCAGGAGAGTCAGCCGGGCTGGTGCTGAGACGCTGTTCGTGCCTATCCCAGAGATTTTCTGATTGTATGTATCTTCCAGTTTGTACGGAGCCCAAGTCATGCACTAAATGTTTGCGCCCCTCCCGCATCATCCGCATGTTGAAACCCAAACCCCAAATGTGATTGTGTTTGAAGATAGGTCTTGAGAGGTAATAAGATTAAATGAGGTCGTAAGGGTGCTGCCCTAATCTGCTAGGACTGGTGTCCTTTCAAGAAGAGGAAGAGACTCTAAGAATCTCCCTTTCTCCATAGGCACAGAGAAAAGGCCACGTGAGGACACAGTGAGTCTGTAAGTCAGGAAGAGAGGCCTCGGGAGAAAGCAACCCTGCTGACATCTTGACCTCAGACCTGCAGCCTGCAGAACTATGAGAAAATAAATTTCTATTGTTGAGGCCACCCAGTCTGTGGCATTTTACTATGGCAGCCAGAGCAGACTAATACACTACCCACCCTGTGGTAATTCCAGTGAAGGCTTTGCTATAGGTGGCACATTCTTATACATGATATAGCTTCTTTCATTGCAGTTGGACCAAGAATTAGCCTAATCTCAAATCTGTGATTTCACATAAACAATTGCAAGGGTAAAATAGCCTTGATGGTCAAGAAATGAATGGCTATAAAATGCAAGTGGTTATCATCCAGGTTAACTGCTGTTAAAAAATCACTCACTTTATATCACTTCTAAAGCAAACAAAAAATAATGTTTTTTTTTTATGAAGTAAGAACATCTACATGACCAAATTTTAGACTATTTTTATACATTATTATTGAAAATCCCACAGAATATTAACACACATGCAAATAATAAAAGTAACAACAAATTGCTATTTACATTTTAAGCATCTGTAGTTTTATTTATACTGTTTGAAAATTACAGGTAGTTTTACAACAAACTGATTTTTCCTTTGAATATGGAGATTATGACTTGCTATATTAAACTAAAATCCATTTTTTAATTCTTTTTCCTTTTCTTTAATGTCACTAAAAGAATAAATATGTGGTCTTTAAATTGTTGTTTTTAAAAAAGAAAACAAATTCATTCATAAAAGAAAAATAAACAAAGGACCCATTTATTTAAAGCCTTTTAGGACCATCATTTGAAAAGAACACTGTTAAAACTTTGATGATGTGTACACATTATGTATATACACATATCACAAATGTGTGCGCACATATATGATGTGCTCATACCTATAGTCTTTCAAAATATGATTTTACTACATATAATGCAACATGCTGTTTCACTTCACATTATATCCTGGATATATTTTCATGTCAGTAGACAGAGATGTGCCTCAGATTTTTAAAGACTGCATACTATTCCATTGTATGTAAAACCCAATTGTTTATTTAACTTTTCCTCTTTGGTGCACATTTAAGTTGCATCAAACTACTGACATTATTGGCTGAAAATGTTGAATAATATTATACCCCTCCAGCCTAATATTGACATTATTAATCATTTAAGTATTTGCTAATCCAATAAATGAAAATCTTTAAAACCAAACCTTAGTCATTGAAAAAGAAACATGTTATAGTCAAACAAAATGACAGTGTAAACTTTGGCTCTTTCCTGCATTTGCTCTAAGAAGTTGGTGAAGGCACTATAATTTTTTAAATCTCATTTAGCTTACCTGTACAATAGAAGTAATAATACCTGTGATGCTATGATAATTAAACGAGTTCATGCACAAAATATGCTTAGTACTGTGTGAAGCACTAATACACTCTATATGTAAATTTAAACTAGAAATTAGGAGTAGTAGTAATAGCAGTTTTATGTCCTTGTTTCACTGTTGGACTAACCTTCTTTACTTACTTTTATTGACTACTTTTTGCTAATGTTCTTGTTCATATCCTTCATCTTCTTTCTTTATTGAGCATAGGTCTTTTTCTTATTGATTTGAAGTGTTGATCTGAAGAAGAGGTAAGGCTTTTCTTTAGGGTGTATAGATATCTCCCCATTTCTTAGTGTCATCATAGGTTTTCTGGCCTCTTGGGACATTTTTCTACCCATCAAGTCTAACTCAGAAATTTCTTACTGCAGAAACCCCACTCAAGAGTCTATCTCCTGGCTGAGTCTTAAAGGGGAAGCCAGTCATCTCCTGGGGCTGATTCCAGCTGCCTCTATTTCCTGCACTGGCCAGCCCTGGCCCACGTCTGCAGCTCCTGCTGCTTCTAATCTCCTGATATTGTTGTAACTCATTGTAGTTTTTCAGGTCTTCCAGTGTTGTTTTAGGTTTAATTTTGTTTTTATAAATAGCCTTATTGCCAAAGGAATTTTAAAGGAGGGAATAGGCAAATACAGTCATAAATGCTTCAGGAGAAGAGGGAATGACTCAGATGAAGTTTGAGCATATTCACAGGAAATCAAGACTGAGTCCTCATAGCGCAGGCTCAATTGTTTGGTGAGGCTGCAGTGGTCATTTTGAGATGAATAAGAAACAATAGTCTGTGGTATGGATATTTTGAGATGTCTGAAGAAATGAACCGGGTGTGGAAACTGGGAAAGCAGCAGCCCTGCAGTTTACTCTCCTCCCTCCCCCTCTCCCACATCCCCCAATCCGGATGGGTCCTCATGCAGTCTGGGAACAAGGAACACGGTCAGGGCAGCAGCCAACTGAGGAAGATGGATGGAGAGGTCTGGATGAGCAAAAAGACGATGGTGAGGTCCTGTGGCCGCCTGCTTAGATCAACCAGTTCCTGGTGAATTTGAAGATAATTAAGTAAAAAAGAAAGACATTAATGAACCCACAAGTAATTACTGCTAGTATATTCCTCCATTTTCAGGGAGGCAGATTATCAAACGTGTTAGATACATTCATTGAGCTATAATGATTCAGTTCACAACATCAGTCATTTGAACAACACACTTAGGCTTCATTTGCATGAATCATTTACATAGATGTGTTCACAAGATCATGTAGATTATGTTCAATGCCTTCTAAATTGGCAAATCCCTGTCCTTTAACGGTACATCTTAGTTTTGACATATCCAAAAGGCACAGCGTCAAATTGGAGAATGATGTTTTGATCATTTTACATTTCCTTGTGAGGTTCATAAACTGTCTATGGAAACAAGTCTACAAGAGGCTCTTCAGCAACAGAAAATGTGTATAATGACCAAATGAATCGCTTAAGGCAAGGCGCGTAGCTTCCTCTCCTGCACTCTGCTTAAAGATTAGTGAGTGTTCAATGTGTTGAATCAGTAAGAAAAAGAAGAGAGAGAACAAAAAGAGAGGGCAAGAAGAAAAATAGGGGTAAAAAAAGAGAAAGAAGACAAAGACTAAGTGGCAGTCAATATCCTTATGTTACTTTTCACACTACGTAATGCCTCTGTGTATACTATCATAATAAAATAAAGAATTTGGAAAGCAATATTACTCTGACATTTGTATGATTTTATGCATCCTCACTTGATTTTTATTCTCACCCTGACTTTCAGTTGTAGATTCAGTTTTTGATACTTTAGAAAGATATGTAATACCTTAGAGTTTAAAGCAAAGAATTACTGGAGTTAGGGTAATGAGATTTCTAAATTTT
>NW_012149285.1:3548340-3564776 GCF_000956105.1 Propithecus coquereli
TAAGGTTTTTGTTTTCAAAAGGTAAAATTAGGGCAGCAGTTGACTTTTATTTTTCCTTTGCTTTGGGCTAATTTCTTCAGTCACTTTGAGTAACATTTATTGTCCACATATTTCTGAAGCCACTAAAATGCCGTTTCATCAAGGATACAACACAATTCCTCTGTCATTTGCTTAAATAGACTTAGGGAATAGAGAGAAATTCTTCTGTAGTCATCTTTTCTGAGGTTGGTACATGAATACCCAGCGATACTCTCTAAAGAGTCTCAATGCCTTTGCAGAAAGTTTCTCTTTTTCTCTGAGGCCATATTCTACCAAGTTTTTATATTATGTCCGAAAATGTCCTTTGCACTCTTTTGTTATTTTTATTTTTATGTAGATAAGAACTATAACTTTAAAAGAGTTACCTTGTACATTGTCATTTTAGAAGATTTAATAAAAAAGGCTGTGCATGTACCATTCCTTAATCATAAAGACATGTTTACCTAAATATCACTGCTTATCCAGACTGCAGAGATCTTAACTTGACCAGGAAGTCTTGAAAGACAATTCCAACCACAGTGATTTCAGTCCTCTCTGAATTTCAGTAGTGTGGACCACAGAAAATGCTCACTTAGGGTCTCCCTTCTACTTTCTAGAATTATTATTTATCCTCTAGCTGTCAATTTCTCATCTCCCAGATAAAGGTAAAAGCTGTCATTTAATGCTTTTCTATGCTTTCCCCGCTCATTCTAACTTCCAAAACCCTTATCCAGCACCTAGCAACTAGTAGGCAATGAACAAATATTTTCTTTAATATTGTTCTTACTCCATAATCAAACAGCAATAATGATAATGATAGAAGATAACAGCGTGTTCTGCAACTTCTTAATGATAATGCATTAAAAATTATTAGATTTGGAATGGTGTGATTCCAGACACAGTAGAAAAAGTGTCCACCTGAGAATCAACCCTAAGAGGCTCTTCACTGTACTAGTCTCCACTGGTAGTCAACTCAGTTTGTGTCTTTGGGCACATCATTTAATTTCACTGTATGTTTAAAAAAAAAATGTAGACACAGATATCCTTCAGTTTCCTTTTTGGCACTAACCTTCTGAAAAAAAAGAAAGCTGACTCTTTTCCTTTGCCTCTATGAACTGTAAACTTGGTCGCTGTCAATTCGTAGGCAACATGTATTGCTCTTTCCGCACGTTAAGGATTTTCCCCAGGATCAGACCGGCGCTGACAATGAAGCTCTGCACCGTTGGCTATTGTTAACATGGGAATTGGGCTCTAAAGTCAATGTTATCCCCGGGTTTGTTAGGAGAATGTTGAGGAGCAGCTGGTGGGATCAGCCATTCTCAACTGTCGGAGCCACCAGCTACTACTTCACAGCTCCGGGAGAAACGAATGCAGAGGAAACATAAAAAGGGTCATTTCACCTACACTGTGGAGCTGGATCTTTCTATCCTGTTTTTCTCCACAGAGATCAGCTCTCTCCTGATTGGTATGTTGTCTCTTTAGTCACTGGTAAGGGACTCTGATGTGGCAATAGCTTCCTGTATATTCTGTTTCCCTTGTCTTTTCTGAACACCCTCATTTCGACCTCGAGCATTACAATGAAACAGAGGAGTTAAGGGGGTCGGAATTATGAATCACTGGGAAGAAACAGGCCAAAGAAAAATATAAAAATTTCATTTCTTAGCTAGAGTTTGCAGAGCACTAGCGCCTGCAGTAGATGCTACCTTCACTGCGGAGGATGAGGAGGTTGTCGGTGTGTGCTATAAAAGATTAACCTTCTTTTGTTCCTAACTAACGGTAAAGAATTCTTCAGTAATTATTCATGATGCCTGTCATTCATTAAATATAATATAAATGAAATACATTTATATCAATAAAATGTATTTTTCCCTTTTGTAGTAGAGGTAATTATAACATGACCTGATTTTTCAAGTTAAAGTCTTTGTTTATCATTTGGAAGTTTCCCACTGTCCAACCTTACATCAGATTCTGTAGCAGTAAGAGATGATCTGGCTGTTGGCTCTTAGAATTTACAAAATTAAGGCAAAAGAGAAGTCCACATAATTTTCCATTTAGCACATTTAATTTTAATATTTTTTTCTAGAAACTGAATAAACATTAATGCATATGAATTACATAATCAGAATTAAGCCAATTATCCTAAAAAGTTCAAAAAAACCAAATAATATGGCCCTTGGGACAAATAGATTTATACTCCAGTTGACACATACACCGGCATGCATGCTGCCATTAAGGGGTTGACAACTGTAATAAAAACATCATACATACTTAGAAAGTCTCTCAGTAATCTGTGAGGACAATACCAACTTGATTTATAACGCCGTGCGCTTTGGATAGATAGACATGGGAAAGAATAAAAAATAACTTTAATAGAGTTCTGTTCATTGTACCTTTTCCCATGGCAATTCATGTCACTTGAAAAAAAAATAGCTGGCTTTGAGCAATTCTGGTAAAAATCCTAGTGTTAATTTACATCTTTGTCATGTACATTATTCAAAATGAGGATTTCCATGGTTGCTCCTTATAATTCCTTCCAGTTTCCCAGATAACTAAGGCATTCAATGAGGGTTTATCAGCAAGGGAGGCAGTTCTGTTCCTGACTGCAAGGCAGTGGGACCTTCTGTCTCTTTCAGGCTATTTCTCACTACCTGGATGTTCTTATACTCCCACGACTTGGTTACTGTCCACACATTTATACCTCCACGAGTGTCCTCTGTGAGACCTGTTTAGCATCTTCATTTCCGTGTCTCATTCAAGCTCACCACATAAGAAACAACACTCAGGATCCTCCCCACATCCCCCCATGACCCCCGAACCAGGGTCTCCCCCAGCATCTCTCACAGCCACACTGGGGACCATCTTCCACAAACTTGGACGAGCCAAAAACTCAGTTTGTTAAACTGCCTCTGACATTTTCCCAATTTGTACCCCCTTTCCACACCAGATACATCACCAAGGCCTGACCATTTTTCTCCCTCCGTCTTCTTCCATTCTGTATTCTTTGCGTCCGCGCCACCACCATCCCATTTCTACTGGCCATGGTTTCTCACCAGGACAACTGCTACTGCTCACTGCACCCTTCATGCCCAGTCTTCTTCATGAAAATCACCTCTACTATGCAACCAGCTGTTTTTTCTACAGCATAGATCGGGTCATATCAATTATGCCTTAAAGCCTTTTTCGCCTTCCAATGACTGTAAAGAAAAAGTCCTGAATTCTTATCATAGCCTATAAGAACTGGCATGCTTTGGTCCCTGCTTGCTTCTCCGGGTTCATTTTTTGTCACCTTTTCCAGCAAGCCTTAATTGTTTGTTTGTTCTCTTTTTTTTAATATAAGGAATTCCACATAGAACTGTGCAATGCACTTTTCCAGTTTTCTGTTTCCTTTTTCTTTTTTGCTCAAACTGGACCGTGACACAAGTGCCTTAGAATTATAAGTAATGTATTTCTAAATGCATATTTCTTCATTGTATTCCAGAACTAGTAAATCAGACTTTTTGTTAGTAGAACTAACACTGCATTATATCAGATACCCCAGAAAAATTTCTTACACACAAAAAATTGAGAACCCTTATTCTAGATGTTAGGTTTCTTTATACTTGATAGTGAGTCTTCTCTGCTCAATGAATACTCTCACTTCAGGGAATTTCATCCATTCCTTGCCTTTAAGTACCTGTCTATACGTCAGAGAAACCCACATGGAAATCTCAAGCTTTTATTTTGACTATTAGACTTAGACGGCTCACAGCCATCTCACACAGGTAGGCACTAAACTCCTCGTGGGGCCCCCGCAAATCTTCATCACCTCTAATGTGCTTCATAAAATATCCAACCACCTAGTTGCTCCTGCCCGAAACTTTTCTTTTACCTCTCCCCAATCCATAACCATAGCTTGTCTTTCCTCAAAAAGTTCCTGCTTCCATTCACTTTTTCTGTATAAAGAGGCAGCTCTCCTGGCCAAACTACCAGCACTTTCTGTCTACACTGTTAGTAACCTCCTACCTGATTTCCCCAGTTATAGAATTACCTCCCGTACCCACCTGAACAATTTTACACTTTGCAGCCAGAAGGAAACTGCCTCTCCACTATTTTGTTTACGGCACTTCAAAGCCTTCCCATTGTATTAGTATAAAATCTAAAATCTCTGATGCAGCCAATAAAACTCTGCATAATCTGGCCATTTGCTCTGTCTTGGTCTTCCTTCCTGCGTCTGTCTCTGCCTTCTGTCGGTTCCTTCTGACCTTGCACCCTTGGCACATTCTGCATCTTTCTTTCATCCCAGCTCTTCCCAACTTGCTTGTCTAAGCAAGATCTTAGATGTGAAGATCTCTGTATCTGTACATATGTATTTTATGTATACGCACACTAACATGAGATAACATTAACAGGAGTAGGAATTGTGTATATGTGTGAAGCTTTCCGTGAACTGTAAATCTAAATCATGCCTCTTTATTTTATTGCAATTTATTTTTCTTCTTAGCATGTACCCATCATTTTTAATTACATATTTGGTTTGAAGAATTATTGATTTAATACTTTTCTCTAATCAAATGGCAACTTCATCAGGACAGAGAGGGACATTTGCCCTTAGTTCGCCACGGTATCCCCGATACCTAGGCCAGGGTTTGGCACATGATAGGCAGTCAATAAATATGTACCAAATGAGTAAACATGTAAACAGAATATCTCTATATGGGACTACTGAGATGAAAAATGTATCATTCCTACTCTTAATTATTTCTCTTTTTATTTAATATTCTTTAAAAAGTTTCAGGGTAAGGTAGGAACAACTTTTTGTATTAAAATAGCAAAGCATATTTGATTTGTTGTGTATTTAGGAAGTTGTGGATCAAGACATTAACAAGTTTGTTGGTGGAAATGCAATCATTCTGGACAAAGCACTATGCTGGCAAAAACATCAGCAAAAAACTGATAGTCAGTGATGCCAAACATCAAAATTATAATAAAAGTGAGAACAAAGAACTGTTTAGGTATTTAGTACAATAGAATCATTTTGATGGCTCAAATACATGATAAAAGATGTTTATCTCATAGTTGGTATGCACATTAAGTGAACTATGAATATTTTCTTTATGAGCACACAAACTTCTCTCATTTAAAAAGTTTTAAAGATCAATAATGTATGTGTTGGGGCAGGTGGGACTACTGAATATTTTTGGAATACTTAAAATTTCAGAGCATTCATGTGAGAAAGTAAGGCTGGTAATGTCCTCAGAGTCTCCCAAGTAGATGGAAAACTGCATGTGGTTTTTTTATCACAACAAATAATATTAATGACACTCCTCAGTGACTCTAGAATCAACTTTGCTGAGATGATGAAATTCTTACAAATATATCTTATGTTTCAGTTTCCTCCCCATAGTTCTGGGGTAGCTAGGGACAAATATAAGGTTTAATTCCAGACTAAATATTGCCCAAGACCATCATGATTACATCTTAAAGTGATGGAAAGCAATCCGAGCATTTATTTTACTGAATCTAATCGGAAGAGAATTGGCTTGGGGGAATCTACTGACATAAAATATAAGAAGCACAATATAATAATTGTTATTTTGCCATCATCAAGACTTATTATGCATTATGGCTCACCTAAAAAATGATATTTTTGGACTATGTGAAAAAAATAAATCGTATAAATAGCATAAGGACAATAATCAAATATTCAAAAATTTTAAGTATATGTGTTAAAATAGATGACATGTACAAACATTTTCTTATTAATTTTTGTATACAATTTATAAAATGATTTTCCTCAAGGAATTTGCATTTTTATAATTATAAATATATTCCTCAATCTGTTTGGAAAGTAATGCAATGCATAGCATGTGGGGAGAAACATGGTTTACAGATGAACAAAATGTAGATTTGTTTTGTTTATCTCATCATTTCATTTGAAAAAACAGTAGTTATTATCTTTAAAAGATTTTTAGGTTGATGTGATATTTTATATAATTTTTATAACCCCACTTTCCAAACCCTGAACAGATACAACTATCACGTTTTAAAAGTATTTCCGTCTAGGATATTGTCCTTAATCTTAACTACTATAAAGTATAAATTTCTACATATTCGTATGATTTTGGTGTAAGTCTACATGGATAAACTGAAGCATCTGTGTCATTATTATTCTTTTCAGTTTTTTCTAGTGGTGTCCAATAAAAGTGAGACAATATTGCTCCTTTACTTTTATGCAATGCATATAGTTCGGAGGTATTCATGTATTATGGCCTTTCATTGTGTATTTTAAAATCCAGGTAACTTCAGGTTGAAAATACATGACCTGAATTACTTTGAAATAGCACGATATGCTGATTTCAAGGATTACCTTCTAAAGGTCATTGAGATACATATTTATCTTACAGAATTGGGACTAAGAAGTCAAAGGAGGAACTGGAGTCTCATTTCTGAACTAATTTTTTTTTAACTTGTAAGCTATTATTTTAAAGTACCTTAAGACAAGTTTGATAATAATACATAAATTTGCCACATGAATTAAAACTGTAAAATGTTTTAAAGTAATATCACTTTATGGATTTATCTTTTTATCAAATGATTATTTTTAGGTAAAATCTTTAGACATATAAAGAGATAAAAACTATAGTTGTGTTATAACTTATATTTTCATATTTATTCCAAATTTATTTTGCAAATTTAATTGAAGTGTCAATTTTAGAAAATGTATCTATAACTATCCACACATCTTATTTATATGTATGTTAATTGATAGAGAATTAAATAAAAAGAATTAGATATACAGAGCACGAATTTCAAACTTCTGACACATGATCTTTGACCTAAAAAATAAACAATTCCAGAATTGCAAATGTAAATGTACAAATAAAATAATTCAAGTATTAGAAGGAAATTGGTATGCATTCCTCTACTACCTATGTATACATAAAGGTTTTCTAGCTATAATTCAAAATCCAGATGTATTTTTTTAAAAAGTCTGATAAAAATTACTCACATATTTTTTAAAAAAGAAAAAACATTTCCATGGGAAAAGAAAAGTTTTAAACAATGTCAAGAGATTATTGACAAGAGACATTATTAGGACATCTGAGAGACATTTGCAACACCTATCACAAATGAACAGCTAACATCTCAAATAAATCATTCTTGCAGGGTGAGGAGAACAAGACCAGAAGTCAGATAGAAAATGGAAAACAAATAAGCAAACAAACAAAAATCAAAACCACATGCGTTTGCTCATTTCCACAAAGCACACACAAGCGCAAGTCAGAAAGGAATGAGACTCCTTATCCAGAGAAAGTAGACAGGCAATGGGTAGAGAAGACGGGAGGATTGGAACAGAAGGACCAATGAGGCAGGACACTTCTCTGCGTATATCGTTTTTTTAAAAGTCTGCATTTGAGGATCATGTTAATATTTCACAGACTTAAGAAATGGATTTAATAAACAATTATGGGGAAAGGTGAACACAAAAATAAATTCAGCTAGAAACAAATGGACCTAGCTCTATTTCAAATGAACATAAACACGGTGAAGGGGAAAAACAAAGTATATTTTGTGTATTTTTCTTTATTAAGGAGTGAAAGGACTTTATTTACTTACTCTGGGCAGAACATTCTTCAACCAGATTATTTACTCAAAGTGATTATAACACTGAGAAAACTTTTGTTCTGAGTGACAACTAAATATTCTGCTATTTCTTAGAAATTATTCTATATATAATATTTGAGGAATAGGAGTACCAAAAGTTTCCATTGCAGTATGACTAACTCATTAGCACACAATTGTGACAAGTAGGAAAATATTTGTAAGACTAAAAACGTGTGTTACAATTCAAAGACGAAGTCTCTAAATTCCAGTTTTATTAATTCCATAACGATGATGGCACGCTACTATGGATCAGCCAGTTTGTTAATTCCTAAGAGTACAAAAATAATACATATATGTCCCAGCGATCCTATCATCTGGTAGGGCAGTCTTCAAAGCAACTACTGAAGAAATGACTCCATGTTAAGGAGTGGATAAACAACTATGGAAATTCTTCTCAAAAAGTGGTGACATAGCAGTTACCACTGCCACGGAACGTCATCTCAGATGGGGTGCTGTTTGCTCTGAATTTGACATTTTTCTGGCGGCAGAAGTTCTAGGGCTTTCTGCGAAGAAAAGTAGCAGCTGACAAGGCACAAGAAAGTGAGGAACAAATGCAGCACATTTGGGGAAAGCAAGAGAACACACTGGAGCCAGTTTACGAAAACTTGTGAAGGAGTTTTACTGTAATAAGTGAATTCCTTTGGAGGATTTGAAGGAGCAGAGGGAACTTGTAAACTTTGGCTTGTCAGATCAACTTTCGCTTTTTGATTAAACTTTATCTTGGCATGAAAAGAAATAGATCTTCTGCCAACAATTATGCTTCTGGGCTCTTAAAGTTTTTTTGTATTTCTGTTTTATTTCATTTTGTATGATGCTTCTTTAATTTCGTAGTGAGAATCCTTTGGAGAATTTCAAATCTTCCTTAGCTCAACCAGGGGAAAATGGAATCTATATATACCCAGTCAAAAAGGTAGCCCTCACGGCAATAGTAGGAAATGAAAGAGAGGATACGGGAAAATTTAATCATAGAAAGCGGTGCCTGCTCCTCCTTTCCTCTGTGGTACTCTATAGAAGGGAATATTCAGGTAAGTATTTATTTCCCCCAACCTTTTCCATGCTTAGTGGAAAAATGCAGCATTCAAAATAAACACTGTTACAATCGATCCATGCAATTTAACAGTTATGCAATTGAGTATCTTTAACTTCTCATGTTTTTAGTATGTTCTTTCTCCCACTTTACAGTGTATGAAATCATTTACGGTATAGAGATAGTGTAAAGTAAGTTTATATTACTGCTTATGAATGGCTTAATTATTATTGAAGCCGATTATCCTTTCGGAAAGCATAAGCTTAACGAGCAGGCGCCCTCCCAGGAGCCCTCTGCTCCCTTCCCAACCTGGTCATGATGCTTAACAGAAAATCTTCTCATTTCTTTCTGGCATAGGGAGAAATTTGTCTTAAGAGATTCCTCTGGCTCATGGGTTGCTTCGCCTAAGCTTACTTTGTTTCATGTCGTATTTGATACCTGAGTTATACCTGAATTGAATCTAGGCCTATTTGGTTTTCAGAGTTCAGTTAGCTCATTTAGACAAAGCAATTGGAGAAAGGAATTGCCCAGTGGATAGATGAGATTTCTGAATGAGATGCTGGTAGCTAGCATTTTCTGTTCTGATTCTGCACTAGCAGTACACATCAAGATTCTTATGAAGGTGAATTCATTTATTTTATCATTTCTGTATTTTCTGGTGCAAAGAATGCTAAAATAACTATTTTATTGATTTGTTTTTTTATCTGGAATATTTAATTGATGTAAACAGCTTATGAATTATGGGTATCTATGAGAAGAGAAATACATGTTTAAATTGGATTGTGTGTTGAGAGACCATGCAGAGCTAAGATAACATGGTATCCAGAATTAACCAAGGAACTGGAGAAAGTAAGAAAAAATTAACATGTCATTTTTCTATAAAAAAATATAAGATAAAGCCCTAGTGAGCTTTTCCCCACAAAAATGCAACATACAGGGCACCTATGCTTGCTAGAGATGAATTGATAAATTGGCTCCAAGCTTTCTCACCAAGGAAGAGGCTAACAAGATCAATTACACTGATCTTTAATACTTAAAGTCCATGGGAAAAGGGTAAACCAGTTTTTCAGGAAAAATATCACTATTTTTGGTTTTCATACCTGAAGAGAATTTTACCCAAGGGTCTTCTTAAAGTCTATGCTATGATATGGCATGAACTCAGCTCTGAAAAATACTCCTGAGTGAACACGTAACGAGCTGCCCAGTGCTGCTCAGGTAAAGGCCCTCCACATCTGCTGGTGGGAAAATGCCATGTGCGTTTGGGAACGCGTCAGGGACACTGCTCTCGGGGCTGCTGTTCTTCCTGGTCTTGAGAGTAGCACCACATCACTTCTCCTCATTCGCGTTGTGCTCCATTTCCATGGTAAGACATCTGCTTACAGAACCTTTTTTTGATCATTTGAAGCATGTTGTTATACACTGTCACATCCACACTGCTGGTTTTAGGATTGTTCAATGAATACTGGAGGTTTCCCCCCCTGTATGAATTGTTGAGATAAGCCCTATTTCGGGGTTCATTAAAGATGAATAAGATTTGATCGTAGTCCATTCTGATTCTAAATGTTGGTTTAGAATAAAGATGATTTCCCTCTGTTGGGTACATCGGAAATCTGGAGCTGTCTACCGTAGGGAACAAATTTAGCCCTTTCATCCTTTCTCCTTGTATTGGTGAGTGTATGCTAATGGTGTAACATATGCTCCTGAAACATGCTTAATGCCGGCGGGGGGCGGGGAGGGCGGGTCATAGAACGTATTTCTTACGCTTGCAAGATAGTGGATGAGCAGGTCAGTGGGCAGCCTTCCTCTCTGCAGTTGTTCATGTGCCAGAGTGACAGAGGCTCTCCTGCTTTCAAATGGTGTTGGGGACATGGTCACTCCAGCCACTTGGAAAGGGAATAGAACAGAATAGATCTACATTGGAGCTTTGTGTCCAAGCCTGGGAGTGGTACGCATTACTTTCCAAGACCACATATTAGATCTTGGTCAAACGCACGGTCAAATACATAATCAAGATGTAATGAAAAGGGAAGCTGGGAAACATACTTTTTCTTACTGAGTAACCAATCCTTAGTGACAAATCCACACCACTGATAGGGGGACTTGCATGTGGAAGGAACAGCTGAGCCTGCCTTAGCTACACCAACCACGTCACTCACAAACTCGGCATCCTGCAAATACCCGTGCAGCAGATACACTCAGAAGCTTAATGAACAGAAAAGAAAATATGACATATTAAATAGCAATTGTATAATTCCCATAAGAAAAAGCATGTGGTACATAAAAAGGTGCTAATGGGTGTCATCTTTCTCTTAACTTTTCATGGTTTAGAAAGTTAATTTGGCAGTATTTGAGCATGAACTTTTCCTTCAGGAATGCACTCAAAAGAACCATTCTGTCAGGGAAGTATACATACAAATGTAATACCAATTTATTAATTTACACTAAAGACTATAACTGCTAGGAGATGTGGCATTTATCTTCTATCCAGAATTTTCTATAGAAAAGCCACATAAACAGCCTTTATAAAGTAGCATGGTCTTCACAGCTAACACTCGTTTTCATCACTTCATCCATTCATTTGAACATACTTTTCAACCATTCTCTATATTTCACTTTCCAGTATAGGCCCTTAAAAAGCAATAGGGACAAAAAGTCCCTGGACAAAAGAGCTTGTGGTATAATGAGGAGATAGACAAATGCAGAAAACTAATTAAATAAAAGAATTATTTCTGGCTTTTTGTCACTCTAGTGACCCAATCAGAAATGAACAAAATTATGAGAATTGTTTGTTCGACTCCTTCTCAACTCCAGCCCTCCCACCAGTAAGTGAATAATGGAACTCAATTTTGAGCGTAGGGAATTGTTGCTCCATTTGCCTACAGTGGAGAACTAACGAGTCTTTAGTCACATGAGGTAACTCATTCAGGGGACGACGCTGGGTTGCTGAAGATGGAATGAAGGAACTGGAGGTAGCAGAAATGGCAGATCCAAAATAGAGACAGCAGACGCAGTGATGACTTCCACTAGTGGCAGCGACCTGTGCCTCACTCCTGTGCAAACCCAAAATGATGTTTGAGGGATTCGATAGCATGTACCTGAGAAAAAGTGGATCTTCTATCTTGAGAGTTTGGGAAAGGGCTGGTGACACCATTTTTTCTTACCAGAGATTAAAAAAACACATTTTAAAAATTTTATTCTATTATTTCATCATTTCTATTACTATTATTGTTATTTCAAAATATTATGGGGGTACAAATGTTTTTGGTTACATGGATCACTTTTGCTATGCGTGAGTCAGGGTTGTAAGTGTGCCCATCACCCAGATAGTGTTCATTGTACCCATTAGGTAGGTTTTCACCCACCCCGTCTCCCCCTCTCCTGCTTGATTTCCAATGAGTTTACTTCCCTCTGTGCACATGTGTGCTCACCGTTTAGTTCCAATTTAATAGTGAGCACATGTGGTGTTTGTTTTCCCATTCTTTAGATACTTCACTTGGGATAATGGTTTCCAGTTTCATCCAAATTGTTGCAAAAGGACTTAATTCATCCTTCTTCATGGCTGAGCAGTACTCCATGGTATACATATACTACATTTTATTAATCCACTTATGAATTGTTTGGCACTTGGGTTGATTCCACATTTTTCCAATTGTGAATTGTGCTGCAGTAAACATTCCAGTGCAGGTGTCTTTTTGATAAAATGAATTCTTTTCCTCTGGGTAAATATCCAGTAGTGGGATTACTGGATCAAATGATAGGTCTACTTTTAGTTATTTGACGTAATCTCCATACTGTTTTCCATAGAGGTTGTACTAGTTTGCAGTCCCAGCAACAGCATATAAACGTTCCTTTCTCTCTGCATCCACACCAGCCTCTATTGTGTTGGACTTGCTAATAAAAGCCATTCTAACTGAGGTAAGGTGACATCTCATCGTGGTTTTAACTTGCATTTCCCTGATGATTAGTGACATTGAACGTTTTTTCGTATGTTCGTTAGCCATTTGTCTATCTTATTTTGAAAAGCTTCTGCCTGTGTCTTTTGCCCACTTTTTAATGGGGTTGTTTGTTTTATTCTTGCTGATTTGCTAGAGTTCTTTGTAGATACTGGTTATTAGCCCTTTATCAGATGTATAGCTTGTTCAGCACATCTGATGACCCTCCAGAAATATTGCCTGGTACCAACCACATTCTTGTAAACAATAGAGATGAGATTTTGATCTCTGCTGGAGAGAATCATTGGGCACCATAGCTGCCTTCATGGCTGAGTCTGGGTCATAATGATTCTGCATGCAGCACTATCTGAGCGCATACAAAAGGGTTTTCTATTGACCTGACCTTCCATTCATTATTGCCTCAGACAAATGACCAGTCTTGTGGCATGGAAGATACATCAATATGTTTCTAATCATAGGATTTATGGCCTTGCCATGTGCCCTATAGCCTAGAGGCAGCTCGCCTAATAGAACAGTAGACTAGACTATTGAAAGCTTATCTAGGGTGCTACCCTAGGCTTAGGACTCTCTCCTCCAGGCTGCAATTTCTATATTGACCAATGATCCACCAACGGTAACTGTATTCTTTGGAGCTGTCATATATGGATCTGGGAACCAAAGCTGAGAAATTGGTTTGGCTCCTCTCACATCACCCTTAGTGACCAATTAAGGATTTGTGATTCATAAATTTGCAGCTTTAAGCTTTGTCAGCTTAGGAATCATTTTTTCCTGGAGGTAACACATCTGTCAGGAGATGTAATATGTACTACACTAAACTAGAAGCAGCTACTACCACCTATTTCAATGTTTTAAGCCAGTGGATTAGCAGGAAAAAAGAATTACTGTACTTGGAGTAAATGATCCTGACATATCCAAATGTTGTTGAGCCTGAAGCCTATAAAATGGGGAGTGGGACTCTTCATAAACAGAGAATAACAATTACTAACAAGAAATTAGGTACATGGTTTTAGTAGGAACCCTTGTAAGTCAAAGGCATTGGATCTTAAGATTAATTAGCTTCACAGTAAATGCACCTCCAAGAGCTGGGGTTACTATTACACATGGGCATGGAGGAATATGTCTGAAGCTAAAAGGATTGTCTGACATATCTTTTGAGGCTTTCGTGTTCTGTAATAACAGTGATGGGCAGTTACAGAAACCATGGCTTGTCACAGACAAAGCCAGGACTAGTCCTGACCTCTCAGAAAACTTTTCCCTCTTGAGAAAACTTTGCAGGCATGCACACTAGACCATCCAAATTTCTGGCTGAAAATGAGAGAGGTCTGGAACAAGAAGCTGAGAGAGGTTGACAAAACGGATTATGGCCACGAGAGTAGCTGTGGTTCCAGGAGTTGTAGTTTTAGGTCTTTGGAATATTGTAAGTGGCCTCATCTCTATTGACTTTTAGTTCTTCTCTAGGTAGAAAAATTGAGAGTCTGTTAGAATAGAGTGCAAGAGAGTTTATATGTACAATGAGTGGGCTGTACCAGATTCAGCGCAGGTGTTGACCCAAATTGTTCAGCCATGATTTTCTGTTCAGTGGTACTAATGAACTTAGGGAGTACACAGGAGTGGAATCCCTCTGGGGTGAAATATCAATAATGAGAGACAAGAAGGATCTGGCAACTAAGTTCTTCTTTCCTCTGCCAGACTGCCCTGAGGTGCGGTGGGTCCCTGCCACCTCTCCAGAAACGTAGTGCACAGAAGAGCAGTTCCTACTGCCTTGAGCAATCTCCCTATGGGTCAGCTAGAAAAAAAGTCTGTGAAAAAATTGTACTGCTAATCTTTTGTTAGTTGTTGGCGTCTCAGGAAAGCAAGAATCTGGGAAAAAGAGAAGTGGGTCATGGAATGATGGAACACAAATACAGTGTGATGTGCGACTGCACTGGCCAGAGGTTTACTGAACAAACACGGCTGACTGCTCTTCTCTTGCACTCCGTTCTAAGTTGACCATTCCCTACCACCTTTTACTTGGTGTAAGAGTGTAGTGGTTTGAGATACTACAGGCTATTTGCTCATCCCTAAGACCACCACTCTAACTTTCTGTTTCTAACGCCTTTCTCTGTATCATTCTGTTATCAAAGTTATTTCTATAATTCTGTCCTCAAGAGGGAGGTGGATAAATGGAGAAAAAGGAGTAATGTCTTTCTTTACGTTCCAAAATCAGCCTTAGAAAGCTTATGATGACAGCTTAAGAGAGAAAAGAGTCTTTGAAATCACTTTAAAGATGAAGAACAAAAGCCTGGGGGAATAAGAGCCTTAAGTTTAAACTATAAACCACAGAGTAGGGAACAATGCACGGTGCTGAGAGAAGTTATTTCTGGTCTGAAAGATATAACTTCAGTAAGTTAACAGGAAGAAGAGGAGAATTGGAGGGTATGATGAGATCTTAAAAGCTGGTTTCTTGAGTAATGTCTTTTTGGCAAGCATGTTCCCCACTGCCCCAGACCTTCTAGTGGAAACCATAAAGAAGGTAATAGAAACCACATTAATTTTGGAGTCCAAAGCAAAAGGCTCTGTGGCAAGCCCTGTAATCAAGATGGTGCCTGACTGGTAGTGTAGCCACCAGTGAGGGTAAATCTCTAATCAGAGGCGACTGACTCACAGAGTTTCCTCTAGGACAATAAGGTACAAACAAAACGAAGTATTACCCAGCTCCTGCAGAGATGCTGAGCTGTGGCCATAAGGAAAAGGATGCTGAATACATGGTCCTTGCAACAGAAAGCTGCGAGAGAGCACAGCAGGTAACCTCGCTCCCCTCTCATACAACTGCAGCAGGTGCCAGTGAATGACGACGGCCAGGATGAGGCAGAAGTTGTATCCCTTGGCCAGGTCAGCCGCTCTACACTGGTGGCCACTGAGAATAGATTAGTTGACACGAAGCAGACACATTTCCATCGCCACCAGGGCATAAGTGACGTTTTTAAAAACGTAGATCACTTCAGAGGAAGGGATTGGTAAGAATTGAAATGACCACATTTTAATCCAGAAGAGGCAACATTGTTGTCAAATGCAAGTTGGAATTATGCCATCAACAGAAGTAGGACACATGTGATAAGTTGAGTTTACCTTTGAAGAAAGTTGTCTCATTGCAGAACTGACTTTCACAAATGGGAAGTTTAAGCATACATCATTGAAAAGATTCTGCTCCCTAAGGACACCCACTTCTTCACTTTATGAGGTGAGAGAACCACTTGGGTCAAAATCCACCTGGGTCAATTTCCACTATTACTTGTGACACATTAGGGAAAAGTAGATGATTCCATATGGTAACTAACAGATGTTGATATGAAGCAGCAAGCAGAGTGCAAGACGTTTGTTAATACAGGGAGGAGGGAGAAATATCAGTATAATCAAGTGAGCAGATGAGGAACAACGGGCAGAGTACAGATAAAAGACATTGGACTTTGAAAATAGAAGGGAGACTTTATCGTAAGTAAGAGAAGCAGGATTGGTGTAGGATTGGGTGTAAGATTGGTGACAAGGAGTGAGGAAGTTTTTGTCCTGTGGTTCCTATCATCCTTATCAGATACGAGTAAAAGAGTTTCCCAGGACCCCCAGGGAAAACAGAGGTGCGAAGTTGGATACCATGGAAAATACAAATCAGGCGATGAACAGAGACGGAGCCAGCAGGTCTCGGGAAGCGGCAGCGAGATTGCTGACGACGCCAGGGCCCAGGTGAGGTGGGTCCTTATCGAATTGCAGTTACAAAGGTCTGGATGATGGTGTGATTTTCCTGCAGCTGTCAGCAGCCC
>NW_012149285.1:3567571-3569307 GCF_000956105.1 Propithecus coquereli
TTTATACCTAAATATTTAGGACTTCTATTATTTTATTGCATTAATTTACCTATTTCAATTGAAATCACCCTCTATATCACTACACCCTTAGAAAAAGGGGCACAAAGGCAATCTCTAAAACAGAAGATTGATGTATGCCAATATGTTAGTATGAGATGCACTCTGATGGGAAACTTAAAAGCACTAACTCATGATTTTAAAAAATTAAATTTGTCAGTCATTTTCAATCCTTAAAGAAATGTACTTTCTCCATAGTAAGGACTTGAGTTCTAAGCTTATGTGATTGCATCTTTGCATTTAGATGCCGATCTAGTAGATCAATGTCACCATCTATTGTTTGGGGACTTTTTGATGAAAGCCATTTCACTGGCGTTAGGTGACATCTCATTGTGGTTTTGATTTGCATTTCTCTGATGATTAGAGATGTTGAGCATTTTTTCATGTGTTTATTGGCCATTAGTCTGTCTTTTTTTGAAAAGCTTCTGTTCATGCTTTTTGCCTACTTTTTAACGGGGTTGTTGAATTTTTCTTGCTGATTCGCCTGATTTTTTGTAGATTCTTGTTATTAGCCCTTTATAGGATGTATAGCATGTGAATATTTTCTCCCACTCTGTAGATTGTCTATTTGCTCTGTTGATTGTTTCCTTGACTGTGCAGAAGCTTTTTAATTTAATCAAGTTCCATTTATTAAGATTTATTTATTTTTTTGTTGTTGTTGTTGCTGTGATTGCCCTTGGGGTCTTCTTTGTAAATTCTTTACCTAGGCCAATATCTAGGAGAGTTTTTCTAACATTTTCTTCTAGAATTCTTATGGTTTTATGTCTTAGATTTAAGTCTGTTATTCATCTTGAATCAACTTTTGTTGAGTGGTGAGAAATATGGATCCTGTTTCAACCTTGTGCATGTGGCTGTCCAATTTTCCTGGAATCATTTACTGAATAGAGATTCTTTTTTCCCAGTGTATATTGCTGTCTACTTCGTCAAAGATTAGATGGTAATATGTGAGTGGTTTTATGACTGGGTTCTCTGTTCTGTTCCATTGGACTATGTCTCTATTTTTGTGCTAGTACCATCCTGTTTTGGTTACTATAGCCTTGTAGTATAGTTTAAACTCTGGTAAAGTGATGCCTCCAGATTTGTTCCTTTTGCTTAAGTTTGCTTTGTTTATCCAGGCTCTCTTTTGGTTCCAAATGAAGCATAGAATTATTTTTTCTAGATCTGTGAAAAATGACATTGATATTTTGATGCAGATTGCATTGAATCTGTAAATCACTTGGGTAGTATGGACATTTTAACAATATTGATTCTGCTGATCCATGATCATGATATGTTTTTCTATTTGTTTACATCATCTGCAATTTCATTCTTCAGTGATTCATAGTTCTTTTTGTCTTTTTAATTTTAGCCATCCTTCTGGCTGCGTAGTTGTACCCCATGGATAGAATTTCTATTTTGTTGATCATTAAAGGTGCTAAGCATCTTTTCATATACATGTTGGTCATTCCAATATCTTATTTTGATGAAGCATCAGTTCAAATGCTTTTTTCTTATTATGGAAATAGAAGAGTTATTTATATATTCTTTATACTCTTTCTTTGCTAAATACATGCATTATGAATATATTTTTCTCAGTTATGACTTGCCTATTTGCTTTCTAAATGTGTCTTTTGAAGATCAGAAATTTTAAATTTTATTGAAGTACACTTTATCAATTTTTTTACTGTTCATTATTTTTT
>NW_012149285.1:3569357-3571361 GCF_000956105.1 Propithecus coquereli
ATTTGGGAAGAGTTGCAAGAGAGCGGGAGCATGGAGCTACTAGGAGCTCAGCTGAGCTGGAGAGAGAGCAGAGTAGCCAGGTGTCAGAGTAGCCCATTAAAATCAATAAGCAGAAAATGACATTATCAGTCAAGCTTTAAATCACTTACAGAGACAGTATAGGACAGGCAAGAGGCTAATGCAGAGAAAGCTCTGACTCCAGACTCCCGCTCCATGCGTTCCATTACCCCATGGTGGAGGGTCAACCACATCAGCAAGAAATGTGGGTCACATCCTAGTGGAGGGAGCCCCAAACAAAAGAGGGGGGAGGGAAACAGTTAGTAGTGGGAAAGTGCTGAGTACTGAGTCAAAGTGAAGAAAGGTGTTTTCATGTTTTCTCTGCCTTCCCTCACACATGGGTTTTGGCAAAAAGGAAGGCCTCTATGGAAGGCCCCTAATAAAGAGACCCCTGGGCTAGAATTGCAGCTATTTGGAGGAGCCGGGTTGGCCGGGAGGCCTGAGCCCTTGACAGCAACTTCCTCCCTCCAGAGACTGCAGTGCCCTGGCTGTGCACCCAGTCTGGCGTGGGGAAGGCAGCTTTTCCCCGGCGAGGCCAGCCAGGTAAAGCCTCTGCAATTGCTGACAGCCAGGCCTAAAAATAATCACATGCAGTTGTTCCGGCCCGGAGCCAGACTCCTCAGGAGACAGTTACAAAATCTGCAAAGGGCAGTCTATGTGCTGAAATTTCCAACAAAAGGTGAAAAGGTAATACATGGCAAATAGTTATTTTAGCGTGGAGAAGAGGTAGTTGATGACAGTCAAATGACTCTGTGGTTTGCAAACTGCAGTTTAAAATCCTCTGAGGATTTATTATCAAAATGTATTTCTAAGTCTCACCTGTAGAGATACAGATTCAGTTTTGGGGGACAGGCACGTAAATCCCCACTGAAGGCAAGCATGCAGGTGACTCTCTGACAACAGTTTTAGAAAAACTGTTCCAAATGTGGTGACAAAAGTGGAGTGGAAGTGGAGATGACCCAGCGTGAGATCGTCACGTGGATGAGAGGTGCAAATTGACAAGCAGAAAGTGAAGGAAATGGAAGAAGCTTCTCACCAACAGAGAGGGGTAAAAGGAAAGAGTTTACTATGGATGACATTAATAGAGGAGGTAACATCTGCTAGCTGCTTCTCTACTTTCTAATTCAATCTTAATAACAATACTAGTGGCATCCTCTGCGTGGCTATTTCTATACCCATTTTACAAAATAAGCCATTCGAGGCTGAGAGTTTCAGCAAGTGGTCCGAGATTGCCATAGCCACTCAGTTATATTGAGGAAAGCTCTCAAATTTGCCCTGAAATGTTTGTTATTATACTTGACCTTGCCTCTGGATCACCACTCAGGGCATGAGGCGTCCTTCCCTACGTACCTACAGCAGGACAATTCTCGTAGAGCAGAAACCTAGAGCTTCACGTTGAATCATTGCCACTGACTTTGCCTTACTGTCCTCCTTTTTTCTCCTTCTTGCTGGCCTGTCTTTCCTTTAAGCCTTTCACGCTGGCACACCCCACTTCGGCTTCGGCTCAGCCTTACACGTGTCCCAGTAACACCGACTCTCTCTTCCGACCTCTCCTGCCAACATTAAACCCGCAGACAGACAAACGCTGGAATAAGGTACTAAAGTCTATCATGGCATAAAGTTCCTGGGTGTCAGTTTGATTTTTTATTTAAAATAAAGGTTGCTCATTTCTAACGAAAAACAAAACACAGAGCCTTGATAGCATCTCTTTACTCCTGAATTTAAAATAACATTCAAATGCACATCTCTTTTGAACTTTTATAACTTCAGCACTTATTTTGAGAAAATTCACATTTTTTGACTCTTTTTGAGATTTCCTAAATTTCACAAGGGATTTACTATTCACCCAATATTATCTGTACAAATTTACAAATCTATAATATAATCTAGATTATATTATAGATTTGTAAAGATTTTAACAAGGAAAAGTAGGCCATTTATTTTCAG
>NW_012149285.1:3574790-3576794 GCF_000956105.1 Propithecus coquereli
AAAAAAATCCCATCCAACTCTTTTGAAATTACATTAATATAAGCTGAAATTTTAGAGGCATAATTTTCAGAGTGTAATCTTCATCCTCAGAATAATAGGGAAATATTGACTAGTTCACAGCTTTGTTAGAAAACTTGCCATTTTTATCATCAATTGTCTCCATTTCATCTAACCCTGTTTAAGAATGTCATTTTCTAAAATTACTTTGCATCTACAATTTGCATTAGCACTGATAGTACCAGAAAGAGATTCACCAAATCTATAATTATAGATGGCAGGAAACTATGGAAGTAGTGCAACATTGAATGCAGGCTTGTTATCACCAACTCACATTTCAGACTGATTAGGTGATCAGCATTTGACAGTCAACTTCAATGTGACTTTCATCTCCCTCAACCTGTTTTAATCCTTTCTCCTTGATTACTTCATAGCCAAACATTCAGTTACTGCATCCTGCATAAACAATTTCCTCCTTTTCTCCTCTTCTTTTTTCCTCAATGACTATTAAAATCATATTTTTCTCTCAGAGAGGTTGTGCTTTTACATCCTTCAGAGAACCATACACTTCTCTCCCATTAATGCTTATAAGCTATGAAGAAAGTCATCAATCTTGTCACCAGCCCTGCTGTAGGCTTCTGAAATTGGGTACAGTCTATGTGGTTATACTTTCCAGTAGGTGAGAGGGGCATGCTTTCTTGACTGTAAGTCATTTGAAAAGATTAAGGGTTTTTTTTTTCCCGCATATGTGTATTCATATTAAATAAGAATTGTAATTATAAAAGTACAATTTATCTTCTTCAAATGCAATGTCAGACATTTGGTGTGATGAAAAGATACTGATTATATTGGGAGATAAAAATGTTGAAGTATATGCACAAATAATAGGATGCATTTTGTAACCTGATGAAACAGAAATAATGTTTTGGAAGCTTAAGTAATGATTTTACATATGGCCACACTGAAGTGCAAAACAATAGATAGTTTAGACAAAACAAACTTTTGCCTGACTGGATGTTGTACCAATATAAATATTGTATTAATATAAATGGTTTGAGTTTGAGTAATCCTATGAGGATTTTATTCCATACATAATATTCCACAAAAATATTACTCACTCATTTATATTCCTGTCCCAGTTTTTCTTGCAGTAATTTCAGATGTAAAAGTGCAGCATCTGGGGGAGTTGATTGGTTGACTGGGTTAGTCACTTTCTGCTAATTCCATATTACCGTTTGTGCAATATTTAAAAGAGCATAGCTAAATCTAGGCATGATTAACTACCTGGAAATTCCACAAACATAGCAGATTTGACTTAGATCTGAGTGGAAATGCTCCTGTGCTTTTCATGAAGGTGATTTGGCCCGATATTAGCAGACAAGAGATGCAACAGTGGAAGGTGCTGTCCATTTGGATGAACTAAAATCTTCCTGCTCCATGTTGTATCTCAAACTCGATCTCCTTCGAAGGGGAGCATTTCTTATATGCCACTACCTCCTTTCCTCTAGCTTTTCTTCCCTCCTGCCCCACCAAGGTACCTGGACGTACACTGAGTCTATAGATGAGACCTGCGAAGTAACCAAAAACAGAATCCTCACAGTCAGGATCAGGGAACATGTTTCCTGCGCCAGAGGCAGGCACAGAAAGAAATCAAAATAGCAGGGCCGCCCCTTAGGGAACCAGTCAGTCTGCCTTTAAATGGAGGCCTTGCAGAGGGAACAGTGGGCCCAGTCCCTAAAAAGCCACAAGGTAGGCTTCTTCCGAGGTCATAGATGTTACTGTTGCACCTCGGATATCTTTGAACAATATTTTCTCCCCCCTTCTTAGAGGACTCTGAGATGCTGGGATATGTTCAATATCATCTGTTTAAATAAATAGTAAGAGATGCGTGAAAATGTTTAAATGGAGCAGTGTTAATCCCAACTCTTGATTTACCTACTTTTGACCAAATACTGACCTGGGAACCCCATTCTTCAGTACTCAGATGGGAAGACTACTCAGGCAGGG
>NW_012149285.1:3588364-3589986 GCF_000956105.1 Propithecus coquereli
TTACCTTTTTAGAGGCCCTATCTCTAAATAGTCACATTGGGGGTTGGGGCTTCCAAGCATGGATTTTGGGGGGGACACAATTCCATCCATAACAGCCGCCAATATCATGGAATTCCGTTTATTTTTCCACCGACTGGTTCTCAGAAGCTGCTCTTCGATGAATTGGTTTCTCTTTCTTCACGACCAGCAGTTGCCCTGACGACCTGGTCTTTTATCTCCTTCCCCACTCGATGCCCCTCTTGCTGCTCTGTGACTTGCACATGGTAAAGTAACTGTCACATAGCTTGTCAGTTCGCGAGCAAGGATCCTCCCTCGCTGCGCCGCGCGAAAGCCATTTAGAAGCCGCGCCTCCGTTTCCGGTTCTGTCCCCGCCTCTTCCTGCCGTGACCGACGCCGTCGCGCTGCGTTCCGTCTCCGCATTCAGCGTCTCCCGGGGTGGTCGTGTTCACTCTGGTCCTTCCCTGTGTCTCTTTACTCCCGTGCTTCCTTATCGTCTCTGGAAACTCTCCTTGTATTTCAGAATCGGAAAATACTTCATTGGGGTTTACTGCGAACTTTGATCCGATTACCCATGGCCAGCATGGCAGCAGCGCGAGGGCCACTTAGGAGGGAAAATTGTCCACAGAACCCCACAGAATGTTGGGCTTTTGTTAAGTACGATTTGGGGGCCATAAGTAATAAACTCTAAAAATTATTTTTACCTAACTTTTCCCTTTTTTAGCCATTTTATCACAACCAGGCATACCTGTTTACCGTATCTCGTTACATATTATGTCGTTCTAAATAGTAACAAAGAATAATGTCTTCAAGGTCATCAATTCTTTATGGTAGAGAACACATGAGCGCAGAGTGACAAAGGCCTGTCCTGCGTCTCACTGTGCTACGGCACGTAGAGCCGAGGTTATATATCCGGTTTTCTTCTCCTGTCCAGCATCCTCTCCGATAGATAACCCAAGTACATGTGGATTTTTGAAGTTCTAGATCCTTTATGCTTATAAACCTTGAGTTAACAAATTTTGCTGAAATCAGCTGTCCTGGAATTTAAACATATATTTTAAAAATTTTTCCAAAACAACAATAATAAAAATATCCTTTTCAGAGATAAGTTTAAAATTAATTCGCTGACAGCCTCCCTTACCCAACCTTACTCCATGAAGAAGTCAAAGGGAAATATGTTTAAAAGCAAATCTGATTAAGTCGCTCCACCCCTTAAAGCGTCTCAATGACTCCATTCTCTTCTGAAAAAGTACAGGTTTCTTTTCGTGGCACTCTAGGTCTTTTCTGAACTTGCCCACTTACCTTTAAAGCTAAATGTCACGTTGGTTGAGAGAAACACCCTGTCCTCCAAAGGTGCTGAAACTGCACTAATCAAAGGCTTCCTCTTCCTCCTGCCGCTCTGCCTTCTTCCTCAAACTGTATTGTTTCTGAGAACATTGCTCTAATTTCTTATTTACATGTATTTAGACTACATGTAAATTAGACTGTGTGCCTTAGAAAGGCAAGACAGTCAGCACCATTTTACGGACAGTTTGCAAAACAGTAAGTCAAGAGCAAAAAATTTCCCCGAAAGCAGGGTGCTGGGGAGAGGGGCACAGTGAAGGGACAGGAGAGAAGAGTCTTGA
>NW_012149285.1:3590036-3591891 GCF_000956105.1 Propithecus coquereli
ATTAATGTTAGAAATAGGAAAGGTCTCTCTAGAATGTTATTGGCCAAATAATAATGAATATTTTGATTCAGTTGGGATTTCTGTTAATAGTTTTCATGAACATGAAACGTCTCTCCTCCAGTGCTTTTGCCTACAGTGTTTGAATCAAGGAAGTCCAAATGCTGTAAAAAACCAGCACCCAGCACCCCACGGCTTAGCACAGTTAATTTCCCACTCATGTGACCGACCACCAGGATGTGTCAGGGCTGCCTTCGACCTGCTGATTCAGAGCCAGCTTCTTTTCCTCTCGGGATTTTGCCATCTCCTACGACGTTAGAGTCCTTTGCTCCTGGCTGGCAATAGAAAAAGAGGCTACATAAGGCAAACTCACTTCTTAATCCCATCAGCCTAATAGTGACTTCCCATCCACCCATTCACTGTCCACTGGCCAGAATTAGCTGTTTGGCCACCATGCAATTCCCCAGCAAGAGGAGCTGGGGTTTATAGACTGGCTAAACAGCCACTTGGCAGTCACAACTCCACACTATGGAAGGAGAGTGGGATTTTTTGTGGACAGACAACTGACCCTAGAAAACCCAGAATCATTTGTTTTGATCTTAACATTCTCATATCTTGGTGGAAGATCAGAGCTTCATGAGAATGAGGTCTTTGTCTCAAGGAAACTTCGATTTAAAAATATACTGAAAGCTCAGATCTTTTCTCTGAGATCAGGAAGTCAGCAGCAAGAAATTAAAGTGAGGTGTGTATGTTCATGGACCTAGAACCCAAATCACCTATGTAGGCCTTGCTAGACACAGGCTCCACAGTCAAGGCACGGATTTATTTTACATTAGCTGTGCATAACACCACATGTAAAGTGTGTCAGAAAAGACTTATAGAAAGATTTTATATTAATAGAATTCCATAACTAGCAATCTTACTTTTTTCAATCTCTTCAAAGTAACAAATGAAACCCTTCATTTATTTGTAAATAAACAATGCATGGCCATGCCTGCAAAGTTACTGAGACACTTCAGTTCCACATTATGTGAACTGAATCATCCCCAGTGAACAGGGTGTTCAGGCTCATTTCACATGGCCTGTTGTCAGAGTGTTCAAATTGAGTTTATGCTCTTCAGTTTTCTAATTTAAAATACATAGAATGCTAGAGCAGAAGCATTCTTCGAGATTATGTATCCCATCCCGACTTTCTTCACAAATGAACAAAACCAAAATCCAAAAGACGTGTATACTCGCTCGACATTAAGCAGCTAAGCAGTGTGGAGCTGACTCCAAAGCGTGCTGGATCAGGCCTCCTCGTCCAGGGCTGCCTGCTAATTATTTTTTCGTTCTTATCAGTGAAAATATATGAATGCTGACTTTGTGTTATTTAATTAAATATCGGCTGAAAGAGTAAATCTACACATCGGCATGGTTTTTCATTATAATCTTTCTTTTGAAATAAGAATACCATGATGAAAAATTGAAATCAAGATGCAATTGATTTTTTTCAGCCAGCTGTTGAAAGAGTTGAGAACCACCAGAGAAGAAATAATTACAGCTGCTCTTGCAACACGAAACAGCTACAAGTAAATGTCATTTATTCCTAAAATATTTTGTATACTTTCAGGAAATCAAAACTGTGTTTAAACAAAGGTGTAAAAGTGCTTATCCTCTAAAATAAAATAACTAATTCAAATTAGGAGACTCTTAGAGTGAACGCTTTGTTTACGGTGTCCAGATTAACATGTAACAGACATCGGTGGGACATTTATACTCATCTAGTTTATTCACTCATATGTTCAATGAATATTCATTTAGAAGAACGTAAATATATAGGTGAACATAAAATCGCATGTAAGTCTCATATGGCTTT
>NW_012149285.1:3591970-3595833 GCF_000956105.1 Propithecus coquereli
GGTCACGCCTTCTGCCATTCTCCTGACTTTTCCTCACCTCTCTGAATAGGGTGCTGAGCTCAGCCACTTCACACCAGGAAGATCAGGCATGAGACCCTAGCAGTTGGCAGTGTTTAAGAAATATTGGTATTATGTAGCAAAGTCCCAAATGTAGAAACTGGCATTCAAACCATAGGGTTCTAAGTTCAGACAGACTGAGTCGCTTGCCTTAAAAGACAGAATTCATGAGGAGGGACAAAACCAAGATTCTTTTGTGAAATCTGTTACAGGAAGCGGTGGCTTGCTCACATAGGACAATAAAGAAGCCAATGCTGTATAGTACAGGTCTGGCAGGGCTGAAGATATAGAGCCAATTTTAAGACATGCCTCCCTTAACATTTCCTAGACTAGCCACAAGGATTTTTCACAGAATAACAAGATGTGGTAGAGTTGAGTATACAAGTGGATTTAAATTATGGGCATAGAAATACAGCCATGGAAGGAGCTAGGTAGGTCCCAATATTAATTCATAGATGAATACTAGAGGCCTTGGTACAAAATCTGCCACCGAAAAAGGAATAAGAAATAAAGGAAACACATTTTGTGCAGAGGAAGCAGAACTTATGGAATATAGATTCAGTAAATATGCTGAATCCAGAGGCCCATCAAATATAATTCATAAATGTATTTTTCTAATACTACATTAAACATTGGGGAATGCTTTCAGGAGGACCCCATGCTTCTTAACTCAATGTGGTAATTATACATAATAGTACTTAGAAATGTTAAACACGTTGACCTGCTCGATCTAATTATATTTACACATGCATTTAAGTTTAAGATTGTTTTGTTTGGCAATACCAAAGCAAGAACAATCACAACGGAATTTGTGCTTCTAAATTTACGTATTCTACTTGGACATTTCAATCTTGAAAAATGAAGTCATTAAATATACATACAAACCAATTTTCTACAGGGAAGAGTTTATGCATACTCTTGAAATTTCATCTGATTCCTCCTTGGTTTACAAGAAAATCCTAACAGTTCTAAAGCTTTTATTGTTTTGAAGCCACTGAGGTTGAAAGCTTATATATGTTAGAATTTTTTCAAAAGGCTTCATTTTTGATTTTGTAAAGGGCTTTCCCTTAGTTTGTATCGTGTGCCTTCGGATGAAATGTGAATGATGATGCGCAGCTGTGCTCCCCATCTGCAAGGAACATCTGTGCGATGCCGGCACTGCAAGAGGAAAACACATCACCTCCGTGCCATTAAGCCGGCTGAAATCATAACGGAGACGTAACTGAAGGAAATTATTTTAAAACTGTGATTTTTATTGTTCTTGTAATAACTTGGAAAGTGTCCCTGAAGAAGTTTCTTAATTCTATAAAACCAAAATGTAGACAAAAACTTTTCTGAAATGTTGGTCCATATAATGCTTGTATCTTGCTTTGTGATGTGAAAATAAGTTTTAAAAGAGTTAAGGGCACATTTTCATGCTCCTTACTAGAAATTTCCATAGACATGCTGTGGGGTTGCTTCAGCAACAGCCACTCCACTGGGAATATCGCCCACTGCAGGGAAGGGGAGATAATTAAACTGAAAAGGGAGAAAACTGGCTGCCTGTTTAATAGGACTTAATAGGAATGGAGGCTGAGTTTGCCTAAGTTATCTTCGTCCAGGTCCAATGTGTCACAGCTCGCCACTGAATACAACAAATTAAATAATGTGGACAAATGCAGGTGTGATATTGGGTAAATATGTATCAAGATGAGGGAGAGGCCTGGAATTTTTTTAAAAAAATTTTAAATTAATGTTAGAAATAGGAAAGGTCTCTCTAGAATGTTATTGGCCAAATAATAATGAATATTTTGATTCAGTTGGGATTTCTGTTAATAGTTTTCATGAACATGAAACGTCTCTCCTCCAGTGCTTTTGCCTACAGTGTTTGAATCAAGGAAGTCCAAATGCTGTAAAAAACCAGCACCCAGCACCCCACGGCTTAGCACAGTTAATTTCCCACTCATGTGACCGACCACCAGGATGTGTCAGGGCTGCCTTCGACCTGCTGATTCAGAGCCAGCTTCTTTTCCTCTCGGGATTTTGCCATCTCCTACGACGTTAGAGTCCTTTGCTCCTGGCTGGCAATAGAAAAAGAGGCTACATAAGGAAACTCACTTCTTAATCCCATCAGCCTAAAAGTGACTTCCCATCCACCCATTCACTGTCCACTGGCCAGAATTAGCTGTTTGGCCACCATGCAATTCCCCAGCAAGAGGAGCTGGGGTTTATAGACTGGCTAAACAGCCACTTGGCAGTCACAACTCCACACTATGGAAGGAGAGTGGGATTTTTTGTGGACAGACAACTGACCCTAGAAAACTCAGAATCATTTGTTTTGATCTTAACATTCTCATATCTTGGTGGAAGATCAGAGCTTCATGAGAATGAGGTCTTTGTCTCAAGGAAACTTCGATTTAAAAATATACTGAAAGCTCAGATCTTTTCTCTGAGATCAGGAAGTCAGCAGCAAGAAATTAAAGTGAGGTGTGTATGTTCATGGACCTAGAACCCAAATCACCTATGTAGGCCTTGCTAGACACAGGCTCCACAGTCAAGGCACGGATTTATTTTACATTAGCTGTGCATAACACCACATGTAAAGTGTGTCAGAAAAGACTTATAGAAAGATTTTATATTAATAGAATTCCATAACTAGCAATCTTACTTTTTTCAATCTCTTCAAAGTAACAAATGAAACCCTTCATTTATTTGTAAATAAACAATGCATGGCCATGCCTGCAAAGTTACTGAGACACTTCAGTTCCACATTATGTGAACTGAATCATCCCCAGTGAACAGGGTGTTCAGGCTCATTTCACATGGCCTGTTGTCAGAGTGTTCAAATTGAGTTTATGCTCTTCAGTTTTCTAATTTAAAATACATAGAATGCTAGAGCAGAAGCATTCTTCGAGATTATGTATCCCATCCCGACTTTCTTCACAAATGAACAAAACCAAAATCCAAAAGACGTGTATACTCGCTCGACATTAAGCAGCTAAGCAGTGTGGAGCTGACTCCAAAGCGTGCTGGATCAGGCCTCCTCGTCCAGGGCTGCCTGCTAATTATTTTTTCGTTCTTATCAGTGAAAATATATGAATGCTGACTTTGTGTTATTTAATTAAATATCGGCTGAAAGAGTAAATCTACACATCGGCATGGTTTTTCATTATAATCTTTCTTTTGAAATAAGAATACCATGATGAAAAATTGAAATCAAGATGCAATTGATTTTTTTCAGCCAGCTGTTGAAAGAGTTGAGAACCACCAGAGAAGAAATAATTACAGCTGCTCTTGCAACACGAAACAGCTACAAGTAAATGTCATTTATTCCTAAAATATTTTGTATACTTTCAGGAAATCAAAACTGTGTTTAAACAAAGGTGTAAAAGTGCTTATCCTCTAAAATAAAATAACTAATTCAAATTAGGAGACTCTTAGAGTGAACGCTTTGTTTACAGTGTCCAGATTAACATGTAACAGACATCGGTGGGACATTTATACTCATCTAGTTTATTCACTCATATGTTCAATGAATATTCATTTAGAAGAACGTAAATATATAGGTGAACATAAAATCGCATGTAAGTCTCATATGGCTTTTGTTTTTCATTTTGTGAACTTACCACAAACCTTGAAAAGACTTAAGATATTGAACGTGAATGTGACACTCTCACAAAAGAAGGTGATTTTGAAATTAATAGCTTACTATTTCCACTCTAAGAGAAATGAGATGCGTGAGAAATGTGTAATTTCACGTTCTTAAAATTACGTATCTATATCTATCTATCTGTATATGTGTGTCCCTCCAAATTTGCTTCGATAGA
>NW_012149285.1:3598665-3600917 GCF_000956105.1 Propithecus coquereli
CTTTGCTCTCTAGCTCTCCATTTCTTTGTTTTTTATTAGTTAATTTTTTAGTTAGTTTTATCCCTTATTTAACTGAAAAGAATCTAACACATCTAACAAGTGTGCATACTAACTTGACAATGTACAACAATGCAAGGGTTCCCTAATTATAGTTTATGGCTGGAATTATATCAGCTCACCATGATTGAATCAACCACCACTTGCTAAGCAAACTAATTACCCTGTTTATAGCAATAGCACTGGATGTAGTTTGTCCATCATTGTTTCCTTAAAATATTTTTTTCCTTGACTCCTAATACCAAGGAGTCCAATACCAATAATCTTGTTTCTCCTTCCTCCTCACTGGCAGAGACTTCTAATCTCCTTTTTCGGTGCCTGCTCTTCTCCAGACCTCTACATAATGGAATACTCTAACCCACGTCTGGCCCTTTTCTTTTTTTTCAATCTGTAACACTCTTTGCAAGTGATATCTAGTCCCACAGCTTTAAAGATAATGTTTTAATACCCGTGACTCCCAAATTTATGTCTGTGATTCTAATCTTTCCAGATTTATATTAGACTGCCCACCATTTTAATATTTAATAGCAGCTCAGTATCTCTGATTTCATGCCTTTCTTCTCATTCCCTTCTTTCTTATATTCTAGCCATACGTTTTTTAAAAATTCTTAATTGCTTCGTAACCATTCAAAATGGAAGATTCTTTAAGAAATAAAAATAACAAAAAGGATAAATCTTATCAGCAGTCTATTTTTGCTGTCCCTTTTCTACCACTAACAATCATTTCCATTATTATCTGTGTGCATTTGCGGTAGTTTTCACATTTTATATATAGTTCCTTGTCCTTCAGAGTATGTATTAGTGATGATTACAAAGGAGGAATTTCATTTATTTATTCATTTTACGACACTAGATATTATGTTGAATGCTCATCCACTTGGAGAAACAACAAATATTGTCCTTTTTCCCTTACACTTCTCTATAATCATGTAAGCAGTAAGCTCTAAAAAAGACCCAAGATAAAATCTTTATGTCTCACTAATACCTGCTTTAAGAGAAAGACAGGAATTGACATCTTTCCTTCCCACATACCTGCTATTTTTGCATAGTTGTGTTGGTTGGATATCTAGGTACCATGGCGACAGATACCATGGAAATATATAGAAACATAAAACCTCAGTGGGGCGAAAATGTGCAATAAAAATAATCATATAAATTTAACAAAGCCTATAAATTGAACTATATCTAATAACTAATAGTAAAACCAAAAGCCTTTGAGTTTAAAAATTATTTTCAGTGATCATTAATTCAAACTATGTTTTGCCTACAAAAAACCTAAAACCTTGAAAGATTATTTGATTTGGCTAAGGTTATGCTACAAGATGGCAACATAGTTGGAAATAGAATTTACTCTCCCCAACCTGCTAAATAAATACTGTTACCACAAGAGGTTTGGTGTATCTTTACTGTATTCAGAGACACAAATCTAAGCACCAGAATTTGGTTTCATAATAAAATGTATGATTAACACAGAAATAAGATGCAAATTTTGCTTCGATGAGTAATATACAACACATTGTTTCTACCAAATATATTCAAAATTACACAAGTGACTAAGTGGAACGACATCGATGTTGAGTTATCTCCATATCCATGTGGATGGCCCCTTCTCTGAGGAAAAGCCTCATCCTCTCAGTCACCTACCATAATCAGAGATACAATATTGCTTCTAAAATTTCTGTCTTAAACGCCCTATTTATTAACCATAGATCATGATCTTTTTGATCTTTTTCTCTAGAAATTTTTCTACAACTTTTTAATCCCATTTAAAACATTAATCCCTTGAACCCACTGCTTTCTCTCCCTTTTTTGGCTTCAGTCTGTCTCTAATTTCCTCCTATTCAGAGTATGTTCAATTGTTCAAATACAAACCATTCTCTTACATATAATCTTAACACCTTTGCTCTTTGATTCTCTCTTGTCCATTTGTGCCTTGCGATAGCTCGTAGTGGACTCCACAATTTACCTTCTTGCTCTTTGCATAATAAGAAACAAAATGTCAGTATGGAAAAATCACAATACTCTGCAGACAGGCTTTTCTTTAAATTTTAATCACTAATGTCAAATTAACACTTGTCCAGCTGGGTGTGGTGGCTCATGCCTGTGAACCGAGCACTTTGGGAGGCCAGATGGGAGGATCGCTTGAGGCTAGGAGTTCAAGATCAGCCTGAGCAACATAGTGAGATCTCAATTCT
>NW_012149285.1:3600967-3603360 GCF_000956105.1 Propithecus coquereli
CTGATGTTGAGTAGGAAGAACCAGCTTCCCTGACAGAGGTTTAAATCAGTACATTTTGCTTATTATGACAAAGAAGTGAATAATTAATTTTAGAAATGTGTTAGTCACAGTTGTAAGAAAAATGGTGAAACTTAATGTTAAATTAGAAACCATATTTAGAAATAACAAATGCTGAATGTCAATCCTACTCTTTGACAGGCATTGTAGAACACATCTCATTTATTTATCATGATCTCTTAAACAGGTATTATTATCCAAGTTTTACAGATGAGAAGACGAATGCTCAGGAAGTTACGTGTCTCGATTAATGATACACAGGTGTAACCAGGATTTAGACTCGGACCTGGCTGAGTCAAGGTGAGTAACTCTGGCTGCTGTAACCAACGATCTAAAAATATCAGTGGACTCAAATGACAAAGTATTGCTTCTCCCTCATTTCACAGTTCCTGTATCATGTGGCTAAAATGCGTTGCTACTGGTGGGACACAGGAGGTGTCTGGCCCCACAGATAGTCAGGAGACCAGGCTCCTCTCATCCAATGGCTCCCTGACCCCTAAGGTCTTGGAGTGTCGCTGGGTTTTCTGCTTTGAGTGATTCGGTGAAGGAGACAGAGAATCTGGGGGACTGAGTTTGGGAGCCGGCCTGGGAGCAACCTACTTCACATTCCCTGGCCAGAGCCCTGTTATGTAGGGGACAAAGACTGTCTTTTATACATCTGGTTTTTGCAGCCCGAATTACTTACCTTGAACATTTCATTTTCTAATTAATCACTATAATACCCATATGCAGTGTGTGGCAAGGAAATTAGTATAACCCCTATGCAACAGCATGGAGATTTCTAAAAGAACTAAAAGTCGACCTACCATTTGATCCAGCAATACCACTACTGGGTATCTACCCAAAGGAAAAAAGCCATTTTATCAGAAAGACTCCCGCACTTAACGTTTATTGCAGCACAGTCCACAATTGCAAAAATCTGGGAATCAACCCAAGTACCTGTCGATTCATGAGTGGATTAACAAAATGTGGTACATGTATACCATGGAGTGCTACTCAGCCATAAAAAAAGATGGATTAATGCCTTTGCAGCAATTTGGAAGGAATTGCAGACCATTATCCTAAGCGAAGTATGTCAAGAATGGAAAAAAAAACACTACATGTACTCTCTGATAAATTGGACCAATGGACACACAAGCACACAGAGGGAAGTAAAAGTCACTGGAAATCAAGGGGGGAGGGGAAGGAGGTGAAATACTCACCTAATGGGTACAATGAACACTTCAGGCGATGGGCACATTATAACCCTGACTCAAGCCATGTAACAAAACATTTGTATCCCATTAACATTTTGAAATTAAAAAAGAAAAAACTATAACATTCAATAAGCCAGCAGCAGCTAAATTACAAAAAAAAAAAAGAAAAAGAATCCTTAGCTCAAATGTGCTACTAGTAATGCTAAACTCCTTCTCAATTTCAGGGTTGGGTCCTCTGTATTCTCAGCCAATACTGATGGTCCCATTTCTCTTCTTAGTCATGAGGCCTTTGCAACATGATCTAATAACATAACACCAGCAATAAAATGAGAGAAACATCTACTAGGAGCTTTTAGGAAGGGATTTTGTGTTTGTTTCTTTCTTTTTCCTATTTAAAAGAATAAGGAGGAAGTCCATTATTCATCTGAATATGATGGCTGACGAGTGGATTTTGACTGTGAAAGGTGCTCACATGATTACACTGGAGTGAAGACAAAAAAACAAAAAAACCTTGTGTTTGTAATGACTTTGTTGAACTATGAGGACACACCTTATCTTGATCCTTTTTTAGAGTTTGCGTTTCTGTTAGCTGCATATCAAATCTCTCTGTCCTTTGCTCTCTAGCTCTCCATTTCTTTGTTTTTTATTAGTTAATTTTTTAGTTAGTTTTATCCCTTATTTAACTGAAAAGAATCTAACACATCTAACAAGTGTGCATACTAACTTGACAATGTACAACAATGCAAGGGTTCCCTAATTATAGTTTATGGCTGGAATTATATCAGCTCACCATGATTGAATCAACCACCACTTGCTAAGCAAACTAATTACCCTGTTTATAGCAATAGCACTGGATGTAGTTTGTCCATCATTGTTTCCTTAAAATATTTTTTTCCTTGACTCCTAATACCAAGGAGTCCAATACCAATAATCTTGTTTCTCCTTCCTCCTCACTGGCAGAGACTTCTAATCTCCTTTTTCGGTGCCTGCTCTTCTCCAGACCTCTACATAATGGAATACTCTAACCCACGTCTGGCCCTTTTCTTTTTTTTCAATCTGTAACACTCTTTGCAAGTGATATCTAGTCCCACAGCTTTAAAGATAATGTTTTAATACCCGTGACTCCCAAATTTATGTCTG
>NW_012149285.1:3603410-3606376 GCF_000956105.1 Propithecus coquereli
GTTTCATTTTTTGTTTTTTATATTTTGCCCTGTTGATAAAAGTAACTCAATGCTAGCAACTTTATTGGTTGGAGAGTATTACACTGTGTGATTTTTGCCAGAGATAAGTTAGCCACCCTTCTATTTATGACGTTTCAGTTGTTTCTTTTAGCTGCCCCATGCTATGCTGTGATGCACGGCCCTGTACTAGTTATCCCCGTGCTCACGAGCTGAATTTCTTTCATCTCCTTGGTGAAATGCACTCCGAAGCATTTTATTTTTTTGTTGTTGCTATTGTAAATAAGATATTTTTAAATTTCTTCATTTTTAGAGTATAGAAACAGTACTGTTTTTTTTTCAGGATATTATGGGGTACAGATGTTTAGGTTACGTGTGTTGCCCTTGGTTCGCGCCCCCCAAGTCCGTGTTTCAAATATGTCCATCCCTCGGGTAGTGCGCATTGCAGTCCTTGATTTTTGAATGTTGACTTTGTATCCTGTAACTTTACAGAATTCATCTATTAGTTTACAGTTTTTTGTTGAAGTCTTTAGGGTTTTCTATATATAAGATCATGTCATTTACAAACAGAGACAATTTTACTTCTTCCTTTCCAATTTCGATGCTTTATTTCTTTTTCTTGCCTAATGGCTCTGGCTAGGACTTCCCGTAATATATTGAGTGGAAGTGGGCACCCTTGTCTTGTTTATGATCTCAGAGGAAAAGCTATTAGCTTTTCACAGCTGGGTATGATGTTAGGTGTGAGCTTGCCAGATATGTCCCTTATTACGTTGAAATCTCTCTAGCTTTTTTAATTGGCTTATAAATCAAATGATAAAATCGATGGTTGCTTTATATAATTTGATTATAAATAAAGCAATACTTTTTATTAATGCTTTATAAATATTCTCCAGAATTTTCTACATAAATAATTTTTATACTCTAACAGTAATGACATGTTTCATATTCCTTTTAGCTCTTGTTTAAGTGGTGGCCTATTATTGCAATATACAGATGTAGTCATTAATTCTTAAGATGAGAGTGATGATGAATCTGAATACCATATGATTTAAATTAATCTGCATTATATTTATCAAAATGTTCCCTTCAGATGAACGAAGGATGATACACAGTGTTTGCATTTGTGAATCCCTTTGATGTAGGCATTCTGAAAACCAGTTAACCAATGCATATTAGGTCAGATCTTTTCGAAGCATAGATTCCAAAAAAAATACCACCCACAGAGACATCTATGCCCAAAGATATTCATTGTGGCATAGATCTAAATGTAAAAAACTGTAAACAACTTAAATGTCCAAAACGAAGAAAAAGATAAATGATAGAAGAGGAAAACAGATAATGACCACATCTGTATACGGTAACAATAAGCTGTCACTTAAATGGTACTTTCAACATGGAATATTATCATAAAATAAATTTGAGACAAAATACATAAAATCATATTTAAATATATTAATATTGGTATTACATTGAAACGGAGGGCATTTCCTTTCCAGTTGTGAGAACATCATTTCAGAAACATTAACCAACTATTGAGCTTCTAGAAGTAGGCACCCAACTGGTGAGGCATTTTGAACCTGGATATTGTCAAGAATATGTGAGATAGCTGGAGACGATAGGACTGAGAATGTTAGGAAAGTGGGATGGCTGAATTTAATGCTATAATGTCATTAAAGCATTATAATCCTCTTTTATGGGTATTTGCAAAGAAGGGTTAAAGAGTCCTGCTTTAACCCTTCCTAATCTTTAAGAGTGTAACTCCACCCCACCATGGTCCAATTGACCATGACTAACTAGACAAGAGATGGACACTTAAGAGGAGACACTCAGATTCTTGGAACTTGGTGGCCTTTCTTTGCTGCCAAGTAGGTTGCAGAGGGAATCCAAGTGAGAAAATAGAAAAGAATGAAGTTGATGTGCAGAAAGAGCTGTTTGGTTTCCATATAACCTTTCAATTCCTGGCTCCAGCTACTTCCCAGGAGGTTCCTGCCTCAGGTTATATTAAATGTATATGAATTCCTATAACATATTCCATCTTCAGCAGCACTTTAAAAATGCATGAGGGTAGAGGGGAATAGACCTGCTTTATTTGCTCCAGAGATTACAACAAAGGCCAATGATGGATTTTTTTAGGAAGGCAGATATTGAAATATTTAGGTTTTTTTCCCTAGGCAGATAAAACTGTTAAAAAAACGATAGGTGACCTTTTCCATCACTGACTATGCCTAAAAAGAGGCTGTGTGACCTATTGACAGAGATATCCAGGGGACTTTGTTGTTTAGCGTTCCCTGGGTACTTGGATTCTCTCTTCCAGCACTAAACTTGAAGAACAAAAGAAAAAAAAGAATCAATCTGATAAGACTTGTCGTAGTCCTTCATGTTAACCCTGCATTCATATGTCATGTTTCTAGTGCCGCTGATGGGTCAGGTGGCAGAGATAATGCCACTGTAAGATATTTTCAAGAGAACAAAAGGATAATTTTGAGAAGGTAATTTTAATAATAAATTGGATAATTAATTTTCCACATCATGTTGCCTTGGAGGTCATGAGACTCCACATCAGTGGACAAGGGACCAATGACTACAAGGAAATGGTTAGAGAATGGACATTACACGAGAATGCAAGTCCTGGAGAAACCCCGCACTCGTGATTGCCAACTGATGTTGAGTAGGAAGAACCAGCTTCCCTGACAGAGGTTTAAATCAGTACATTTTGCTTATTATGACAAAGAAGTGAATAATTAATTTTAGAAATGTGTTAGTCACAGTTGTAAGAAAAATGGTGAAACTTAATGTTAAATTAGAAACCATATTTAGAAATAACAAATGCTGAATGTCAATCCTACTCTTTGACAGGCATTGTAGAACACATCTCATTTATTTATCATGATCTCTTAAACAGGTATTATTATCCAAGTTTTACAGATGAGAAGACGAATGCTCAGGAAGTTACGTGTCTCGATTAATGA
>NW_012149285.1:3609727-3610148 GCF_000956105.1 Propithecus coquereli
ACAGATGGATATGCAATAAAAATTTTACATAGAATTATGCTGTAAATATAAATTTACTTAAATTTCAAAGAATATTGCCTAAAGTATTACCAAAATTTCTTCAAAGGCTTATTATGTCCAAGACATAATAATTTGTAAAATATCTCCTAAGTTAAAAAATATGCAAGTTACTGTAGCACCACATTTCAGTTTTAGATGATTCATTGAGTCGTAATTGAGAAACATGTAATTTAGTATGCTTTATCTGCTTTCTCATAATTTTTTCTATTTATAATACTATTGTTAACATTGCTGTTGTGATCAACTTTTCAATATTTGTATCACTTAAATTTCTAAATGTAATGATAATTCTCGAAGAACTTTTGAATGGCCTTAGTGCTCTCTGCTCCACTAGTTCTTTTTATTGTATCTTCTGAATTCC
>NW_012149285.1:3610936-3612505 GCF_000956105.1 Propithecus coquereli
AATTTTACATGTCTATAAAATTAAGAGCTTCCTAGATGTGCATATACACCTCCCGTTCTGAGTAAAGGACTGGGAGCACCAACTGGCTTCTGATTTAGCAAGTTTGTGGTTGATGGAGATGCTTCCATAATGCTCATAACTCAACTCCAGCAATTGCTACCCAGTAGTGTCAGAAACTTTTCTTAAATTATTTTGTTTTTAATTGACACATAATTTTACATATTTATGGGTACAATGTGATGTTTGGATACATGCATACATTTTGTGATGATCAAATCAGGGTATTTAGCGTATCCATCACCTCTATATTTATGATTTCTTTGTGTTGAGAACATTCAAAATCCTCTCTTCTAGCTATTTTGAAATTTACAATACTGCATTGTTAACCATAGTCACCCTACTGTGCATAGAACACCAGAACTTATTCCTCCTCTCTAACCGTAACTTAGGACCTGTTGACCAGTCCCTCCCCATCTACCCCTACCCCTACCCCTACCAAGTCCCTGGGGACTTGAGGAAGAGGAGGTTATGTTGAGACTCAGAAATAATCCCAGTGCTTGCAAGAGCCATGTTAACATAAGCAGAATCAGTCAGAGAGAGTTCCAGAATCTATGTGAGCAGTACCATACATCACCAGCACAAAGCAATCACATGGGAACTATACCCGTGTTCAACCTGCTCCAATAGCTGAGATAGTGTCTAACATTGCCAGTGCCAGAGAACTAAGTTAATTGTGCCAGAGAACTAAGTTAATTGTCCTTCATGTGGGCATCTCATGAGGAACCCTCATAAAAAGGAGGTAGTACACCAACCGTAATGTCCAGGAAGGATGTCTCCCAGCAACTCCGTAAGTGTGTTCAGCCCCTTCCTCCCAACATGAGAACAAGGATGAAAATCCCTTTCAATAGCCTCAGACACTCTTAAGAGTTCTTGAAATGGGTGGGTGTGTGGGTGGGTATCTAGATGGTCTGTGGTGTGAACAGAGATGAACTAGCTGCAGAGCCGTGCTAGTGTTGAACTAAAATCAACCTGCAGCACCTTCTCCACAAGCCTTGGTACGTGAGCATATTTATATATGAATTAGCATAGAACATATCCTCTAAAGACTTAAAAAGATAATGAAGGCAATTTCTCAAGAAACTTAATTTACAATATGAACAATCTTTAATATGGAAGAAACTAACTCAGTAAATGTTAATGAAACAATTATAACCTTATAAATACATGTATATATTTGATAGTAAAAGGAAGGAAATGTACAGGACCTAATTTTGGATTAAAGAGTCAGCCAAGGTCTTGGATTATGGCTGAACGAAAATATACCTTCTTGACACTTGTATTCAAGGGTCTTTCAGTCTTATTCTTCTGCCACTAAGCAAAATATTCCTTATTGAAGGCTTTCCCAAACCTGCAGGGTTTTCCTAAAGCATTAGCTCTCCAGTATGAATTCTGTGGAGATTGGGCAAGGAATGCTATTCCCTTTTTATTTTATATTCATAGGGATGGTTTTAGATACTGAATAAGTTATGTATTTTACCTGAACTAGTTTTTATATTCATTACAATGCTT
>NW_012149285.1:3612555-3613141 GCF_000956105.1 Propithecus coquereli
AATAATTTTCTCTTTGGAGCACAGCATCAATGTCTCTTGTCCTCTAAAAACATGAGAAATAGAACATGAGTGTTTTTCCTATTAAATGATTTCCTTAAATCATGGTAACCTTTAGATGGTGATATCCCCACATATCTTTTAGAAGTCATTAGCAGCCAGATATTTATTTAATGTATTTTCAAGTTTGGAATAAAAAATCGTTAGTTTATTCCCATATTCCAGATAGGCATCAATGCAAATGAAATCGCCAAGTATAGTTAATAATACTGTATTGTGTACTTGAAATTTGCTGAGAGTAGAACTCACCACACACATAATATGATGACAATGTGAAGTGATAGATGAATTAACTCACTTGATCTTGGCAATCATTTCACATTGTAATAATCATAACATTGTGCACTGTGAGTATACAGAATTTTTTCAATTAGACCTCATTAAAACTGAAAAAAATAAATAAAATAGAATAGCAAAACTATCCTTTCATTAACCATGTTTGTCCTTTTACCAGGAAGATGCCTGATACTCTTATGACATGTTTTATAGGAAACAAAAATAAATTTTTAAAAAATGTTTAAATTAGTTT
>NW_012149285.1:3613191-3616634 GCF_000956105.1 Propithecus coquereli
GTTGAATATTCAACCATCCAGAAACTATAAACAGTATGTTTAGCTTGTGGAAGTTAGCATATCTATTCAAAAATGAATCATAAATGGTGGTAACTTGACCTAAGAAGGGATGGAATTAAGAGGCTGGTCAGAGAAAAATATTTTACAGGCTTATTAAAGTTTATCTTTAAAATAACTTAATTGCACATGATGACAAGATTAAACTGTCATACAGACCATAATATGTAATGGTTAATTCTTATCAAGAAATAGATAAGAAAGACTTTGAGGCAAAAAAGAAAACAGTATTAACTGTCTTAGTAGAAACTAAATCTGAAATCTATATATTTCATTTAAAAATAAATGGTGCAGGAAAAATCTTCCAGTTACATAATTTCTTATGTTTCTATTTGTTTGACAGAGAGATGATCTGATGTGCCCCAGCACTATCTGTAAATAGATCTTATCATATTTCCATTAAACTTACAATTATTTATTGACTTATACAACCATGAGCTGAGTTACAAATATTCACATTTTGGTATTATTACCCCAGAGTCATGCTTTAGAACATAGTAAATGCACTTTTGAAAACTAATATGCTATGTTTTTCCATTGATGACTTGTTAAAATAACATGACATTTTAACTGAAATTACAAGAGCTGTCCGGAAAGCATCCAGCCATTGTTAATATGTAATTACTTTCCAGACAGCCCCCGTAGACTGAAGAGTTGGAAGAATACTTCAGAATGGTCTAATCAGGGAGTCTCCAAACATGGCTAGTGTACAAAAACACATTATTTAGTGATAACACAGATTTCTGACCTCCACTCTAGATATATCGCTCCAGAGGAACAGCCTGACAATCAGTGTTAAAAAAAAAAATACATAAAAAATAGCATTGCCTCAAGAGTGTTTCTTAAGCTATGACATATGGCCACCAAATATATTGTTATAACAATGAAATGGCAGGAAAGACTCTTACTCCTAAGGGGTAGAGTCTCCACCATTTTCCAAGTAGTAGTTATTCTGAAATTTATATTCCATTAACTTTTTTGGGGGGTAGAGGGAGAAGGAAAGAGGAGTTTATTAATTTGACAGCAAATGAAGAGATTGGCAGACTCCTGTCTCAAAGTACCAATGTCCTGCTTCTGAGCAGAAGTACAGAGCTTTTAAAGGTTCTGATTCATCTCATCTTCAGCTAAGACAAACTGTGACCTCTGCCTGGATTCATCCCATCTTCTGCTAAGACACTGGATTTATCCGATCTTCAGCTAAGATGATCTCATGACCCCTACCCAGACAATTCCCTTGAGCCATCTCCTGTAGCACAAAGAACAGAGGACCCTCCCCTACCCCTCCCGACCACTCGCCTGAGGCAGGGATATAGGTGTTAGTTCTCAAAAAGGGTAAGGGGGTTTGGAAGAGACAAAACATTCTTACCCTTTTTTGGACCATTTTCTCTGTTACATATTCCCCACTGTCAATTTTACCCTTCTATATCTATGGAAGGAGGGGCGACATAGTCATCAAGCTACTTCCTGCTGAATTAGGGAGATGTTTTAGATGGAAGGCATAGATTATCTGATAAAGAAGTGCATAAGCAATAACTATAACCATAAGGATTGACAAGGTGAAATGGACTGTTGCCTTGGGCACAATGTCCGATACAGGCCCGGGTTAGAAAAGAAACATGGGACCTCTGAATGCAGAGCTGTTAGTTGTACCCTGTAGGTGATCCGAGAGATCAGCTTTTGCAAATTCAGAAATCATGTACAGGAATACTTGCACCCAACAAGGTTTAGGATGACACGCCCAGCAGTGAGACAGATTGACAGAAGAGGTGATAGACGGGGAGATCCTCACTAAGGAGTTGTCCCTCCATCCTACAGACAAAACAAATAACCAAAGAAGGATTAGTGAAAATATCAACAGTTCCATTTTTTTCTTTTTCTCAAACAGATACTTTAGCTCTTGTAATGGTAGGTCCCTCCACTGGGGGCCACACTGCTCTGCTTTGCTGTGATGGACTGAAGGTTTCACTTCTGATAATTTCAACAAGGTGTGACTTGTCAGAGCCAATACATAGGGGCCCTATCCCTTCTCTGCTTCCAACTGGGGCACAGAATGCCAAGATTATTTAAATAGTGGAGTCCTATTTTGCATTTCTTATTCGGTAGCTACTATCCAACCCATTACAATTGTTGAGAGAATGAAAATATAGGCATGATTATAAAAATGAAGATTTGTCTAAAATTGTTAAGGTTGTTCAGGTTATGAAGGGAAGTTGTAAAATAAAAATATCATAGAAAGCTTCAAAACTAGAGATATTTAGAATGGATCCAGCAAGAAATAAAACAATCATCTAAATAATTTCCAGTGGTTTTTTAAGCCTATTTCAAACTATTTATCAATCTGTTCTAATCTCGACTGACTTCCCATAAACACATCATTTTAAAAAGTAGCAGTCTCCAAATAAACTCTACTACATTAGATATACAATTAAGTCTATGTGTAATTGTTTCTAAGAAATCATAAAGAAGATTTTGCATTTATATTTTGACAAAATATAGGGCAAACTGTAAGTCTCTTTAAAAATAAGTTGTTCAGAAAAACCTTCAGAAATGGACAATATTTCCTAAAATTGTGATATAAGATCCCTGATCTCCTCTTTAGGACATAAATATGCATCATATGCATGTATATGTACATATATGTACATATAATCTATTTTGTTGTAACTAAAACCATTTTTCTTCATATTTCATCTGAAAGTTATATTTCATCAAGGGGAAAAAAACCTTATTTTGTGAATCTCACAAATTTATGGTTACAGTACTTCTTTCCAGAAATCATTACTTTGGCCTAACTGAACTATTAAATTTTATGACATAAAATAGCAAAAATCAATTCATCTAAACCTCAATGTGATCTCCTAATAGACTAATTCAAATGGAATTAATCTGGGAAATAATACCTAGGAAGCATTTACTTAAACAAAGCCTTAAGAGTTTCTTTTATGATAACTTTTCTTGCTAGGGCTCTTGGAATGATTTCTATTTGAACAAAACTCAAAGAAAATTGAAAATGTTATTTAAAAGGCTAGAGTTCATTATATTTAATTGCTGCCAACTGATATTATAACTGGAGCAATTCAGTGTTCCAGATGCATGGTTTAAACTTTAGGAAAGAAAATGTGACTATTTATTAAAGCAGAATTTTTTATAACTATTTGAATATCTACCCTTAGCATACACTACAATATTCCATTAGAACATGAGTATCTAATTAGAGTTGAGTTAACGACCCGAAAAAGGAAGGAAGACCTTATTCACATGTGGTTACATCCTTTTTCCATTTCATCAGTTGTCTTTTGCAGATAAGTGAGTAAAAGGTTGCCAAAAAGGACAGAAATACTTCTCTCACGATTTTCTCTTTGGGCCGGTGCAGTGGCTCATGCCTG
>NW_012149285.1:3618234-3619289 GCF_000956105.1 Propithecus coquereli
TTTGCCACTGCACTCCAGCTTGGGCAGAGCAAGATCTCATCACAAAAAAAAAAAAAAAAAGAAATACCTTATTAAAAAAATAAACATCAAAATAAAAACTGTGTTAACACAATATTTGCTTGTATTCTCTTAAAATTCTTCACTTTCAACTAACACAATAAAAGATATAAACATATTCTACCCGAACATCCTGAACAGTAGGCTAGCCGATCCAGTTAGTTCATGAGCTGCATTTCAAGGTGTCCTTTTAATTATAATTGTGATTTACTTACATCTTTATTTATACATGATGGATTTTTCAATAATTCATAGATTATTTATCAGAGTAAAGTAGAATAGTTTTTATGCCTTGAGTTTAAGAAAACGCCTCACAAGTCCTCACAAAATGATTTTTATGTGCGTAAAAGTCCTGGGAAGTTACACTTGCACTTGAAAAGGTAACGAATATGTGTTCATTTGTTTCCTGTGAAAATTAATAGGGACAGTCTACAAAAACTATAACTAACATTTCAAGTTTGACCAAACTATGCATCATATTTATCTCATTTTTCTACAAGTCTTTACAAAAGCAATTATTCTCTGATAACATTTGTCCAGAGATACCTAAAGATGTAGGAGAAAAAATTCACCCAGGTTCATTTCACAAAGGTGCTCCCAGATAGTTAAATACATTACCTGATAGTCATCGGTAGAGACTGAAAGTATTTAACAGCAGAAAGTAACAAATGGCAGAGAAGCGACTATTAGACTAATTATATATATATATGGCCATTATGGTTACTTTAAATATGTATTTTCTCGCTTTGTGAGTGATTTCAAAATCAATTTTATGGCCATAGTGCTCTCTTAGAGTCAGTTTACTATTAGCAGCATTCAAATAGATTATTTATACCTGATATAATAGTATGATTGAGCTCTTGTATTTTTAAAGTCCTTTGAGAGTAATTTGATTGGAAATATGTTCTCAAGAGGAGCCAATAAGAGACATAAACAAGTACATACAGAAGTAGAAAACAAGGTAGAAATGTATGACTATATCATGAAAGGAATACACT
>NW_012149285.1:3619339-3620850 GCF_000956105.1 Propithecus coquereli
GATGTACTCCAGCCTGGACAACAGAGTGAGACCCTGTCTCTAAAAAAAAAACAAAAAGCAAAAAACAAAATCACACTTGTTCTTATATGGTGACCCTATTATCATTTCCTAGAATATACATTTTACCATTTCCTGAGATGATTTATCTCATGCTTTATCCCATCTTCTCAAATCTATCAACTCACCACTTTTCTCAGATTAAAAATCACTCATATTCTTCCCACCAAATCTAAAAACAGCCCCATGGCTACACTTATCATCTTTTTGCTCTTCTTACAAAGAAAAAGGTACAGTCATTCAATTTATACTATAGAAGCCAAAAGACAGTAATGCCTTCCAAGTATTATGTACCTAGTAAAACTATTTTTTGCAAAGGAGGGCAAAATAAAGATGTTCTCAGAAAAACCAAAACACAAACAAACAAAATGAGGTTATCACCTGCAGATGTCCATCAAAGGGAGTTCAAAAGGCATCACCTCAGGTAAAGAGTAACTCCAGAAAGACAGTTGCAGATGCAAGAATAAATTATAAATAAGTTGGAAGACATATAAGTAAAGCTTAAGTAAGTAAGGTCTATGTAAAATTATCTAATTTATGGGGTAAACTAAAAGATATATTCAAAATGTTAAATAAAATGCTACGTAAGTCAGAAGTCATATACAGTGTTCAAGTGACTAAGTCATTTCATGGTCTGGAATAAAGAACTGAAAGTATAGCAGATATCTTCATGATTTACAAACCCGTAGTGTTAAAATATAAGAGAAGAAAAAAAATCAAGTAAATATTTAAAAAAATCAAACATCCTAATGAAAGAGTGAAGAAGAAAAAAAACCCAACATAACTACAAGAAACAAATTGAGACTAAAAAAGCAAAACGCAAAACAAAACACAAAAAACCCCAAACGACACCATACTGCAATTTCACATTTTCAACAATGTGGATAACAATATTGAACATAATAAATGTCAGATATATATCACAAAATATTACTCTTGGCAGGAAATACTTAGATCACATTTATGATGCCTACTTATCTTGTCATATCCAGATACATGTACATACACAGCACAAAGATATAAAAAAGTAGTGCTATATGTTTTTGTTACTTTTTAAATCCCACATTAATAAAAATATATTTTTGTAAAAGGTTATAGTAAATATATTATATGTGTAGAGATGTAGGTGTAGGAGTGGGCATTTTTTTAAAGTTATAATAATTCATTGCTATTATACAAACAACCTTAGCCATGGTCAACATACTTCACTTCAGAATATTTCTATTTTTAAATTACAAATTTTCCTTTGTACAATATATATATACACTTTTGATATACATGTACTATTCTGTTGTTGTGATCTACTGTGATGGCCTTTTTGCTTACCATCATTATTATTATGCATTAGTAATTTCTTTAAGGCTAATAAAAGAAACACACATAATAAGAAACACCTAAAATTAACAATGAGAATGTGTCAAGTAAGATGCACGTGGCCTACTATGGTGTGTTTT
>NW_012149285.1:3621349-3623697 GCF_000956105.1 Propithecus coquereli
TATATATGTATATGTAATAATATTATAATATTACATGTATATGTAATAATTACCAATGCTGGTAATATGGGGATTTTTATGCATTACCTACCACTAGGTCCAAATGACTCAAAACATGTTTATTGAATTAGAACTATGCTCAGTAATGCACAATATTTAAAATATAACTTTGTAAAGTTATACATGTTAAAATATCTGATGACAATAAATTTTTCACAATAAATATTGAACATATTCTGTTAAAAAACACAGCTAGTACTATAAATCTTAAACAACTTTATAAAATTTAAACCATAAAGTGCAAACATCTTTTGTATTTGCTCTCCTATTAACTAAAAATAATAACTCTCAGGTACTGATACTGTTAGAAAACTGGCAATAGTTCCAGGTACAGATTTTTAACTGTTCAACCCCGAACATAAGAAAATAGCTTCAATGTTAAACTATTTGCTAAACAGGATAATCTGGAGCTTAACAGTTTACCCTATTTTGAAGTGTAATCTTTATGCTTTATTTTGTCCCATTTCTGTAATTTTACTTTAGTAACATCAGGCTGTAGAACAACAATGGTTTTTAAATTGCTGAAGAGTTTATCACAGAGTACTGATTGCTTCCAAAATCTGATCTCTCCTTCTCCAGGTAACTGAAGTAATTTGTAACTGGACTACTATCCCACCAGAATAAAATCTGTGTTTCTCAGCCCCTCAATCCCATCCCACAGACTAGAACTTAAATATACTCCTGGCCTGTTAAGTGTTGTGTATGATTTAGAAAAAGTTGCACCTTCTTCTGGGTGTATATATCCCATCTGAATATCAGCCTCTAGTTTTCCTTTGGCCAAGTATATTAGTCAGAGTTCTCCAGAGAAACAAAATCAATAATATTTTTATCTATATCATTTATCTATCATCTATCTATCTATCTATATCTATCTATTATGAGGAATTGGCTTATACAATTCTGAAAGCTGAATCTCATGGTCTGCTGTCTCCAAGCTGGAGACTGAGGAAAGCAGATGGTGTTATTCTAGCTGGAGTCTGAAGGCCCCAGCATCATGGTAGCCAGTGATATAATTCCCAGTTCAAAGGCAGAAGACAAATATTCCAGCTCAAGCAGGCAGGCAGGAAGAGAAAGGTCAAATTTCTTCTTCCTCAGCATTTTTGTTTTGTTCGAGATCTCAATTAATTGAATGAGGGCAATATACTTTACTGAGTCCACCAATTCACGTACTAATCTCATCCAGAAATATCTTCACAGACACACCCAGAAATAATATTTAATCTGGGCACCCCATGGTGTACTGTATACAGAGTGTGTATATACTTAACTCTTATATCAAGTCTATTTTTGCCATGCATAAGCTGCACAACCATATATTTTGTCCCTGCAATATTTGTGTTGAGCAATGAATATTTTAATGGGATAAATTCCTAGGCAAAGATTACTTGAGCCAAATGGAAAGTGAATTGTTATTTAGTTAGCTGTTACTAGATTGCCTTCAGCAGATATTACACACATTTTTAATCCTACAAACACTGTTTTGGGTGCCAGTTTTTTTCGTGTGCTTGCCAACCCAGTATCGCAATTCACAGTTACCGCAGAAACACAATTCAGCATCCTGATTTTTGCCAATCTCAATAACAAAGCAGGATATCTTTGTGAAATTTAATTTGCATTTCTCTTTTTATAAATAAGACCAAGAATCATTTTGTATACCAAAGAGCCATTTCTGTTTTCTTTCTCCTAAACCTGTTTTTCTATCTTGCTTCTTGATCTTTATTTAAATTGATTTTTAGGATTTCCTTTTTAAAAGCGTATCAGTCTTTTCTATGATGTAAGAATTTATCTTTGTTACATTTGTGACATTAATTACCATATTTTCGCCATATAATAATGTCATGTTTTTATGTAATCATTTTTTTCTGATGTTTTCTTAGTTTTATTCTATTAATAATTTAGCTTCCTCTACTTTGAAATGATAGATAAATTACCTTTGATAATAATTTCGTCTCAGATTTTATTAAATATTTGACTCATTTGGAACTTACAGTGATAAAAATATTTTAACTTTTAGGTGACTACATAGTTGCTGCAACTTCATTACCTTGGTCCCAGTGTTTGGCAAGGCTGCCACCATTTTCCTATCTGTATGCTTTTTATCTACTTTTGGAATGTTAGGTGCCATTGATCTCTCTTTTTAATTCACACACCAGTAATACTCTTATAACACTCTTATTTGTAGCTTCAGTTTACCTTTGAATATCTGGTAAGGCAATTTCCTTTTCATTACTTTATTTTTAGAATTTTTAAAAATATGGAATTAAGGATTAGCTTGTTTATCCTCTCCT
>NW_012149285.1:3623747-3625038 GCF_000956105.1 Propithecus coquereli
TTTCCTGAGTTTGACGACTTTAGATACTCATATAACAGGAACCATGAAGTATGTGTCCGTCTACAACTGACTTATTTCAGTTAGCATAATTTCAAGTTTTATCCATGATACTGCCTACAGCCTATTTCCTTCTTTAAGGCTAAATAATATTCCATTTTTATATATCATATTTTCTTTATCCATGCATCTGTCAATGGCTATTTAGGACGTTTCCACAGCTGAGCTGTTGTGAATAGTACTGAGATTAACATGGGAGAGCTAATATCTATTTGAGATCTGATTTCAATTATTTTGGATGAATGTCCAGAACTGGAATTGCTAGATCATTTGGTATTTCTATTTTTCATATTTTTTTCCATAGTATTCGCACCATTTCGCATTATCGTCATCAATGTACAAGGGGTCCCTTTTCTCTACATCCTGACCAACACTTGTTCTCTTTTGTGTGTGTTGGGGGGGGAGGGTTTAATAATAGCTATCCTAATAGTATAAGGCATTATCTCATTATGGTTTTCATTTTGATGAAGATCAACCAGAGATTCAACAAAGAAACACTGGACTGGAAAATATCATGGACCAAATGGGCACAACAGACAGATAAAACTTTAGGCCCAATAACAACAGAAGACACATTCTTTTCAGGGGTACATGGAACATTTTCCAGGATAGAGAACATGTTAAGTCACAAAGCAAGTCTTAACAAATTGAAATCATACTAAATATCTTTTCTAATCACAATGGAATGAAGCTATAAATCAAAAGCAGAAGGAAAACTGAAAAACTGACAAATAGGTGGAAATTAAACACACTTTTAAACAATCATTGTGTCAAAAAAGAAATTAAAAGGGAATTTAAAAATATCTTAAGACAAACAAAAACTGAAACACTATACCCAAAATGTATGCGATGCAGCAAAACATTACTAAGTGGCAACTTTATAGCAATAAATTCCTACATCAAAAAAGAAGAAAGATCTCAAGTAAAAAACTTCATCTTACGCCTCAGGGAACTAGCATAAGAAGAACAAACTGAGCCCAAAATTAGAGGAAGGAAGAAAATAATAAAGATTAGAGCTGAAACAAATGAAATAAAGAATAGAAAAACAACAGAAAAAAAGTCAACAAAACTAAGAATAGGTATTTTGGAAAGATAAAATTGACAAACTTTCAGCTAGAGAAACTTAGAAAAAAGACTGAAGACTCAAATAAATGAAATAAGAAATAAAAGAGGAGACATTTCAACGGATGATGCCAGAATAAAAAGGATTATAACAGAATATTATAAATAATTA
>NW_012149285.1:3628713-3633813 GCF_000956105.1 Propithecus coquereli
TAAAATGGTCAGATTTTGTTCCACACTTGCAATTACCTTTCTTACAAAGAAGAATTTTATTCAATAATTTACTATAAGAACATTTTTTTCTCTTTTTGAATTTCAAATAAAATGTAAATTCTTACCTTGTCTAGTTTTCCAGAATTACCAAGGGAGTCTCTGCAATAAAAGTCAGTGGAAATACATTGATTAATGAAGTTTCCCTGATCTCTTGTAACTACTATCATTTAAAGTCATGTAATATTATACTTAAGGTACCAACCAATATAGATGGACAAACACAAATAATTAAGATTCTAAAAATTTTAAAGTAGAAGTAAAATTACCATTATTTGAAAATGATATTCCACACTCTGAACAATTCAAGAGACAGACAATTGCAAACAATATCAATATTATTATGAGGTCTTGTGTTGTTTTTACAAATGATTCATTCCATAACTAACATTTATTTTCCTGTTTTCTTCACAATATTGTTATGTTTAATAAAATACCTTATTAAGATAATGTTCATTATCAAAATATAAGCAAAAGTTAACAGCATTTATATGGAAGCTATTAACACTTAAAATGCTTTTGGTTGACTTCAAATTTATAACAATCCATTGTGGTCTTTTTATTGATCAAATTGATCCACCATCCACTATCTTTGGCAGGCTGTCATTGTATTCAATCAAAACAAGTCATGAGTTTATAAAGAAGAAATATGACAATTATACACATAATCATAAAAATACAAAATGTTCAAGATATTTTTGTGAAAGCTATTTAAAAATATGTTATTTCTACTCCAGAATTTCTTGAGTTAGGTCAATAAGATGAATTCTAGTCTAAAGTAATCTTCAATATTTCATTTAAAATGATGTAATAATGTTGGCTCTTCATTGTCCACCTGTACAATTTGAACAGGAACTTAAAATGTACTTGAAACTTTCAGTTTTTTCTCATGTAATAGATAATATGTTCTGTAGAATTATTTCATGATATTATGAGAAAGTGGTACACTATGACTAGAGAATAGATTTTAGAGTTAAACCATAATAAGGGAATATAAACACATTTTATTTTTGAGATATGTGATTAAGTATGTGAAGAGAAACCAATGTGTTTAGAGATTATATAACAATCATACATTAATAGTTATCTGCTTTATGTTTATATTAACTATGATTATGGTGAATAGAGAGGTTACAGAAAAAAAGCAAACTAAGTTAAAAGGAACAATAACAGGTATTTCAATTTTTTAAAAAACTAGAAATACATAGAATTATTCTGAAATAATGCACTATTCTCAGGGAAAACTCCAAATATTTTATATATGTACCAGTAATTATAAAGAGTTTTGAATGCTTTTTCTATCTTCTCCAACATATCTAAAATCTATTCAAGCAATGTTTTCCGTCCTGATGAATTATAATTCCAATTTTTAAATAAATACATGTAAATACATGGTGCTACTTGACTTTTGTCACCTACCTTAACCCAGACACAGCATACATCAACAGGGAGGTCATTTTTATTAACCTAAATCAATTGTACAAGTGCTCAATATGTTTTAGAAAAAAAAAATAAACTAATATGCATTTTTAACATTAAGGAAATAAATTAAGTTTTAAGAGCATAGAATGTAAAGTTATACTCTCAGGGATAGAAGCCAGCTCTAATATTTAAGAGCTGTGTTATCTGGAAAAATCATTAAACTCTTTTAAGTCCTATGTATCTTACTTGTGAAACTAATAAGTTTGTTATAAGGACTAAATGAGGAAATCAGTTTAAAGCACATTAGCACAAAGCCTAGTTGAAGGTAAAAACTCAGTAAATGCTATTTTACATAACATATCAAATGTTATGTTGATTTATTGGCCAGCCAACCAAATGAATTATAAATAATCACTTCAGAAAACTTAATTGTTTCAGATTTTAGAATATCAGAACCCTATAATTATAATTTCAATTGAAATGCTATTACTTAACATATTTATGAAGCATTATGAGATAGAAAAATTGAAATTAAATATAACTAAAAGTATATTATTCTGTTGTCACACAGATAAATTCTTAAACATTAACATAAAAATACACTGGATTAACTACATTTCACCTCATTCCAAATTCTAGGACCTACAAGTACTATTTGTAGAAGGAAAATTATGCACATGGAATATCATCTTTCTTTCTTTTTGTTTTCTTTTTTGAGACAGAGTCTGGCTCTGTTGCCCCAGCTAGAGTGCAGTGGCATCATCATAGCTCACAGCAACTTCAAACTCCTAGGCTCAAGCGATCCTCCTGCCTCAGCTTCCTGAGTAGCTGGGACTACAGGCACGTGCCACCACACCCAGATAATTTTTTTCTATTTTTTGTAGAGACAGGGGTCTCACTTTTGCTCAAGCTGGTCTCGAATTCCTAAACTCAAGTGATCTTGCTGTCTCGGCCTTCCAGAGTATCTTTCTCAATTATAGTTTTCAGTACTATTGTTGCCAAACCAAACTTCAGTCTGCTCACCTGGTAGAGCAAGGCCAAATGCTGACACTGAGATTTGCAGTGAGAGAAGGCATTTGTTGCACGGTGCCAAGCAAGAACAGGCAGCGAATGCTTAAGATCTAAGTCCCCAGTGGCCTGTAAGCAAGAATTTTTAAAGGTAGGGGAGTATATTTCAGGAAATCAGAAGTCACAAGCAAAATAGTCAACATATGAAGGTTATGTCAGGTTTTAGTCTGAAATGTTGGTTCTTAGTGCACTCATGGGGGTCAAAGAATGACCAGAAACACCAAAGTAAGGCAAGCATGAAAATGAGGTTTATTGAGGAGAGAAAGATAGGGTTACAGGGCAAGAGCCAGATATAGGTTTACAGAGCATGACACATACGCCACAGATGACTACTGGACCCATTGTCCTAGCAAAGGGAGAGCAAGGGGGAGGGGCAGACCTGGTTATGGTCTGTGTCATGTTTTATAGTGCCCGGATAGGGACCTCCCTCATGGTTCAGAGGTCACCATGGAGCCACTTTGATTGGACAGTTGGGAGTTGCATGACCTGAGTCTTAATGCACATGCGGGGTGTTGTGGGTCACTTCCCACTGTGTGGTACCTATGACCCTTGGCTGGTGGGCTGGACAGTCCTCTGCAGTCTCTTGTAGCTGCAGCACCGAGTTATGATTGACAGATTCGTAGGGTGTTCCCTCCTCCCCCAGGTATGGCAGTCACTCAGGAGAGGATTAGGGCGAGGCAAGGCCAAGATGGGGGCCTGGGACCCACCCTTGTCCTTCTGCCCAGGTGGGGCAATTGCACCAAGGCAACAGCACCCATTTTTGTCCCTAGGAGACCTGGAATCCCTCACTATCTACCTAACAGTTATACACTGATTTTGTTACAGTCAACCAGCTTCACTGCCTGCTGCTCAAGAGGAAGCCAATACACTGAGACAGCAGGGGTTACAGCAGAGAAACGGTTTTAATATCACAGGCACAATTTGAGAGTTGGGAGGAATTTCTCAAATCCCTCTCTCTGAGATTTTGAGAGAAAGGGTTTTTAAAGATGGTTTGACAAGCAAAGGGCCAGGGAATTGGGTCTGCTGATTGGCAGGGGATGAGCTCATAGGGTTGGGATGCAGAAATTATCTTCTCAGTGGGGACGTTTCCTGGGTGGGGGTTTCAGGGCCGTTGGATCTCTTCCCACACCTCTCCAGGGGTCTGGTTGGCATCAGGAAGTCTCCAGAATGCAGAGTCTGAAAAACACCTCAAAGACCAGTCTTAAGATTTACAACAATGTTATCCATAGATTCTCAGATCTTGGGATGTGTAACAGCAATGTTATCTACAGAAGTAGTGGGGGAGAGTCACAAATCTTGTGCCTATCAGCGAGGATAATGCCATTAAGCAGTGACCAGTTACAGCAGCAAGGACGTTAGGGAACAATGGTAAACTTCTGGCTATCTTTGTACTTTCATAAAAATCGGGCATTGATTACTATTTATACCTTAAGGCTCAACATTATTTCAATATAGACGGTCTCAGTTTGGCCCAAAATGGTGGGATACTTTAACACAGGTGCTTGTAAGTCATAGGTGGATTCAGAGATTTTTTTCAAACTAGCAATTGGTTAAGGAACCAAAGCCTTGTCTAAAACCTTGGAGTCATAAGAAAGAAATGTTAAGGTTTGGCCTGTGGGTGTGACTCTCTCCAGGCCCGTCAGGAAGACATTTAGAATAAAGAATTGTGGTCAGAGTTTAATCCTGAGTCTGCCCTTATCTCAGGTCTGCTTGATAAAGGTCAGCATTTTCCAGCTGGTGGGTGTCTGGAAACAACTCAAGAACAAATGCGAAGATGTTATTTTTTAGTTTCTATAGGGAACCAAAACACCTTGTGAGTCTAACTTGTTTGAGAGGCTGTTGTTCAAGTTGTTACTATTTTCTTGCTTATTTGGGTTGTTCGTTTACTTCTGACGGCTGGCGACGTGCCTGGAACTCTCCTTGACCAGACTCAAGATTTCTCCTTTGTTTCCATGCTCGGGATGGTGGGGACAGTATGCCCCTAGGAGGGGGTCCCTTCTCCATCTCAATATTTAAAAGGTAAAGCTGAGTAAAAAGAGACCATTAGAGAACTGTTCTGACTCAAAATGTATGTACCCTTCATCTATTCCAAGGTGTACCCCTGTCAGGTGCCCGTGTCCCTGACTAGGGTCTAATGCAATAGTTTTCCCAGAAAGAATTAGATTTTTGAACGTCTTATAGATTAAGATGTGTCATATGCTAAGTACTTTGGCCCCTGTACTTTTTTAGTCAGAATTTCTACTCCTGTCTCTATTTCATGATTCTAAGGAATAATTCCCTAAAATCACTTAGCTAATTCTAATGTTGATAACAACACATTGCTATGTTAAATTAAACTAAATTTGGCCTACGGATGCCTCCATACTTTTGAGTCCCTGTGTAATAAGAAAAGAGAAATAGCTCCGAGCAATGTGAGCTTTGTGAGATTAGGAATTTATCACTCTGAGAGAGGCAGGAGCACAGGGCTTCAGTCACGCCCCCCACACCCATGATGGTGGCGGGGAGGGGTGGGGTGGGGCGGTGGTCATTGGTTTTTTTTTTTTTTTTTTTTTT
>NW_012149285.1:3636788-3638764 GCF_000956105.1 Propithecus coquereli
TGATAATTTTAAACAATTTCGTACTGAAAGGCACAAAGAAAGTACATAATGGAAAGAGGTAATTATATCCTCAAACATCCATGGGCAGGTGCAGGCTGAAAATGCTACAGAACTGAGAACATGGCCTATGTTTTATGAGAAACGAAGAATGACAGAAGGGGAAACCAAGAGCCAAAAGGGGAGAAACAAAAGCGTGAAATTACTTACAGAAAGTAGTTCTAATCCCTTATCAAGGAACTGGCAACATGTGCCTCATTGAATTTTCAGAATTGTCCTGGACTAGAGATTGCTATGTGACTTCCATTTTCTTCCCCATTTTGAGCCGTTGTATGTTTGTCATGTGGCAGAAACATAAGTTTCCTTTACGGTTCACAGGTTTTCAGATGAACAGCCATAGTCAGGCAGCAGCACTCGAGAAAATGCACCAGCGATTCTTTCTTTGTACTTTTACGAGGGTAGGTTTTATGGGGCAGCTTCTTCCAGCAGGTGGAGGTTTTATCATAATTGAAGACTGGCTTTGGAGGTACACTTTCTCTTTAATCAACTTCTTCAATGCTGCTGCAAATGCAGCTTTTTCATCAGCGGATGCAGACTCTCTAGTAATTTTTGTATTTTTTGAATCCAAACCTCTTCCTGAATCTATGTAATCATCCCTTCCTTGCAGTAAATCGCTTGGTGTCATTCGTTTCAGAGGGTCCCTTCCTGAAGACTTCACATAGGCTCAGTGTTTTCTCGCACAATATGTTGCTGTCGATGGGAACATATTTTCTGTTCATGTTTTCCACCCACAAATTTAATGCCTTTTTAATCTTACCTAGGTACTTACCATGCAGTGTGGCAGATTGAGGTGTGACAGCCAAACTCCTCTTTCCTCCCTTCTTCACAATGTTATTGATAGAAGATTCATCCTTAGCATAGATCTTAGCAACTTTGGCATACAATTTCTTATCTTATTAAATCAAGAACTTTCACCTTTTTACTTAAAAGAAGCACTTTACAGCTTCACACTGGCATATTCAAATTGCCAGCATAACTGCTCAAAATAAAGATTTTATTGTTAAGTAAGTAAAATAAAGGTGACGTGAACACAAGCAGTGCTATACTGTAACAGTTGACCTGGTAACAGAGATGGCTGCTAAGTGACTAATAGGCAGGTAAGTATATATTAAAATAAATCTGAAGACAATTGCTGATTTTTTGCTTTAGATTTCAAACTGTGTTAGTATTAGTAAGTATCTGATTATTTGTTACCACCTGTTTCTAGAAGAAAGAATTCTCATAAGAAATGACCTTTGGCTCCCTCCCTGTGTGGATCGCTACCAGCTTTCCAGAAGAGATCGTGGAGTACGACTCAGGAAAGTGAGGAACACAACTCGGGGCATCTCAGGAGAGCGCTGCCAGCCTGGGAATGGCATTCAGGCTGGTGTAACAACGGCCACGTGCTTTGACGCAAATTATCTCAGGGATAGAGTAGAGTTACTGTCCTGAGAGGTAGTCACTTTTGGGATCTGTCCCCAGCAATGGTGTAAGTAGGGAATGTTAAATAAAGCATAAGGCTGGCTCCCCAGAAGGGCAGACAATCAGATGGGGCTGGGCAAGAATAATACTGATAATGTAATAAAACAACCTTGATAAAACATGAAAAAACTTAATTAGACAAACAGAAAGCATTTGGAAATTTTAATTGTACACAATAACTGTTCGAACTTGTATGTATTTGATTGTTTTCTCTTGTGTTTGAAAAAGCAAGTTTTCTGATTGGAGGCTGAAAATTTCACAGACAGAATTTTAAGGAGAAATCAAAATGTATATGGTGTTGCATCCTCTGTTTAAGTTATTAAATCAGTTAAATTCAATGCTAGTGTTTTCCTTATACTTGAGAACCTCACTGGATTATCTAGCATTGCTGAAACATCTAGCAGTTTGATGTATTTGCTATGGAAATTTACAAAATCAGAAGCAAAAACAAAAACCAT
>NW_012149285.1:3642729-3645520 GCF_000956105.1 Propithecus coquereli
CCAAATGAACATGCAGTTCTTCAGGTGGATAAATATGGACTTACAGAGGACTACATAAAACTGACACATTTCGTAGAACACAAAATGCCACATGGTCCTCTGTTTTATTCAGAGCTTATGGGAACCAGGTGGCAAATGGAGTTTTTAACTCGAATTAATTTCATCGTGCATGCAATGCATCTGCAGACCTACTTTGTACTTTCATTCTCTGTCTCCAAATGCGTAATTAGGTAAGTATTTTGAAGCAGTTGATACAAAATTACATTTATTCCCTGACCTGAGTAGAGCCATTCTAGCAAGAGGGTTCAAGTGCAATCCCCATACATGATCAAGTGAGGAAATAAGGAGTAATACCAACATCCTGAAAAAATTTCTGTGACTAACACCCTCAGTAAAGACTTGGAAGATGCTAGGATAGTAGTCCCTGTTATGTTTCTATTTGGTTCACCCCTCTGGTTTTTCCAAAAATATGTGGATCACGGCAGGGAATGATGAAATACTATAAAATTGACCAGGTGGTAGTAGCAGCCACAGGTGCTGTACTGAGTATACAGTTGACTCTGGAACAGCACGAGTTTGAATTATGCAGGTTCACTTATATGAAGTTTCTTCAATAAATATGTTGGAAAATTGTTTGGAGCTTTGTGAAACCTTGAAAAAACTCACAGATGGGGGAATTGGGGCCACGACAACGAACTGGAAGCAGCCTGCACACACTGCTTGCACAGAGAGGACTGAAAGTGGCAAGTGGATGTTCACGTTCAGATCGATCGTCCAACAGAGAGAATTGGGAATCAATAGAGAGGTGACTGGGGGCTCCCAAAGTGAAGGAGAGGGAAGAGAGGTAGGATGGCAGGTACATGGGGAAGGTGCCCCCGTGTGCGGAAGGACAGAGGATGGAATCCTGCAGCTCCACACTTCCCACACAGACATTGCTACCCAGGCTGCGGACACACCTTCCACTGCGGCAGGCCGCGGCACTGACACGGGGAGCTGGCTGGAGACTGTGCAGCCGTGTTGCTCCAGAGAGAGGGGATAGCAGCGACCCACTGGCTTGCAAATCCTGGGTGCTGCAGCTGATGCCATTTTGAGACCCCAGCCCCAGAGCACTGTGATTACCCAGGGGTCAGATCCATTGCTACTGCCTGTCTGTACCCCTGCCGGGCCAGGGCGGGAGCAGGCAGCCAGGGCACTCGTGTATGTTTCAAGGGCAGAAGCTTCAGGCCCACACTGATATTCAGTTTTGGACTGTGTTTCAGCACTTCATCTTTATCCAATCATTGTGCTGAATGCTTGCAATCGTCAAAAAGAATCCATTTTTTCGTCACATGTAACAATACAATGTAGAAATGGTTTGCCTTTATGTCGTGACAGCAAAGAAAGGCAAGCTTCCAGATGATTTCTCTTCTGACACTCATTTAATTCATGCGGAACCCATCTATCCATCTTCTTTACCTTGCTGGTTTGTTTCCAGTGGTCCAACATTGTTGGAATAGTAACATCAAACCTTCCTGCTAATTCACACGTAGGTTGAGATGGATTCACTTCTATTACAGCTGTCGGTTCATCATTATCCACCTTGGTCGCGGGCTGCCCATGTGGCTCATTTTCAAGATTACAATCACCAGAACAGAACTTCTCAAACCATCAATGTACTGTGTGTTCATTAGCCACATCCTTCCCAAACACTTTGCTGATTTTTCGAGCTGTCTGCACTGCATTAGTTCCATGGCGGAACTCATATTCGAAAATAACATGAATTTTTGACTTATCCGTGGTTTCATAAAATTGCCATAAAAAACAATTTGAAAGTTAATCATAAGCCAAAACATGCATTTGGAAGATGGAGGATGTACCTTCACAACAAAAATAAAACAAGACGTGTCAAAGTGAAGTGTCAGAGATATCAACTGTCAAACTTGGTACGTAAGAAATTGGACACTTCATGCTTAATAACTTAATAGTAGTTAAGTTTTGGGGAGTCAAAAGTTATATAGAGTTTTGATTGTGTGGGGGTGTTGCTGCTCCCAACCCTGGTTGTTGAAGGGTCAGCTGTATCATGGTTACTGCAACAGATCCACTTAGCCTTTAGTACTTGATACGAAACTTGATTTTGTGAATGATTTTCTCTAGAAATGTTTTCAGTGAAAAGGAACAAAATTACTTCAACTTTATGTAGACAATAAAACAGTATACCTTCATTATTTTGCTTCAGGACCACATTTACTGCCCTGCTCCACGTCACCAGAGAATCCATAGGGCTTTGATTATTTTTACTTTCTGCACAATATCACACCAGGCCACTAGTTGGTGACTTTATGCTCATTGAACAAGGTGAGCGAGCATCATATATACTCTATTAAGAGATGTGTTTGCCGGGTTGTGGAAGATAATACCTCTCAAATAGGTAGGAATCTGCCACACATCAGTAAAAGTTTCAGGAGTTCATTAGACTTGAGCAGGTCAGGCCATAACTTTTAAAGTTGAGAACAGTTTGTTGGACCTCTGCTTTTTCTACTACCAAATAAGGGACCTGGTACTTTGGGGATTCTTTGGATTCTGGTAATAATATATACTACATTTGGTATTGCTACTCCTATACATTGATTTTCCTTGATCACAATGTAACAAAATTAGAAATAAATAACAGGCATTTGAAAAATTATCAAATATGTGCAAATTAAACAACACAATAGCTTTGGGTCAAAAAATAAATCACAAAGAAAATTTAAAAGTGCTTTGAGAGGAATGAAAATGAAAATTCACTATTCAACAAATGCAATGATGAGAG
>NW_012149285.1:3645900-3647410 GCF_000956105.1 Propithecus coquereli
CACCACCCGAAGGATGGACATATTTGAAACTCAGACTTGGGGGTAGGGGCAAGGGCAACATACGTAACCTAAATATCTGTACCCCCATAATATGCTGGAATAAAAAAAAAAAAAAAGAGTGGCAGAGGTGAAGATACTCGGTGACCATTTTTATCAGGCCTCACACGTAAAAGTTAGGGCCCAGGTCTTCTATATGAAAGTTAGGTTTGAGTGGAGCTTGAACATAGAGGATAGAGGTATTTGCTGGAGTCTGAAAGTCTTGAATGCCCTCTTTCCCCTGCATCCTATCCTGTGGTAGATACAACCTTTTTTCCTCCGTCAAAAGAAAGCTTCCTCATGGATACCATGTAATCTCCTCGTATGGAGAAGCTCCTCACAAAGTGATGCTTAATCTCCTCAGAACTGACCCACACAGCGCCTGTTGATGACAGAATAGACCTAAGTACGGTGTGGGAGTGCACGTTCTGATCTGAAAAACAATAGTCTACTTGTCAGAAGAATTGCAGATCTCGGCTAATATGTAGTGATAAATTTGGGAAAATAAAAAGTGGTATATTTTAATGAATAAGGCTAAACGCGTAGGGTGTAAGGCTGGATAGAAGAAAATCAATTGACATGAAGGCTTGTTCTTTGTGACAAGATTCAGTGTTTTGGCAGGGACTATTAAAGCTCGTCTTAATAGTCTTTCAGTGTTAAAAATATTTTTAACTGGGAGGCCATTAAGTCGAGACGGCTCCAGGGAGGGTGTCAGTGTTAGTTCCTACCTAAGCACACTGAGCCCAGTGTAAACAGTAAGATCAAGCTGGGGACTTTACCAATCAGAAAGCACCTTTAACTAGGGACTTTCCACTCTTGGCAATCAAATATATTTTCTTTGCCTTGGTTCCATGGACACATGATTAAAGTTTCTCTCTTGCACCGGTTCCCACCCCAGCGGAGCACTGAACTGGTGCTGCCTGGTCCACGAATCACTGCCTCCTCAAATACACTTTTTAAAATTTTAATGTGCCTAAGTTTATGTTTTAACACCAGAATAGTTCCTTGAAATCTGGATTCGAGAAGGTCCACAGAAATGAAGCAGGCATGCTGGAGCTTCCTTAGGGTCGTCTTGTAAAGGGTGATAAAAATATCAGGGTGGATCTACTACCTGGCTATTTTTCTCAGGGCTGTGACAGAGGATACTCCCTATTTTAAGGCAGTAAGAAATCCTGCAGAGAGACTGACTCCACCCTATTAAAGAGAATGCGTTAGCAAAGACTTGGATTGACTGTACGGGATGCTTCCATAGAAGTGGAAGTCCAACCTCCGTAAGGATTATGAGATTCCAGAACGGAAGAAGCTATTAGACAGAATTTTACTGTCAGATACACAGAAGTCATAATTATCATAATAGGCAGAAAGGCTGGATTGGCTTTCAATATTTCATTATTTGCAGGAACTTACGGTGTTGGCAAATAAACCATGGTATTTACAGGGTGAAACGAGTAAATGGTAACCTAGGACATTTCTC
>NW_012149285.1:3660045-3663147 GCF_000956105.1 Propithecus coquereli
GTCAAGGTATGTCTATGTTAAATTTATTCCTAGTAAAATCCTGTGATTTGCAGGCAGACTAATTATTTGTGCTTAAAAAGAAAAGGAACGGAAGTCATGGCTCCCTGACATTACGTTTGTAACCCACACCCCCACCCACACAAGGACACTCACACGCAGTGGCGTGGAGTATACAGGGTGAGCATCCCTGATCCAAAAAGCTCCAAAATCTGCAACTTTCTAAGCAAGAACATGATGCCACAAGTGGAAGAATTTTTACAACTGAACCTATTGTGACAAGTTGCAGTCAGAATGCAGGCACACAGCACACAGTTTATTCAACGTCCTCTTAGGAATAAAGAGCCTTCCAGCCTCCTTCAGTCATGGTACATCTTTTCCACTCATGCCCAGATGTCCCCGTGCAAGCACTCCCACAAAGGGTAATAAAATGGCACGTGCGCGGGATGGATAGCCAATGGCCTTTTTATAGAATAAATGGATTTCATGTTTAGACTTAAGTCCCATCCCCAAGATCTCTCACTATGTACATGCATATATTCCAAAATCTGAAAAAATCTATAATTGGAAACACTTCAGGTTCCAGGCATTCCAGATAAGGGACACTCAACCTGTATGAGTTAACAGAATTCAGAAACTGGAGTGAATCCATTATCTGTGCAGGTAGCTCATGCTTCCTTACGCGGGGGCAGGGAAGGGCTGTGGGTATGTGTTTTGACAAACTTACAAGATGATGCTAATGTTGTCTACCCCCACCTTCCTGGAGGTATCTGAAGACATCTGAAGCTGTGTTTTATAGGCTCTTTGTTCTCTGTCACAAAATACAAAGTAACTATTTCCCTATTATGGTTATTATTTTAGATTTGATTACAAAGAAATACTTGTTTTCAGAAATCTCCTCAAAAACTATTTCTTCTCGTATGTAATTCTAAAGAAACTAACACATTTTAGAAGCTTTGTCAGGATGTTAATACTCATCTTTATCTCTCAGATATATAATCAAATAGGCTACAAAACCATTTTCACAGTAACACCTTTCTTGAGTACATTCAGCCTAACTGTAACCACGCATCTTTAAATAAGTATGCAATGTGAAGATACTATCAAGCACAGCGTTTTCTGGACATTAGCAGCTCATTTAATATACAGTCTTATTTTTCTACATTCTACACCTGATTTTTCTACATTCTTCACACATGGAAAAAGCTCAAATTGAGTTTTCATTAAATGATCACTGAAAGACTACTCTTTTCAAAGCAGTGAAATAAAATGTTCTTTCTTTATATTCTGGTGTACATATTCCTATAGATCCAATGAATATTATACCTTTGTCCAGAGATTTATGTAATAATTGCATAGGGAATATTTATTTTATAAGTACTATATATGTGTAGCAGAGATTGCCAAAGAGGTAGGGCTTATCCTTATATCTGTGACCTTATGATTTAATTAAAAACACTATGAGATAGTTATTTACAACATAATTCTTTAAAATCCTAGCCATATTTTCTCACAAAATGTTAAACACTAAAAGAGTATCGACATTAGATATTAGTAAGTGACATCACCAAAAAATACAAGGGCGACAGAATATGCCACCCCAAAATAGGCCACTTCGACATAAAGATTACTTTTTGAGCTACAGGCACTTGAAAAACAGCAGATGCAAAGTGTGCATACTAATCTTTCCCTTTTCTTCCGGAAAACAGGAGATAAACACTTCTATGTGAAAAATTTCTTTTTCTTACCAAGGGAAAAGAAACATTTTTCAAAGGAGAGTCATAGCCAAGGGTATTATGTGCAAACTGACCCTGGTAAAATAATTATTATCTTCATTTAGCCTCCCCACATAATTTTGTTACTTTTCCATAATTGCCTCTCTTTGTGCAACTTAGTACAAAAGTATGTAAATCTTGCCACTTTTTTGGATCTTCGTTTCCTTGTCAGGAGGGCTCCTGTGTGGTGTAAAACTTATATTACATTTATATGTTTTTCTCCTGTTAATCTATCTTATGCCAACTTAATTTGAGGGTAGAAGCAAAGTTTTGCCTCTCCTACACAAGCTTAATGGCTAAATTAGTGATGGAGATAAGTAAGCCATTTCAGAAACGTTTTGGATTGAATAAACACATCTTAAATTCAAAGAACAAAAACAAACTCAGTAATGAAGTGATCTGGAAAGGCCACACAGATTAGGTAAGATTTTGCTTGGATATTCAAGTCATTTTGTAATTTAAATAAGCACGAAAGAAGAGAAAAACATTCAGGAATAGGAAGGGGCAAGAATGAAGGTTGTTTTGGTTTTTTTTTATAGAGGAGAAGGATGAGCTCTGAAGGGACTATTTGGAATTGTTTGTAAAAGCACATTTGAAGCCAGGTTATAGAGGTCTTTGATTTCCGGCTTCAGGAATCTGAAATCTATCCAGGAAACAATAAATAAAAGATCATGACTCATAATACCTAAAGTCTTTGAGTGCTTATTCAGTTTCTAATATTAAGTACTTAATATATATTTAATTAACTCTCACAACCACCCTACAAGGAAGATATTGTAATTAAAAAGTGGAGAAAGATAAAAGTTAAGCAACTTTCCCCATTTACGCAGCTAGTAAGCGTCAGACCCGAGAACTGAACCCAGGCAGGTTGACACTGTAGCCTATCCTCTTAATGAAAGACATTTTTGATAGAGAGCATATTAATTCCTATTGCTGCTATAACAATGTACGACAAACTTAATGGTTTAAATGACACAAGTTTATTCTTACAGTTCTGGAGTTTGGAAGTTGGAAAGGGGTTTCACTGGGCCAGAGCAGACACTTCAGCAGGGCTGTACGTTCTCTAGAGGCTCTGGAGGAATGTGATTTCCTTGCAGTTTTTAGCTTCTAGAGGCCTCCTTCCTTCCTTGATTCTTGGTCCCTCCCTCCATCTTCAAAGCCAACCATGCAAAATATTCAAAGTAACCCCTCCCTCCATCCCATCTGTTTCCATTTTCACGTCTCTCTCTCTCTGACTCTGAAGTTTCTGCCTCCATCTTATAAGGACACTTGTGATTACATTGTGCCCACCCAGATAATTCAGGATAACTCTCATATCAAGATTCTCAAT
>NW_012149285.1:3663197-3665206 GCF_000956105.1 Propithecus coquereli
AAGATGGAGGATGTACCTTCACAACAAAAATAAAACAAGACGTGTCAAAGTGAAGTGTCAGAGATATCAACTGTCAAACTTGGTACGTAAGAAATTGGACACTTCATGCTTAATAACTTAATAGTAGTTAAGTTTTGGGGAGTCAAAAGTTATATAGAGTTTTGATTGTGTGGGGGTGTTGCTGCTCCCAACCCTGGTTGTTGAAGGGTCAGCTGTATCATGGTTACTGCAACAGATCCACTTAGCCTTTAGTACTTGATACGAAACTTGATTTTGTGAATGATTTTCTCTAGAAATGTTTTCAGTGAAAAGGAACAAAATTACTTCAACTTTATGTAGACAATAAAACAGTATACCTTCATTATTTTGCTTCAGGACCACATTTACTGCCCTGCTCCACGTCACCAGAGAATCCATAGGGCTTTGATTATTTTTACTTTCTGCACAATATCACACCAGGCCACTAGTTGGTGACTTTATGCTCATTGAACAAGGTGAGCGAGCATCATATATACTCTATTAAGAGATGTGTTTGCCGGGTTGTGGAAGATAATACCTCTCAAATAGGTAGGAATCTGCCACACATCAGTAAAAGTTTCAGGAGTTCATTAGACTTGAGCAGGTCAGGCCATAACTTTTAAAGTTGAGAACAGTTTGTTGGACCTCTGCTTTTTCTACTACCAAATAAGGGACCTGGTACTTTGGGGATTCTTTGGATTCTGGTAATAATATATACTACATTTGGTATTGCTACTCCTATACATTGATTTTCCTTGATCACAATGTAACAAAATTAGAAATAAATAACAGGCATTTGAAAAATTATCAAATATGTGCAAATTAAACAACACAATAGCTTTGGGTCAAAAAATAAATCACAAAGAAAATTTAAAAGTGCTTTGAGAGGAATGAAAATGAAAATTCACTATTCAACAAATGCAATGATGAGAGATATATTTGCAGTTATAAACTTGTATATTTAAAAGTAAGATCTCATTTGGGAAAGGTGGTGCACACCTATAATCCCAGCATTTTGGGAGACCACGACAGGAGAATTGGTTGAGGCTAGGAGTTTGAGACCAGCCTGAGCAACACAGCAAAACCCTGTCTGTGCAAGAAATGAAAAAAAATTACCTGGGCATGGTATTATATAGCTGTAGTCCCAGCTACTCAAGAGTGAGATACTATAAATAAAAAATACATACATACATTTATACCTCATAACATGAGACACTTGAGAAAGAAAAGGATATTAACCACAAACCAGGCAGAAAAAGGAAAAAAATACTAGAGTAGATATACATGAAATAGAAAACAGAAGAATAAAACAGAAAATCAATAAGACCAAAGCTGACATTTTCCAGAAATGACAGACAGAACATTACTACCAAACTTAACATAAATAAAATGGATTATCAGATGATACAATGAACCATACTAGCAAACCAAATTGAACAGCACATGGACAAAAAATGGTCATAGAAAGTCAAGACTCTTCTTTATAGATGATGCCATTAGATTGTCATATTACATTTTATATCTTATCAGTTCCTTTCATATCCTAATGGCCAGAATTTATCTGCACAGCCACACTGTGCTGCCTGGGAAGCTGGGATATAAAAGTTTTTTACTTTTGTAGCAATGTACTCAGTTAAAAACGTGAGCGTCAATATTAAGAGGTAAATAGCAGTCTTTTTGCCAAGGCCCAGGATGCCTAGCATTCAGAGACTGTTTGTTAACCATCCTAATTTGTATGCCATGGGATAGCCCTACATTTTGTTTTTATTATTTCTAAATGTAAAGTCTCAATGCATTGCCATTAGCTTATAATGTTCTATGTTATTACTTTCATTTTAGCATATCAAGCAAATACAACATAGAAAGGGGATTTGTTTTTCTATGCCTTCGTAGTATTAAAATTAAAATATGAATAATATGAATATCAAATGAACTTTCAAAAACAATTTTATTTTTGATATCACTATGCAGGTGTATTCACTGCTATTCTT
>NW_012149285.1:3666437-3668004 GCF_000956105.1 Propithecus coquereli
CCTTCATCACCCATCTCCTCACCACACCATGGTAGGAAACCACTGATCTATTTTTTGACTCTGTGGATTTGTCTATTTTGCACTTTCTCTTGGATTTTTGTGGCTTCATTGACTTAGTTGCTTGTTATAAGTTTATAACAATTTTCTGTTTTTTGAGTCAGTTTCAACAGTTTGTATCTTTTTAGGACTTGTTTCATTTCATCTAGATTATCTAATATGTTGGCATACATTTTTTCATAGTATTCTCTTAGAATTCTTTTTTGTTTCTGTAATGTTGATCATGGCATCTTCTCCCATGCTTGCCTTCTTTGTGCTGTTATTGTCAAATATGTTACACTGCTATACATTATAGGCCCAACAACACAATCATATATGTAGTTTTATACAAATGCTTTTTAAACCACATAAAAGAAGGAAAAGCAATGTGTAAGAATACTATGTTTTGCAATGTCTTAATTACTTTTTTGTACTCTTTTTGTGTATGTATCTGAATTACCCTCTGATGTCAATTGATTTCATTCTGAAGACCTTCCTTTATTATTTTTTGTAAGGTAGGATGCTAGAAACATCTGTCTCAGTTTGTGTTCAGTGGGTGGTGCCTCTATTTTTTCATTTTGGAAAGACTTTTGCTGGACCTGTTTCTTTTTTGACTCTTATTTTTTTTTCTCTCAGAACTTTGAATATGTCATCTTACTTCCTTCTGACCTCTATTATTCCTCATGAGAAGTCATCTATTTATTTTATTGGGTTCTCTTGTACACTATGAATGATTTTTCTCTCGTTGCTTTCAAAATTTTCTCTTTCCCTTTCAACATTTTAAAAAGATTTCCTTGGGTTTTTTTCTTCTTTTTGTATTTATTTTATTTGTGCTTTGCTGAGTTTCTTGGAAGCGTAGGTTAATATATTTCATCAAATTTAGAAGGTTTTCAGACATCACTTTTTCAAATATTTTTGTCTACTCTTATTACATGTATGGTGATGTGGTTAAGGTATATACATTGTTTATTTTTTCTCTCTCTCTTTTTTTTGAGACAGAGTCTGGCTGTGTTGCCCCAGCTAGAGTGCAGTGGTGTCATCACAGCTCACTGCAACCTCACATTCCTGAGCTCAAGCAATCCTCCTCCCTCAGCCTCCCAAGTAGCTGGGACTACAGGCATGCGCCACCATGCCCAGCTAATATTTTTTATTTTTGGTAGAGATGAAGCCTTGCTGTTGCTCAGGCTGTTCTTGAACTCCTGAGCTCAAGCAATCCTCCTGTATCAGCCTCTCAGACGGCTAGGATTACAGGTGTGAGCTACCACGCCTAGCCTTGTACATTGTTTTTTAAGACATAATGCTATTGCACACTTAATAGACTACAGTATAGTAAAGACATAACTTTTACATGCACTGGGAAACCCCAAAATTTGTGTGACTGGCTTTATTGGGATATTCACTTTATTGTGATGTTCTGGAACCAAACTTACATTAATGTCAAGGTATGTCTATGTTAAATTTATTCCTAGTAAAATCCTGTGATTTGCAGGCAGACTAATTATTTGTGCTTAAAAAGAAAAGGAACGGAAGT
>NW_012149285.1:3671384-3683956 GCF_000956105.1 Propithecus coquereli
AGAGTGAGAGACTGTCTCAAAAAAAAAAAGAAAAGAAAAGATGTTTGTTTAACTCACGGTTATTATGCAGGCTGGGAAGTTCAAAGGGCATGGTGCTGGCCTCTGCTGGGCTCCTGGTGAGGGCTACGTACTTGGTCAAAACATGGCAGACCAGGTCTAGAGGAAAGCAGACACAGGCAAAGAGGGACCACACAGAAGGGGAGCTCACTGTATATTAATAATAATCTCTTCTCTCAAGAAACAATCCATTTGTGTGAGAACTTATCTAGTCCCTCGAGAGTAAGCACTCACTCACTACCTAGAAAGGGCACCCAGGTTCCAATGAGGACGGAGACCCCATGACCCAAGTGCCTCCCATTAGGCCCCATCTCTTAAAAGTGTCACCTTCCAACATCATTACACTGATGGTCAAATTTCAACATGAGTTTTGGCAGGGACAAACCATGTCCAAAGTGTAGCAAAGCATTGAGATTTTCTTCTTTAAACACTTTTGTGGAGAAATACATTAATAAATTTATTAATGGTGACTCAGTTTTAATTCTTGAAATTTTATGTATATTTTGACATTGTCATCTAAACTGTTATACTTTTGCATTGAAAATTAATCAATCAAAATTGGCCATTAATTATTTTTCACACTTAGCCCTTGCTTGGTTTTAGCGCGAAGACTTACAAAGATTATCCCTTATGAATGATCTAAGTAGTTATTTTCTTTTTTCCTATTGTCTGGAAGAAATTGTTTAAAACTGAATTCATCTGTTTATTGAAGTCTCATCAAACTTACCTGTAAATTGTGTAGATCTGATTTTTTTCCTTTGGAAGAATATTTTAACTTCTTAGGAAGTAAATAGTTAAGCAACAGGTCTACAGTTTATCCGATACCTCTACAGCAGTATTCCCTGGATAAAAGAAAGGGGGGGTGGAGAGAGAGATGGATTTGAAAGAAATGAAAGGAAGAGAAGGTAGGAAAAGAAAGATGAGGAGAGAATTCTATGCTAAAATGACATTTTGCTTTTATGTCTTAAAAAAAACCGATAACCAGAATTTGCCCTTGCATTTCACAGAGGAGCTCACGAAGGCAGATCTTTTGATACCTGCCTGTAATACTTCTTTCCACAGGGCTCATGAGCCGGCTTACGAGATCAGGTAGGACAATAGAAACAGGATTTCTTGTTCCACCCCATACTTACCTATCTTTGCCTTTAGATAACCAATATGTAATTCTCCTGCACTCAGAAATTTCCTCAGGTAAAAATAAATCCATGAAAACATACGCATGCACACCGCCACCAGATACATTAACAAAAGTCTGAAGGTTAGAATCATCTGGGTGCCTTGCCACGGAAGGAAATGCAAAACACTTTGCATGGTTATGATGAAGATCAAATCAGAAACTAAAACATTTATGGATAGCAACAGGTCTGGGAAAGGGAACTGCTCTATATTAAAGATAATTTTAGTTTTGGAAGGAAGTTTGTTTTTTTTTTTTTTTTTACTATTCCTCCAATCAGTAAATGATAACTGGATCCAAATAAAATTTGAACATAATTTTTCTCAATACTTTTCAAATTAAACTTTGGCCAAAGACAAGTACAATTTATTTGAAAATAAAACTATTCATTACCATCACATGTCTAATGCATTAATCAAAGATTACAAGAAAAAATAGTTCTAGAACAACTTTGCAGCCCTTGTCCATTTGTACAGCTGTGAGAATTCTGAAGCCCACAAGGATAGGAAGATCTTTACACAGTAAAACTTCCTGTAGAATAGAAAATGTTTGAGCTGCTTGATTCATAAATTAATTTAGTTGCTTCAGAACACTAATTAGTTATAAAGCTATAAAGTAATATTGTCCTGCTTTCTATAATAAAATTTGCTTTTGAAAGTATCTTATGAAAACATCTCCTATAATTGCAGATAAATTAAACCTTTGTTGTGTTTTCCAATCTCTTTTTGACATTTTGAGGTGATTAAGAGCATATTTAAAGTTCAATCCTAAATTATGAGATTAAATGGCTGTTTTGTGCACATATTTCTTATTGTTTTAGCAAACATTAATTCCAGCCCCAGTTTATTAAAGAGTACTTGCAAATTAACAGAAGGAGAGCTTCCATTTGCTTTCTTTTTGTTTTAGAAGGGTTTGGGGAAAGAGAAATGTTTATTTAATCCATATTATGGGAATACTAAATTTGATAATATCTAAGCTTCCATTTATGCCTAAATGTCTGTGATTATTGCCTAACCCAGGCCTGAAATAAACCCACAAGAAACCTTCGACAACCTACATCAAGACTTGCCTAAGTCTGGTCTTCTACTCAGGCTCTATTACAAGATTAAGGCCAACTGCACTGACGTGGAGCATCTTTTAACAAGAACACATTTGAGAACTATAGGTTGCTCTGAATCCACCCTGAAATCTCTCATTCTAGAAGCTTCCAGAACTTACCTCCTTTTTATTCACACTGTGCATTGTTTACCCCACTTAATCTCCCCACTTCTTTCTTAGTAATAAAACCCTAGTTCTTAGTTTGTCACATACACATGGTCTCTAGAATGGACACTTCATTTCTTAACCTCCCTTGCACCTAAGTATGGCCATATGACAAAGTCTTAGATAATGGAATATCAGAAGAAATTTATGTGTGACTTCTAATAAATGGCTTCAAAGAGAAAGGGAATGTATTCTTTTTTTTCATAAGCAGCCATCACGAACTATGAGGTATCAGTTATATGCTGAAGAACTGCAGTTTATACTAATCTATCGTACATTTCAAAATAACTACAAGAGAATAATTTAAATGTTTCAAACATAAAGAAAAGACAGATATTTAAGGTGATACATATTCCAAGTACACTTTGATCTTAACAAATTATATGAGTGTATTAAATTATTACATGTATCTCAAAACTACATACGTTACACATCAATAAAAATTTTTTTAAAAGATAGATGAAGTCTGTGTTTACACACCAAGAACATCATACTAGCCCTCAGTTGACTACCTCCAAACTAATTTCATATGATAAATAAACTTCAGTCTTAAGTCACTGTTAGTTAGGGGTGGTGTGTTAATATAATCAAACCTAATCCTAACTAACACTTTCCAACTCCCACATATTTCAAAGATTTCCTGTATATTAAATTGCAAAAACATAGAGCATCAGAAAATATAACAGTTGCAAATTCCTCAAAACTATAGAATTGCTATTCATTTATTTATATAATAAATATTTCTTGAGTTCTACTATATACAGTAAACTTCCACTCATTCACTATATTCCATTAAATCATAGGCTATTCCTGGCTCTGACTTTCTTAATCCACTTTCTATTTCTCCCCAAAATAGTATCTTTGCACCCACATCCTTAAAACTTTACATTCCATATCTTTTTACATCTACAACTTTCATGCTTATTCACTTTGAAATACTTTTCTTTTTTCAATAATATTTTTCTAGTTGCATTTATTAATGTTATTTTTATATAATTCACATTATTATTATTTTTACATCATTTACATTATGAAAATGATTTTAAAATGAACCTCCCCAAATTTTTTATTATCTCAAGAAACACTGACGTAGCTGCAGTAAATAAAAATATACTCTTCTAAATTTTTTAAATTTAATAATATAAGATCCAAATTGGGTCTTTCATCAGCAATATCAAATAACTGAAGACCATGGAACCATAACTTTGTAATGTTTCAGAGAAACTATTTTGACCTTAACATTATATATTACATCAAATTATCAATCAAACATAAGAAGAATGCTCAAGATATAAAGATATATACACTTGAAAGGAAAGAAAATTTACCTCCAATCCATTTTTCCTGCAAATATTTATGTAGAGGTTTTCTCTAGCCAATTGAAAATTTTGACTAACAAAAAAGAAAGGCAGGAAATTGAATAAAATGTTCAGTGAAAAGAAATCAAAGGATGACAAACTGCCTAATAGGCCTGTAACATACACAGTCCAAATCGGACTTAGAAATCAGAGTCCTCTAAGAATAATATATTCAAGATAAATGGATTAATTCTGGCAAAAAATATAATAATAGAAGTAGATGAGCTTAACATAGAGTAAATACATGTGTTGTCTGTCAACACCCGAAATAAATTCATTTAGAAACTAGAGAAAGTAAGAGGAGTAGAGGAGCGGCATGACTCAAATGTGAAGTGTCAGTACTTAAAGTAGGTAAGGAAGTATAAAAAAATAATCAATTTGACCTTTAGCTTTAGAAGAATTTAATTTTAGTAGACAGGTTCAATGAAAGAATTTGTATTTCCTTCAGGATAAGCAAGTTAAGAAAGATCATTTTTCAGATCCAGTTCACCACAGGAAACAGATGGCTCACTCAATTTAGGATAATCCAAAGAGGGCTAATAATTAAAGGACTGTGCACAAATGGCTGTCATCATTTAAGGAAACTACAAAGTCTAGTGCAATACGCCTGCTAGTAAGAGCAGAGAAGAGGTATTACTAAATCCTGAGAAGATGGGGATTGAGAATTTTCTGGAACTCAGAAGAAGAGAGTAATATAGAGAGGGCTGCTGAGGACACTATGATCTTGATGAAGTTGCAAAGCCAGTAAGAGCCACTGCTTCCCGTAGTGAGCAAGAGGGGGAATAATAAATAACCCAGACTCACTCCCCTTCTTCACTCCACTTTCCTATTTGGAGTTGGTCTCAGTCGACCAAACAGATCTGAAATCCAAAGAGAGAGGGAGTTACTGATCCTGGATTATGGGCAAATATTAATTCGTTACACTGTTCTCTAAATACATGGATATGTGTATCTATTAATACTCGTACAATATCTAGTTAAAACTGAAGGTTCTGAAAGGTAAAGTGACCATGTATCTTGCGTCGCTTAGTACCAGTTTACACATGTCGAATTGACATAATAGCTTTTTTCAACTTTTAATGACTAATTACTTGATAGTATTACCTGAGACATATTTTTTAAAGTCACTCCTGTGTTATTTTAAAATATCTTTTATGGTATTATCTTAAGCAATTAGAGATGCTGTAAGAGAATACCATACACTCAGTGGCTTAAAGAAGAGAAGTTGATTTCTCACAGTACTGGAGGCTGTAAAGCCCAAGCTCAAGACACTGGCAGATCCAGTGTCTAGGGCCTGCTTCCTGATTTGCAAAATGCCATCTCATTATTGTAGCCTCACATGGCAGAGAGCAGAGAGTGAGAGTGGAAGCTCTTTTGTCTCTTCTTGCAAAGATTCTGATCCCAGTCATGGGGACTCCATCCTCATGATCTAATTACCTCCCAAAGGCTCTACCTGCTAATATCATCATATTTGTGGTTAGGATACCAACATATGATTTGAGGGATCACAAACATTCAGTCCATAACATTTAGATCCTGCTCCCCTAATTCATGTCCTCCTCTCGGGCACAATATATTCATTCCATCCAAGCAACCCCAAAGTCTTAACTCCTTCCAGCATCAACATTAAAGTCTGAGGCCAAAAATCTCATCTACGTATCATTTAAATCAGATAAGCATGAAAGTCATCCTGAGGCAGAATTCCTCTCCACTATGGAACTGTGAAACCAAATGAGTTATGTGCTTCCAAAACGTCATGGTGGGTTAGGCATAGGTTAGATTTCCCCATTTTAAAAGGGAGAGATAGAAAAGAAGGAAGGAGTGATGGGATTCAAGTAAGTCCGAAACCTAGCATGGCCAACCACAAGTGATCTGAAACATTGAGAATGATCCTCTTTGGTTCTATGCCCTGCTTTTCAGACCCACTGAGCTGGCAGCATTACTCCCACAGCTCGTCAGAGTGCTGCTGTCTCTAGCGATCTGTGGGGGACCCAGCCATGCTCCAGGTCTCCACCTGGTGGAAGTAACGCACTTAGTGTTCTGCCACATGACCCTGTTCCCATGTCTTCTGTTGGAGGCCACCTGCCCTGTTGAAACCTATGGTATGGTGCTGATGATTTCTTAATCCCCTTTAAGTTCCTCTTCCTTTTTCTTTAAGGATAGGATACTTTTTTAGCCCTCCTTCATTCTGTTCCCTTTAGTCTCAGCAGGCAGTTCCTCTGATGGTATCATCCCATGTCTATTTCTGAATTTTGTTGAGATAGTTAAGTGTGTGGTTCACACCCACATTGCTTCTCCTTACCCAGCTGCTATGCTGCACCTTGGTGTTATCTTCTTAACATACTTCTTCATTTTTTAAATATGACTGAGAGTTTTTCTAATTATTAAGTTCTGGTTTCTTTTTGCTTAACAATTCTATCTTCATTTCTCTCATATGTATTACTATAAGCAGTTAGGAGGATCAAGCTACTCTTTCAGCATTTTTCTTAGGTCTCCTCATCTAAATATTCAGCTTCACCCCATGCCAGCTCTACCTTCCACAAAACAATGGCACACAAAACAATTCTGCCAAGTTATTTGACAATTTATATCAAAGATGTGCTTACCTCCAGTTCCCAGTAGCACTTTCCTTATTTCTGAAACCAAAATGTTCTTTACCATCCTTATCTCTACCAATGTATTACTCATGATTGCTGTTGTGACAAACAGGCTTTCTCTCCAGCCTTCCTCTTTTCCTTCTGGTCCTCCCCAGAGTCACCTTTAAAACTCTCTTCCTGGCAATATCAGACTTTCCTAGCATACACCTCAAAACTTTTTCAGCCCCTACACATTAGTTCTAAAGCTGCTCCCACATTTTTAGTTATTTGTTAAACCAACATACCATTCCTGGTACCAATTTATATCTTATTCAGTTTGTGCTATGTAAGATTCCATAAACCAGATGCATAAATGACAGAAATTTATTTCTCACGCTTTGTTACAGTTCTAAAGGCCTGGAAGTTTAACATCATGGTACTGGCAGATCCAGTGTCTGGTTTATTTCCTTGTTTGCATATGACCATCTTCTCATTGTATCCTCATATGGTGAAGAGCAGAGAACAAGAAAACACACTCTCATGTCTGTTCTTATAAGGGCAGTAATCCCACTCATCGGGACGCCACTTTTGTGAACTAATTAACTCCTAAGACTCGATATCTTAAAACCATAATTTGGGGAGCTAAAATTTCAACACGTGTATCCCCGGGAAATGCAACCACTCAGCCCATAATAGGGACTCACCACGTAACTGCCTGTGTGTATCACAGTATTCATTTATTTAGTTTTATTTTCTCTTTACTTCATTCCTCTCCTCACTAACCTTGTTAGACCTGAAGATATTCAAGGGCATCATTTATGTCTTCACAAATGTTAGTATCCCCTAAGATGCCTGTGTTAATTTTGTGTATAATATGTAATGGTTGACTTGCTGGTGATTTTTCTTTGGAGTAATATAGGTGCTACTCAAAAAGCATTTACACTTGATAAATTTTTTCATTATTTTAATTATTCAACACCTATGGTTGATATGAGTTTTGAAACAAGGTGATACGTAGCCAGAATTACCTGTTCCTTCTCTCTAAATACAGATAGAAATAATGCAGATAATCCAAGAGATAATAACAAAAAGACTCTGAAAGCTGAAAATAAAAAGATGAGCTGACTATAGACCTCTGGACTTGAGGACTGGCAGCAGGGTGAGTCCCCTGGGTTTCGCTTTTTTCTCTGTATAATAATACAAACTGGGTTTGGGGGAGGTCTTAATCCTAGAACTTCCAGCAGTTATTGACAAAAAAAATTTAATAAACGTTTGGTTTTCCGGCTAAATGATTGAGAATACAAAATCTCAACCAATACCCAGTGAGATGCTCCAGCATCTACTCTACAACCAGGAAAAACATGTAATGATTCATCAATAGTGGCAGCTTCAAAGACTTAGCAGGCCCACCCAAAACAAAGTCTACAGCTAGTGCATTAGTAACGTCAAACCCAAGAAAATGGACTTAATCCTCATCAATATCCATGTAAATAGCCAATCTGTAGCATCAAAGCCCTAGCTAGCTGACTCAACTCATATTTCACAACTAAGGTATTGAAGGGCAGAGTGAATCAGCCACAGCAGAAGCATCAGTAAAATCTGATATCTCTAAGCCCTCCACCAAATGACATAAGGAGATACAAGCCAGGTAGCTTCTGTGCCTGAATGTGGCCCAATGATACTAGGAGGCTCAGAATGGCCTTCAGCTCCCAGATGGAACCATCAGTGATTTCAGCTTTAACCCCATCAGAGCCAGAAGAACAAAGCAGACCAGAATAACTTTGAAAATTAAATATGTATTAGAACTCAACCCAAAAAATCCTTGGACCAATATTCTATATACTGATAGTGCGGTGTCCTAGCCATTCTGATTGTAACCAAGACCAGACATTAAATCCGTATAACCATACGGTACCATTTGAAGCATACCACTTTAAGCCAGGTCATTGAGACAAGTCCACAGCAAACAAGCTTGTGGCTTGCAATGTTATAATATGTTGGCATTATTCCTGGGGAATCCAGCCTATCATCCAAGTATGGTTAGGCCCTGAGTTATAGGTATGGTTCCATTGTTTTCAACATAGGGACACCAACTGACTTAAATGCCCTGCAGTTGGTGTCAGCCAAATGAAACTATTCCAAATTTGAAGGAAACCTTCTTTATAGTGTGAATTTTGCAGTCTTACAAAGGGGATCATTATGTTAAGATGTAGTTTTGAAGTAATTATGTCTATTATACATTTTTGCATGGCATTTATTGAAAAGGGCTTTCCATGTCCAGAACCATTTAGTGTCTTGTTAACAGGAAAAGTAAATACATCATCCCTTGCTTGTCACATCAGCTAAAGCTAAATTCCACTATCGAAGAACTTTAATGAATATTTATAAGTGTCCTTAATCATTTTCCTGCATAGGCAATATCCACCTTAGTGCCTCTAGTTTGAGGCACTAAGAAGGATAGATAAGACATCAGTTTGAATAGAGCCCCTACAGAGCAATATAAATTCTGCTAAAATTGAAGCAAGAAAAAACATCAAATTTATGGTGAAGCTTGGGTGAAAGAATTGTAAAATCATTGATGTTTCATGAGAAGTTTATGGGGACAATTCCCCAAAGAAATCAGAACTTTACAAATGGATAACTCACTGTAAGAAGGGACAAGATGATGTTGAAGATAAAGTCCACAGCATCAGACCATCCACATCAATTTGTGAGGAAAAAAATCATCTTGTTTGTGCCCTACTTGAAGAAGACTGATGATTAATGGCAGAAATAATAGTCAACACCATAAATTTCTCAACTGGTTCAGCGTACACAATTCTGACTGAAAAATTAAAGTTCAGCAAACTTTCCACTTGATGGGCACCAAAATCTTTGCACCCATGTTAGCTGCAGACAAGAGCAGAGCTTTCAATGGAAATTTTAAACAAATTGGATCAAGATCCTGAAGAATTTCTTTCAAGAATTATAACAGGAAATGAAATATGGTTTTACAGTATGATCCTGAAGACAAAGCACAATCAAAGCAATGGTTACCAAGAGGTGGAAGTGGTCCAATGGTCCAGTCAAAGCAAAAGTGAACATATCAGGAGCCAAGGTCAGGGCACCAGTTTTTTGGGATGCAAGGCATTTTGCTTACTGACTTTCTGGAGGGCCAAAAAAATGATAATATTTGCTTATTATGAGAGTGTTTTAAGAAAGTTAGTCAAAGCTTTCCCAGAAAAAAATACCCCTTTTCTAGAAAGCTTCACCAGAGTCCTTCTCCACTACAGCAATGCTCCTGCTTATTCCTCTCATCAAACAAGGGCACTTTTGTGAGAATTTGTATGGAAAATTATTAGGCATCCACCTTACTGTCCTGATTTGGCTCCTTCTAACTTATTTTTGTTTCCTAATCTTAAAAAATCTTTAAAGGGCACCCATTTTTCTTCAGTTAATAATGTAAAAAAGACTGTATTGACCTGGTTAAATGCCCAGGACCCTCAGTTTTTTAGGGATGGACTAAATGTCTGGGATCATCACTTACAAAAGTGTCTTGACCTTGATAGAGTTTATGTATTTCATACCCACCTGCATGTCCACATTTCTTAATGAGATCATGTTCTTCCTACCTGAAGAAGTATCATTAGTATTTATTTGAGTGATTATCTATTGGCAATAATTTTTTTATCAAAAGAAAATTTTGTTCTCTTTATTTTTATTCTTGAAGGTTATTTTTATAAACCAAAGAAGTCCTCTAGGTCAGCAGTTATATTTATGGTGTAAAGTTGTTATTCCATTGTCTTCTGCATTTCATTTTTTTAAAGCCAGCCATCAATCTTATTTCCCTACTGTCAGGTTGGGACATGGAGGAAGGGAAAGAGATGCTTTGTCTAGGGGCTAGCTATTGAGGAGCAGATAGCACTAGGAGATGCTTTGTCTACTAGAAGGAACAAATTCACCACAGGGGGCTGCCAAGAAGGCAGAGATGACATGTCAAGGGAGCTTCCAAGGAGTGAACAGATGTTTAGTCTACAATAGGGGATCTCCTATTGATTGTACTGAACGACCAAAAAGAGGTAGAAAGGCCACAAAGTAGAGATGAGGCCACAAATGAGGGTGTTTCAAGTATGTGTATAAGTATCCTCAAGTGACCTACCCTCAACATAGTAAAAATCACACCCACCAGTGCCATGACAGATTTAAAATACCATGGCAACCCCCAGAAATTGCCTTACAAGGTTAAAAATGGGGAGGGTTCCCAGTTTCGGGAATTCTTCACCCCTTTCCAAGAAAGTTTATGAATATTCCACCCCCAGCTAAACATATTATTAGGGATTAGCATAAAGAACAGACCCTAATCCTGGAGTGATGCTATTCCTCATTGGAGCAGTCTGCTCTCTACTGACTTTGAGAGTGTACTATACCTTCTATACTTTCTATACTCTGTCTTTAAACTCAGGGTCTCCTCCACTTATAGAGGAGAAGTATTCCTTCTCTGGAATGTACTATGCTTCAATAAACTTTGGCATTTTGCTTGCTTGCATCTGCTTGGTCTGCTCATTTGTTCCATCAACTCAGTACCAGTAAGCATTCTTCAGTACTGGGAACCAAGAACCAGGGAACACAGACCTGACATCTGGACCTCACACCTGACACTACCTTTTAAAATATGGGGTTTTTTTATCTATGGCTGCTCTCATGATTTTTCTGTGTCTCTAGTTTTCAACAGTCTTACTATGATATTCCTACATGTGTTTCCTTTGTGTTCCTGCTTGGAATTCACTGAGCTACTTGAATGGGTGATATCTTTCCACATTTTTGGAAAAAATTTCACCCACTGTGTCTTTTTGTATAACTTGACTCAATTCTCTTTTCCTCAAGTGGGATTCTATTTTAGGGATATCAGGCTTTTTGATATGTTCTGCACAGCATTTATCTTATTTTTTCAGTGCTTAGTTCTCTATGTACGTCAGTATGAGATTTTTATCATTGTCTCTTTTTTTCGTTAACTAATCCAGTATTCTGCACTATGAGGTCTATAATTTAAAAAGAGTTTACTGATTTTCTTAAGTATTTTGATTTTCAAATCTAGAACACACATTTGGTAACTTTTTATAAATTCCAATTTTCTGGGGAAATGAATCTACCTTCTTTCACATGGTTTGTTCGTATTTCTTCCATTTTCTCTAAAATACTAATCATGGTGGGAATTTGTGTGTATGTTTTAATTATCATCTTTTCCACTTTGTGGATCATCTCTTAGATAGCTTCTGACTTCTATTTTATTATCTTCATTGTTTTCATTTCTCTTTGTTTTTGTCCATAATGTTTTGCTTCTATGTGTGTGTGTGTGTGTGTGTGTGTGTTTACCATCTGATATACATTATATTTAACAGAACAATACATGTTCTGGGTGGTATTACCTTCTACTAGCAAAGTTTCCATCTTTCTTCTGTTTGCAAAATAGGCTGACTGACAACTCCAATATAATTTGGATTGGATTAGGTCAAAAATAGTATAACTTTAGTGAGACATATTTCTATTGAAAATATAGAATTTGTATTGAAAGTCCAAGTGTCTCTATATTCTAAGTTTGATACTCAATAAGTAATTGAGTTCTGATACTCAAAGCTTCAAATATCAGTTCTGTAGCCTATATCGCAAGCTCATTCGAAACCAGACAAATGTGTTAAAGGAGAGGCTGTACATGTGCTTGAGGCAAGCCTCCTTCCATCAGGTCTTTGTTTTCCAAGTACAGCAGGATTATATTTCTGTCTTTGGAAGCTTGACCCTATCTCCTCAATCTCTCATAGAAAACCTAAAATCAGAAAATGTGGCATAAGAACTGATTTTGAACTCGATGACCCTAAATTTCTAATTTATAAATCTTGTCTAGGCACTAAAGAGTTTTCATGTTTCTCTTTTCCTAATAGAGGTACCATAACTGAGTTGGCCAAACCTGATCCTTGATTTATATTCAGAAACATCAAGTGTTACAGGGGAAAAAGTGCTAACAGTTCAGAATTTTTCCCCTGCTTTGCATTTTTGAGGTCTTCTAATCTTTGTTTAAATACCTGCTGATGCATTTTTAAAAATTTTTAAAAATTGGCATTGTACAGTTTTCTTTTTTTTTCAGAAAAATCACTTACCTTCCCAAACTTA
>NW_012149285.1:3684701-3697206 GCF_000956105.1 Propithecus coquereli
GTTTTTTTGCGGGGAACGTTGGCCACGTTACCAGCAATTTTGTAACAAAATGAACCCAGAAATTGAGACAGAATCGTTATTATCATCCCACCTTATTTTGACACAGACTGTCTATAAATTTAAGTAATTTTCCCAAGATGGTGGAGGAAAGTAGTAAGGAAAAACTAAAAACCAAAAGCAAATTGAAAAAAAAAAATGCGATACCTCCTCACTCCTGCTTTGCTCCATTATGCCAAGATTAGTACTTTTAACACTCAGGGTCCAGTCAGAAAAAGAGAAACCACATCAGTGATTTCAGAGGGACAAAATTAATTATAAGCAATTGGGCTAATAGCTGTTGATGAAAAGAACAAATTAGAGCAAACACCCCATGCTACTAATTGGTTATCAAATATTGGGTTTTTAAGTATGAAATGTCTGATTTCCTTAAGTACTAAGTTTGACAGTTGCTATCTCTGACATTTCTTGTTTTACTTTTATTGTGAAGGTACACCCTCAGTCTTGCAAATATGTTTTGGCTTGTGATTATTTTTAAAATTTTTTTATAGGTAAGTCAAAAGTTACATTACTTTTTAATATGAGTTCTCCCATGGAACCCATGCAGGACAGACAGCTCGAAATATCAACACAGTGATAGATCAAAAATAGGGAAGGATTTGTCTAATGAACACACAGTACATCAATGGTTTGAGAAGTTCCATTCTGATGATTTTAGTCTTGAAAATGAGCCATGGGCATGAGCTGGGACCAAGATGGATAATGATGAGCTGAAAGCTGTGGTGGAAATGAATCCATCTCAACCTAAGTGTGAATTAGCAGCAAGGTTTGATGTTACTATTCCAACAATACCGGACCATTTGAAAAAAACTGACAAGGTAAAGAAGCTGGATAGATGGGGTCTGCATGAATTAAACGAGCATCAGAAGAGACATCGTCTCAAAGCTTGCCTTTCTTTGCTGTCACCACATAAAGGAGATCCATTTCTATACTGTATTATTACATGTGACAAAAAAAGGACTCTTTTTGATGATTGCAAGCATTCAGCACAATGATTGGATAAAGATGAAGTGCCAAAACACAGACCAAAACTGAATATTCATAAAAAAAAAAAATGCTAATAGTGTCTCGTAGTCCAGAGCTGGTATTATCCACTACAGCTTCACGAAAGCTGGTCAGTCAATTACAGTGGATGTCTACTGCACCCAATTGGATGAAATGATGAGGATGTTTGCAATGAAGCAGCCAAGATTGGTCAATACAGACAGGCCAATCCTCTTGCAAGACAACACTCAATCACATGTTGCACAAACAATGCTGCTCAAACTACAGCAGGTGGAGTTGGAAACTCTCTGCCATCTACTATATTCACCAGACCTTGTGCCAACTGACTACCACTTCTTCCAGGCTTTGGACCACTTCCTGCAAGGAAATTATCCAATTCTCAACAAGCTGTGGAAAATGCCTTTTGCAATTTCATTGCCACTAGCTCTCCAGGCTTCTTCACTGCTGGCGTAAACAAGCTACTATTAAGATGGCAAAACTGTGTTGATAGTTTACATGCATATTTTATTAATTGTACTCATTCTGGTTTGAGATACAATAAACTACGTTTTTGATCTGAAATCAGACATTTCATATTTAATGACCTAATATAAAACACTAACTGCAAGAGAGTGATTTCATTCATGGAGCTGAGGAACAAATGGAAAAGCTTGAGGTTACTTGAACCTAGAAGGCTGTGGGACTAGCCCCATTGACCTGAGACTCAGAACTCAGTAGGTGTTGCTAAACTGGCTCTAGAAGTTTGGGATATCAGTAAAGCGCTCAAAGAGCTGGGATTCAGAACTCTGAGGGTAACACACCAGACAGCTATGCCAGACTCTCTCTAAGGCTGACGGTGAGGTTGGTTTGGAGTGAACAACAACAACAAAAAGAGTGGGGGCAGATTAAACCCAAGTGTTGCTGCCAGTGTAAAACTTGTTATTCAGGAAACACTGACATAAAGGAAGGAACCAGATCTCCCAGGTTTCTAAAGTCCTACTCATTCTCCCTGTTGCAGAACCCTGCAGGGAGAGGGCTGGTACAGCAGAAACGTGGTTCCCATAAAGCAGAGTACAACAGGGGAAGCAGTTTGGGAGCTGAGAGGCAGCAACTTAAAAGCTGGTAGACCATGCATGTGCCCTGCCTTTTTCCAGGAAGTATAAAGAAGCAAATTTAGGAAAAATGAATCTTCAAATTATTTAAAATAATTAAGAGTAAGTAGAAACATACTAGGAATTAATTTTTTAATGGATACTTTTTTTGGATACAGTTTTTGGAATTGGTACAGATTGCCTTTGTTTCTCATCGTGACTCAGGGATGGCAACCTGCTGCTGGCTTGACTCTGAGTTCCTTCCTTTTCTTTTCCAGGTTGCTTTTGTTTCTCATCGTGACTCAGGGATGGCAACCTGCTGCTGGCTTGACTCTGAGTCCCTTCCTTTTCTCTTCCAGGTTGCTTTTGTTTCTCATCGTGACCCAGGGATGGCAACCTGCTGCTGGCTTGACTCTGAATTGTTTCCTTTTCTTTTCCAGGTATAACCTGAACAGTTTGCTGTTTTTTCATAGGCCTTTTTTTATTACAAAGCCAAAAAAGACAACATAATAAAATAAGCAAAATAATAAGCAACAATAGACACAGGTAACAAAACTTCTTTTTTCTCTTTACCTTAGGGGGTGGGCCACTGTCAATGCTACCTCCATAGCCTTTTATCAGACAGTTGGGAGGGTCCCACAAATAGTTGCAATGACAGTGATGCTTATTGTTGCAGATGCCTCTCATGTTACAAAATTTCGGTGAACAATCACTATCCAAGGCAGCTATATGGACACACCGCCTGTGGATGCAGATATGTTCTGGACCACACTCTGTGCCATCTTTCACGTCACCAATATCAGGTATATTCATCCCAAAGTGGTAATCAGTACCCCAGCACGTTACATCATTGAAGTGAGCCAAATGCACAGTAGTATGATCAGTCATAGAGGGAATTTCTTTCACATTATCACACTGAATTCTTCCACACAGGACATCTGAGATATTACATTTTACATATGAGGAACCTTTCATACCACAGTGACCAACACGGTCACCTCGGATGTTCACTTGTGTGTAACAAGTCTCATTTGCATTCTGTGCCTTTCCACCAAAAATCTGCCTACACTGTTCATTGCGGTCACTACATCTCTTTTCATAGCAGTAAGCTCTGTCCTTACAGGGAATTCCATCTTCCACATATACATCATCTGGACACTTATGAGAAGTTCCATTGCACCACTCTGGAAGATCACATTCATTGACCTCCTTTCTACACACTTCCCCTGATGGTAAGAACTGGCAGTCTTTGCAACAAAGCCCAAAAGCACAAGAAGCCCCATGAGTCAGCGTGCAGTCTGGCATACAACAGGGATCTTGTACACAACGCTGCAAATGTCCACAGTCACACTCCTCTTCTTCTTCCACAACACCATTTCCACATCTCTTCAGGTTAAAGATGTCCTTTGAGTATACATGTTCAAACATACATTTTGTCTGCCTTACAGTATAAAACCAAAAAGCAGCATAACTGCAATTGCTAAATTTAGTTATAGGTGGGTTTTCTTCGTGCATTATGCATTTAGGATGTGCACATTTACATTCAGAATGATCATGGCTCATGCCCAAATTATGACCTAAATGATGAGCCACAGCAATTGCAAAAACGCCCAAGGTTTTGTTCATAAAAGTAACAATTGCACAATTACGGTTTAATTTACATGCTCCATACTTCATGCCTAAGCCACTTAATCCTCTTAATCCCCGATTTATGAAAAGATGTGCAGCATCATGGTGTATCTCAGCAAGAAAGCTTTGCAATTTCCACCTGCAGAATAGATCCACAGATTTCCTTACGTCATCTACTACAATGGGGTTTTTATCAGTCCAGATCTCCATACGAAATAAAAACACCTTAATACCCATGACTTCATAAATGGAATCTACTATATTTACAACAGAATATAGATCTTCCAGCAATTTTGAGTCATTTCTTTCATAGCGATTGTATAAATATTTATCAATCACCAGTTCCATTTCAACAATCCTAAAATGGACCCACCAACCCTCATATGAACTTTGCATCAGGGTGGAATTATCAATTTCTTGAGATTCCATTTGGCATGCTATTTCATTTTGCATAAATCCAGATCTCATGGTTGGAAATTGCGTCTCCTTGCTGTCCATCTTATATATCAGATGTTCAAATGTTTCAGAAAACATCATGGGCTTGATTTCATAAGTAGTATCATTTATCTGTAATATTCCCTGAAAGCCCCCAAAACAGGTACTAAGAGCAACCAGAGACTCTGTGTCCCCCTGCACATAACCATGGTAGTAGCAGTCACTCTGAACAAAAGGCTGGTCCTCAAGGAGAGCACCCTGGTCTGTGTAGGTGAACACTGAGAGGTGTCTAGACAGCAAAAGCTTCTTGACTTTCATATGGATAATGTGTTTCTGGCCCCCAAAATGCAAGCTATAGGAGAGCCAGCCTGGAGTGTTGATTCCTCTGTCAGTGCCAGTTACCTTCAAGGGTATCACCACCTCAGGGGGGCTATGGTATTGAGGATGCTCAGCCTGGGTGTGTCCAGAAAAGGACAAAAACACGCCAAGCCAGTGTAGCAGGAGTAAAATCTTCATGTTCAACAGGGCTTTGGTCACAGCCATTATGAAGCCACAGTTATGGAGATATTGGTTCAGAGAAGTCAGGGCGGGAGTCGCAGCTGGTATGGCTCCTTCTTCTGAGTTGGTCAGTGTGCAAAGATAATCATTAAAGATATGTCTTCTGGAAGAGTTGTACCATCAGAGCTTCAGCCTTATGAGTAAAGTGAAAAGAAACATGTGGATGAGTGGTCATGAGAGGGTACAGTGGGAAGGGGGAGAAAGAGAAAAGCATAGAATAAAAGTGTTTAGCACTTTGATCAAGGAAGGATCTAAGAAACTGCTTGGAATTTGCTCTTAAATATTGATAGGAAAGAGAGAGGAGGAAGTGTACATAAAATGAAAATTGGCCCATATGTTGATAGATATGGAATGTAGATGATGGCAGAATGGATTTATTACACTGTTTTCTGAATATATGAATATTCGCAATTATTTCCACAACAAATAATTAAAACAAAAATTTCTTAAAGGTAAGCTGACCACATATTTTGGACTACTGGGACAGTCCCAATTTACATATGTTAAACTGTCATATGCTTTAATAGCATTTCTTTTCAACTTCGGATGATAAATTATTTGACAACATTGCCTAAGAGACATTTTTCAAAACCACTTTCATATTAAATTTTATATGGTACTTACCATATAGCTCTCTATGGCACAATATGGATTTAATTTTCTTTTTCCTCCCTAGCTTCCTCCTTTCACTAGCCTTGCAAGACTGGAAAATACTCAAGAGCATCATTTGTGTCTTTAACAAATATTGGTATCTCATATACTGCCTGACTTAATTCTTCACATAATAAATAATGGTTGACTTGATGACAAGTGTTTTTTGGAATAGTATAGGTGTTACTCGAAATGTGTTTATACTTGATTACCTTTTTAGAGAACATTCAACATCCACGGCCAATTTGCGTTCTGTAACAAAGTGGTATAGATTCAGTTTTCCCTAATCCTTACTTCTAAATGCAATTTACCCTGAAATGAGTCAACAGGCAACAACAAAAGGACTCTGAAAGCTAAAAAGAAAAATACTGACTGTGACCTCTGGATTTGAGGAATGACAACACAGTGAGTTCTCTGAATAGTCTTCTTATCTCTCATGTATATCCCAAACTGGGTGCTAGACAGATCTTTGACCCGAAGCCTCCAACAGGCATAGACAAAAAACAAACCAAAACAAAAAACAAAAGAACTAAAGAAAATATTTCACTTTCTGTCCAGATGACTTAGAATGGAAAATCTCAACAAAGATCCAGTAAGATGCTCCTGTCCCTTCTTTGGAGTCAGGACACACCTATGCTGATTCACCCACAGTGGCAATTTCAAAGACTTGGCAGACTCGCTCAAAACATACTCCACATTCAGTGCCCTAGTGGGCACTGAATGACCAACCTAACCCTCATTTAATAACCAGGTAACTATTATAGCTAACTGATCTGTCTTCCAAGAGATCACCAAAGCCTTGCTAGCTGACCCAACCCCGCTCCACAATTAGGGCAGTGAAATGGAACCTGAATTAGCCATAGAATTCATAAAGACTGACATGTCTCAGCCCTCTGCCAAATGATGTAGGAAGATCTAAGCCCAGTGATTTCTGCTCTTCCTATCTCCAGCCTGAAAGTGGCTCAATTACAACAGTGGCTTAGGGTCTTCTATACCCACAGGTGGCACCAGCAAGGATTGAGCTAGAATCCCTTCAGAATCAAAAAAGCAAAGCAAATCAGAATAACATTAAAAGAACTCTCGAAATTAAACTTTTACTGGAACTCAGCCCACAAAACAGACCAGAATGTACACCATAAACATTAAAAAGGGCAAGTGTCTTCTAAAATAGAAAATTTAAGTAGGATTAAAGATCTCCTACAGAATGACATCAGCAAGATGTCACAGTAGGAAGCTCTACATTCTCCTGTCCTCATAAACACACTAATTCAACAACAATTTGTGGACAAATTCTCTTTGTGAGAAGTACTGAAGCCAATTGAAAGGCTCCTCCACCCTGGAAAAATGCAAAATCAGAATCACCAAAGTTGGTAGGGAGATTCAGAATACCCTCTCAGTGTAGTCCCTGCCCCCAGTTCATTGCCATACAATGAGGAAGAGAACCTCTAGCTCTCAGCTTCACCCAGTACTTGCAAGGGTAGATTTCTGTGTCCAGTGCTCCAAAATTTATGAGAGGCTTTCTACAAGACTGGCTTCTATATTGTCAGTCTTGGTGCTCTGACTGGTCTGCCACAGTCTAGCCTTCTGGGGAGTATGGAGATGGTGGCTTGAGCTGGTAGATGTCATAAATCATCCCCCTGCTCAGCAAAGAGTAAGCAGGTTAAGAAATTCCAGCTCTCAGCTTCCTGCTAGGAAGGAAAAGAGTTGATCTATGTGCCTGGCACCTCCGCTTCTCCAGGACTGCCCAAAGAATCCATCTAACTACTTTAGAGCTCTGCTGGGTTCACCACAGTCTAGACACCTGTGAGAGAATGGAGACAGCGCTTCGACTAGACACCATAGATTGTCTTTACTTCTCAGCACAGAGTGAGAAGACAAAAAAAAAAATCCAAGCTCTCAGCTTTCTCCTGGGGAGGGAAAAATTGATTGGTGCTTCCAATGCCAAAACTTCTCCAGGGGTCTCTAAAGAACTGGCATCTAATTAGCCAGTGTTAGAGCTCTGACTTGTCTGGCACAGTCTAGCCTCCCAGGGAAGAACAGAGATGGAGGTTTTGGTGGGTAGACACCATATATTACCCCCCCACACACACTTCCCCTACTCAGCACAGAGCCAGAAAAAAAAATATTCCAACTCTCAGTTTTCATCTAGAGAAAGAAAGAATTGATCCATGGGCCCAGCACCCCAACTTCTCTAGTACTACAGAAAGAACTGGTATCCAACTTACTGGCCTTAGATCTTTGAAAGATCTGGTACAGTTTAGCCATCTGGGGGAGAAGAGAAATAGTAGTTTGGACTGGATGACACAATAGTTCTGCACCTTGGGGAAGCACAGAGTGAGTGGACAAAAATCACAGCTGTCTGTTTCTCCATGGAGAGAGAAAGAGTTAGTAGAGGAAGCAGAATCTCTGGCCTTGCTCATTGGTAGAGGTCTTCTCCTATATACAGTCAGTCTGTGAAGACTGAGAAAGGTCCTTCTTTGGTCTAATGTGCAAACATCAACACAGAGAATTAAGAAAAATGTATTAATAGAATCAGACAAAGATATTCCTAACACAGGAACAAGATAAATGTCCAGAACTTGACCCTAATCAAACATAGTTACATGATTTACCTGACACAGAATGCAAAATAATCTGTCATAAAGATGCTTACTGAGGTCAAGAGAACAATACATGAACAAAGTTAGAATTTCAACAAAGAGATAGAAAATGTTTTTTAAAGTACCAAAACAGAAATCATAGAACCAAGGGACACAATAACAACTAAAAATTTAATAAAGCACTTTAACAGCAGATGACACCATACCCAGCTTTCAATAGTAAAGGAGAGATTAAGACTATTTCAGACAAACAAAAGCTGAGGGAGTTCATCACCGATAGACCTGCCTTACAAGAAACGCTAAAAAGTGTTCTTCAAGTTGAAATGATACGATGCTAAACAGCAACATCACAGCATAAGAAAGTATAAAACTTGATGGCAAAGGTAAATACATAGATAAATACAGATACTATATTATTGCAATAATGGTGTATAAATGACATTTTTTATTAAAAAAAATTTATTGTATATATTCAGGGTAAACAACATGATGTTTTGATATATATATACATAGTGAAATGATTACTATAGTAATCTTGACTTTTAAATCAATGTAAAAGTCAAAAGACAAACTATTAACAATAACTATACTAAAATATGTTAAAATATTCACAATATGATTAGATGTAAATTGTGGCAGCAATAAAATAAAGTTTGGGATGGAGTAAAGAGCTTCTGTGTGACTGTGTAGTTTACTGTAGAGTTTCTGTGTGCTATTGAACTAAGATATCAGTTTAAAATAGACTGTTATACTTATAAAATATTTTATGTAAGCCCCCTATTAACCACAAAGAAAATACCTATAGCAGTTACACAAAAGAAAAAAATAGATGGCCATTAAAGTGTATCTACACAAAAAGAATCACAAAACACAAAGGAAGACAGCAAGAGAGGAAAAGACTGACAAAACAATTACAAAACTAAGAGAAGTAACAAAAATGACAATAATTAATGCATCCTTATTAAATAATTACTTTAAATGTAAATGATTTTTCAATCAAAAGAAGACAGAGTGATTGAATCAGAAAAATACATAAATAATATAAGACCCAATTATATGTTATTTATGAGGAACTCAATTCAAATTTATAAACATACATAGATTGGAAATGAAGGGATAGAAAAAAATGTTCCATGGAAATGGTAGCCAAAAGACTGTAAGGGTAGCTGTACTTGCACAAAATAGACTTCAAGTCAAAAACCATCACAGAGCCAAAGAAGGACATTATATAATGGTAACTGTCAATTCACTAAAAGATATAACAGTTATATATGTATCCAAAACAGAACACATCACTATGTAAAGCAAATATTGACAGAACTGAAGGGAGAAATAGACAACAAAAATAATAGTAAGAGACTTCAATACCCCACTATCAATAATGGATAGAACACCTAGACAGAAGATCAATATAGAAACAGAGGTCTTCAACAACACCTAACAGACACACACAGAGCATTTTACCAAGCAGCAGCAGAATATACATTTTTCTCAAGTGTGCCTGTAATATTTCCAGAATATATCAAAATTTAGATTAGAAAACATCCTAACAAATTTAACACCACCAAACTAGTTTTAAATAGCTGCATTGGTCAACTTGGCCTGCCATAACAAAATATCAAAGAATGGGTAGCTAAAACAACAAAAATGTATTTCTCATAGATCGGGAAACTGGAAAGTCCAAGATTAGGGTGCTAGCATAGTTGGGTCCTGATGAAGGTTCTCTTACTGGCTTACAGACGGCCCGTATCTTCCTGTGTTTTCACATTGCACAGAAAGAAAGCAAAAGCAAACTCTCTAGTATCCCTTCTTAAAAGGCACTAATCATATCACAAAGGTCCCACCCTCATGTCCTCATCTAAATCTTATTACCTCCCAAAGGCCTCATCTTCAAATACCATCACATTGGGGGTCATGGCTTCAAACATTTGAAGTTGAGTGGCAGGGGACACAATTTATTCCACAGCACAGCATTCTGCCCCTGTCCCTCCAAAATTCAGGTCCTTCTTGCATGCAAAATACATTCATTTTATCTCAATAGCCCTAAAAGTCTTAATTTGTTCCAACATCAGCTCTAGAGTCCAAAGTTTCCTCTAAATATTAATAAATTATATATAGGTGAGACTCAAGGTATGATTTATCCTGAGGCAAAATCCCTTTCCAGCTGTACATCTATGAAATTAGATGTGTTATGTGCTTCCAAAATATAATGGTGGGACAGATATTCTTATTCCAAAAACCAGAAATCTGAAGAAAGATAATCCAACACAATCCAAAATCTAGCCAGGCAAACTCCATTAGATATCAAAGCTTGAGAGTGATCTTCTTTGTCCTCTGGAACCACTGGAGGAGTTGTTCAGCTTTCAGGACACAGTGAGGTTGAGGTCATGCCACTGTGGCTCTGCCAGAAGGAATCACATCCCAGTGGCTCTGCTGAACAGGGATCCTGCTCTCATAGCCCTGGGCAGTCCTGACCACAGGGCTCTACTGGACAGTGGTCCCACTCTCTGAAATCAAGGTGGAGGCAGCCCTGCCAGCTGGGCCCATGTTTTCTGGGCCTGTGGTGGGAGTGGCAGTCCTGCTGATCTCTGGATCACCTTTGGGGTTATTTTTCCCTTTTCTTAAAGAATAAAGTATGCTCACAGTTGAATATCTATATGGTCCAGTCACGTAGGGTCTGAGAAGTCTGCTATAGTTTGAATATGTCCCCCCAGAAAGCATATGCTGGAAACTTAATTCCCAATGCAACAGTGCTAAATGGTGGGGCCTTTAAGAGGCAATTAGGCCAAGAGGGCTCCGCGCTCATAAACAAATTAAGGCCATTATCATGGGAGTGGGCTCATTATGGAAGGCAGGATTTGGCCGCTTTCTGTCTCTTACTCATGTGATTCCTTTCCTCCATGGAATGATGCAGCTAGAAGGCCTCCTCAGATGCTGACCCCTCAGTCATGGAATTCCCAGCCTCCAGAAACATGAGCCAATAAATTTCTGTTCATTATAAATTACCCAGTCTCAGGGATTTTGTTATAGCAGCACAAAATGGACTAAAACAAAATCTGGCAGCCTTCCTTCATTTTTTTTTTCCCATCTCTGTTACCATTAATTCAAAGCTTAAGTGTTCCTACAGGGGTGGCTAATTCAGGTCCCTGGTTCACACGCATACTCATCTCCTTATCAAACAGTTAATCAGTCATGTTTTCAGTGTTTTGTACGCTTGTTTGCAATATCAATAGGCTGAGAATTATCCAAATTTTTATGTTATTAATAAATTTTTTCTTAATAAATACTCTTCAATTAATTTCTCTCTTCTAGCCTTTTATTATAAGCAGTCAGAAGGAACTAAGCTGCTCCTTCAACGCTTTGCTTCCAAATCTACTCAGCTAAATATCCAAGTTCATCTCTCAATTTTCATCTACCTACATAAAACACTAGAACATGAACACAATTCAGCCAGGTTCCTTACCACTTTATGGCACGGATTGCCTTTCCTTCATTTTCCAGTGACATGTTCCTCATTTCTGTCTGAGTCATCATCAGAATAGCCTTATCCATCCACATTTTTATCAACATTCTGTACATGATTATTTTTGTGTTCTCTAAGAAGATGGAAAAATGACTTTTAATAGTCCCTTTGCCAGACTATTGTTTCATTTTGTTTTCAGCATGCTTTAAAAAAACTCCAGCCTTTACCCATTATTCAATTCCAAGGCTGCTTCCACATTTTCAGGTATCTGTTACAGCACTGTCCCACCTATCACTTGTGGGTACCATTTTTTTTTTTTTTGGTCTTAGTTCAGAATACTATAACAAAAATACAATAGACTAGGTGGCTTACAAAACAAATGATTATTTCTCACAGTTATGGAGGCTGGTAAGTCCAAGATCAAGGCACCAGTAGATCTGGTTCCTGGTGAGGACCCTCTTCCTAATTTACAGGCAGATGCCTTCTCACTGTGTGGTCACATTGCAGAGGAAGAGAGCTCTGGTTTCTTCATCTCATTGTCAGGGCACCAATCCCATGATGGGAGCTCCACCTTCATGACTTCATAGAACCCTAATCACCTTTCGAACACCCCACCTCCAGATAGCATCACATTGGTGATTAGGGCAAAAACATATGAACTTGGGGGGATACAATCATTCAGTCCATAGCACTCCCAGTGCCTTCACCTGTAAGTGAAAATTAAAATAAAACCAATAGTGTGTGTAAAATATGAAGCACAGCTCCTGGCACTTAGTAATCACTCCAGTATTACCCGGGGTATAAATTTATAATTATAACGGATAGTGGGGAAAAGAAAAAGTCTTCACTATATACATTCTAGAAGGATATACATATGTTATAGAAACTGAATAAGTAAAGTATGCATGAAATATATTATGTACTAATAATTTTTGATTTGAGGAAACAAAATTCAGACATGAATATGGTTTACAAAATTATTTCTGTTTTTACTTATAATAAATCAGTTTTTTCTATGTGTCATGCTCAGAAAATGC
>NW_012149285.1:3699906-3706544 GCF_000956105.1 Propithecus coquereli
TGAAATTTTCCCAGAGAGGATAAATTCTCATTGTGTTATACTGGCACAAAAATGTTATTTTAAACTAAAGAAGAAAAGGCTTCAAACCATTTATTTGTCTTGGGATAACATTTAGTGACATAAGCCTAATTGATCAAAAACAAATGATAAAGATATTATGGTTGTGTCATGTTGGTTACATAACATGAACTTTATGCCTCAATAAAAGGTCAATTTTAGTTCTTATCTAGAATAACAATAAAAATGGTATGAGTTAGAGGCTTTATTTTATGAGAGCTATTCAAATATAAATAAGAACAACTTATATGAGAATAAATACACTGGTAGTTTTTAACTCCAATATTTTGAAAGGTTTAAAAACTTTGGTAATAAAATATAATACCTTTTTAAAAAATTCGTAATTAATTTCTGGAAGGGGAATTAATAGTGGTAATAGAACACCAAGTACATTCAGGAAATAGTATATTCTGCCTAAAATTAGTTAAATATGCTGTTCTGAAATAATCTCAAATTGGTAACAAATCTATATTTGTTAAGTAAAAATTAAGATCAATTAAAAATAATTTTTGACATTTAAAAATCTTATTTAGGCATTTTTATTTGTTCCACGTGTTAAAGAAAACTGTTCAAAAACTTCTTTAACTTTTGGATTTTCTTGAGGAATTCAAGTAGAAATTACATTAATATTGTAAAGATAGAATTTCCACAAAGCAAATTGATTGCTCGGTTTGGACTATCTACTCTAAGAGGAATAGATGGAAGACACTGAATTGCTGATATTGAGTATCTACAATGCTGTTTCTTATTAGATTGACCTGTACCCATATTTGTCCTGGGCTGTTCTGCTTTGTACCTGTGGTCCCAGTGTCCTTATTGATATTTCCCTCCTTTTGATGTAAAAAATGTTCTGATTTGACTATAAATTATACAGTCACCCTATTTAGTTAACATTTGGGACATATTTTTTATGTTTCTACAGTGCATGATTCTTTAAGCAAACTTATGAGAGAAGTGTCCATTTTCCAAATGATGAAACTACGCCTTCGCATAATTTCATGTAACTAAGTGATTCATGCAATCCATAGGCAAAACCCAAATTGCTGACTCAGAAGTCTACATTTTTATCACAGAGTCACACAGCCTTTCCAATGATGACTATATATGAATAATGAAGCAAAATACTATGTCAGATATTCAAAAAAGGGAAGAATTGATGGGACTATGGCATCGAAGCTTCTAAATAAATTAAGACAACCAGATTAACTTGCCTATTTTGTCAATATAGAGAATTTTGTATTGCTTCCTACATATCCTAAGCCTGAAGTACCTGAGAAAGCAACAAAAGGAAAAAAAAAAAAAATTCCTAGACACTATGAATGACACAGTAGGTTCAATGTAAGAAACAACATTTTAACTCAGTGAAGACTATAAGCTCCTTGAGCGTTAGGCCTAGGTCTTGTTCATCTCTGCAACTCTAAGGCCTACTCCTAAGGGAGCACAGCTATTCAACAAAGACTTAGCTATAAATATTGATAATGCTTTTTCTCCATTACATACATTGAGAAATCAAGGTGTACGTATCTGAAATGGATAATTGAAACTATAAAATATTGTTTTAATCATACTACTAAATCCTATAGTCATGCCTTATTTTACTGTGATTTTATGATTTATTTTCCATTGGAAAAGTCTCAATTTGTACTAGAATGTTATAAAAATAAGGATACAATTTAATATTTGTTTTCTAAATCTAGATTCAAACGATGCCAGGATAGTGGCCCAAGGCCACTGCTTAAAGTATAATTTTCATAAGAATAGATGAAATTATATGAAATACATGATATATATTTGGATTATGAATATATGAAATCTTTCTTGTGAAAGATAGACACAAACTATAGAATTTTATTTGCAGATAGTCTTTTCTCACTGATATATAGAGTTTTAATGATAATGAAGCATACATGTTCTTTAATACTTTGTAATACCACACCAATTCCATGCTACATTAACTCAGCCTGCATTTCTCTCCTGGGTCTCACCTATCACAAAAGATAAAAGTTATGTTAAATTGTATTATACTGTATATGAATAAAGAGGTGTCACCAAAGGAAAAATCCAGTGGTAACTAACCTTCTTCAAGAACTGTTCCCTGTGGTCCCAGACCTCAGTGTCCCAGGAGTACTCTGTGTGTACATGTGCTTATTGAGCTTATGTTGTTTTTATTTACATATTTTATGCTCACAATAAACTCTGAATTCCCTATTGGAAGGTACGTTGGCATATGATAAACATTCAATGCATTTCTGATGACATGTTTTGTATTATTATATGTAGACACTTCCGTGTTTTAAAACTGTTCATTTCATTTGAGAAATGACAAAATAGAGATCTTATTCAACGAAGTTGGCTTGGGAAAGAGAGAGATTGTATACAAATGATGGTGGGCACTAATTTGGAGGGATTTTTAAAAATGAAAATAGAGACAAACTTGAATTTAATTACAAAGTATGAACAATTAGCCTTTAAGGGATTCTCAGTATAAAATGGAATATGTATGTGGTCTTGGTTATGTTTGATTGGTTGAAATACAGTGTAAGAAATTAGTAGATGTGGATAAACAGAAGTTTTGTTCACAAAAAGTTATGTTTCAGTCAACAAAATATTTGTAGGCTTGTGTATGGAAAATATACAGATTCATAACACCTAATGGTGAGCTCTTAGATTTGAAAATATATAGATTCACATAGTTACAAGAGAAAGGGAGGAGCTAGGGTTGGGTTTGAGAGAAATTTATGTACAAGATATATCCAATATAAGAGTTTGAATTTTGAATCAAAAGAAGTTGAATGCATCTGAGAATTATAATTTTGAACAAAATTCTGAAATTGAGAGTTGCCTTTTGTTTTTCATTTGGATATGGTAAGATCCAATTCAATAAACTAAATATGTGTTTATCCTCATTTTTTCACCTCTCCTGCTTGTTGGCGTTGCTATTTGGAAGTAACTCGGAGTAGAAATAGTGGTTTGATAATGACCGTGGCTGCCCTCTGCTCATTCACTTTACCTGCTCCTTTCCACTGCTGAAGAGGTCTGAGCCCACACAGAGAGGACTAGACGGAGACCTGGTCAAGTTTGTTTTCTTGCTAAGGGGTTATATTAGGACAGGACTATTGAAAAGTTACTCTCTGGGAGAGTCCTCTGGTGTCCACTTCAGGTTTTGTTCACAAATCATGAGACCGAAGGGAGATGTGTTCTGTACTTTACTTGAAATGAGAAATGAAGATTGCAAACTGCTAATGTAGGAGAAAGTTAGACAGATAAAGCTTAAATTCAATAGTTTGATAAGCTAAAGCTTGATAACTGCATGCAAAGATAGTAGACTGAAAAACAAAAATTTTCATAGCTTTCTAAATAATATGGGAAAATTAGTTTAGCAGAATTTAAATGCATAAATGTAGAATTTCCCAGAAGAAAGCCATTCTGCTACAACAAGATTGTCAGTGTGTTAGTGGGCTATTTGACTTGTTAAATTCAGGGTAATTTTTCAAAAAAAAAAAAAAGTTTCTGATTCTAGGAGAAGAGGGATATGATCATTTAGAAAAAGAGTATTTCTGATAAAGAAAATGAATGGTTGAAGGAAAACAGACATAACTACCACATAGATATAAATACTGAGACATTTAATTCTTACGCAAATTCAATTTTTAAAACTTTAGTATAATATTCATAGTTTTGATAAAATATTTCTATTTTTTAAAAAAAAATAATTTTGCTTTATAAATTATTATCATTCATCCATTTATTAATTAAATAATCTGTGAGTAACTGCCAGACGGTGTGTTTGGGGCTTTTTCACAAGATGAATGAACTCAAGTTATTCAGAGACGAGAATGAAGAGAAATGTATTATTAAAAACTTAAATACCATGTAAAAATTGCTTTAATTATTCAATTTTAAAGTATTTTTGGGTGCTCAATTAGTCTCAAGCATTGTATCATGAGTGGGGTTATAGTTAGATATGGAGATGTTAAATATACGAGAGAGAGTGAAGGAGAGAGGTATAAATAATGAAATAATGCAAATGTTATATAAGAAGACATTTTATAATTTATAAAGTGTCAAAAAAGAGAAGGTGGCTAAGTCTTCTTGAAAGCTTCAGAATATGCTTTCCAAAGAAAGTAAAATTATGCTTTAAAAAGTTGGTAGAAAGAAGTGCTTTATTAACTGATACAGAGTGGCCAGGGTGTGCCTCACAGAAGAGGTAATGATTGAGCAAATTCTTGCGATAGAATAAGGAACTGTCAGGAAAACAAAGGGGGAAGCATATTTTCCGTGGAAAGAACGTGTGCAAAAACAAGAAAGTGCAAATTAGCAGAAAGCATTTATGAAATTTAAAGTAATTTAGTATTGACTGAAGCAGCCTTCACGTTCCCTCAGCTTGACTAAACTTCAGACAGGTTTCTTCCTGACTATAGGTTCTTGATCTCTCTCTTAGAGCATTTATTTAGAAAACTTGCAATTGTAAATTCCTTCTCTGCACCTTTGCTATGTATATCTTCTCCCAACCTCTGGCCAGTTTCACAACCCAGGACTGTCTTTTTCAAGGCCCTAGGCGCTGTCCCTCTGAAATGTAATCAACAAGAAAGACAGAGACTGGCTCTCTGAGGCTCCCTAGGGGCCTAACTTAGATAAGCACCAATTAGTAAACACAGCTGGCCATGTACCAACCTCCCTACAAAGTCTTCTAGTATTTTTTCACTAGAGGACTTAAAAACTATTTCATTTTTTGTTTCAGTGGAGTTAAATTCAGTCTCTCTCCCCCAGTGCAATAGGCTTGACTCCAATTACCAGAATCTCTTAGCCTGTTTAACTCTGGTGTAATTTTTCTTTGACAGTATGACTAAGACAATATGGCAGGATTTTTGTCTGGAGACAGAGGTAAAATCCAGAAAATGGAGGTGTTGTATACCCTTAGGGAAAAGTTCTAAGTAGGAAAGAAGAAGACAAACTGGTTTAGAATCCTAGGACTGGAGGAAACCCCCCCCCAAAATGACAGTTTGTCTTATATTTCCACCCAACAGAACACTTAGGCCAAGTGTTTTCCAATCCATAACCTAGCAAAAGAATGTGCTCTAGGCAGGCTCATTCCACCCCTGGATAAAATAGGTGTCCTTCCAACAATACCAAGCAAGATTCCACTGGCAAGAGGGACCTATGAGCTAACACTGAGTAGCCAGTAGAAGCACTCTCCCACCAAGTTCATCCCAGTCCCAGGAATTCCCAGGTAGCTCTTCACCAGCAAGAGGGAGCTCAGCACAAGAGCTCTATAGAAATCCCATGACATATACTGCAAAATAAATACTCCTATAACGAGTGAGTTCACCAAAGTTGCAGGCTTCAAAATCAATAAACAAAAATTAATCACATTTCTGTATGGTAACAATAAATATGTAGAAATTGAAATTTAAAATAAAGTACCATTTATCATTTAAAATAAACTACCAATCACTTCAAAGAAAATTTAATACTTAGATATACATATAATAAAACAGGTACAGGATTGCTATGGTGAAAACAAAATGATAATAAAAGAAATCAAAGAAAATCTAAATACATATTGATAGATTGGAAGAATCAACACAGTAAAGGTGCAGATTCTCCCCAAATTATTTTCTAATTTCAGTGTAAGCTGGTATAAACATTCACATACAGGTTTTATGCATGACCATGAGTTTTCAACTGGGTAAACACCTAAAAGTAGGACAGCTGTGTTGATGGTAAATATAGGTTTAACTTTATAATGAACTGCCAAACTGTTTTCCAAAAGGAGTGTAGTATTTTGCATTCCCACCAGCAATACATGGGTCCTAAACAGTTATTCTGGATTCTTGCTAACACTTGGTATTTTGAGTATTATTTAGCCATTCTAAGAGATTAGTTTGTGTTATTTAGTTTGGGTTTAATTTGCATTTTACTCTTGAGTAATGATACTGAGTATCTTTCATATGTGTATTTGCCATCTATGTATATTTTTTGGTGGAATGTCTGCTGAAATATTTTGCCTATTTTTATTGGGTTTTGTTTTTATTTTCTCTGAGTTTTAAGAGTTCTTGATATACACCAAAGATGAGTCAGGGAGCATTAATAATATGGGAAAATAAAACTATTTAATAAAAAAGATAGCCATATAGATTGTAGCATTATAAAACTGTAAATAAGGATTTTTACATGGCAGAAATTGGGGATACATCATTGTATTTTGCTGTTATGATCTTACTGCTGTTTCAGAGTATCAATACCAGTTTAATACATGTATATCTTATTTTTAGAACCTGAGAAAATCAGATAATATTTGTATAATTTAATTCTGTTGACAATTAGGAAGAGTTTCTTTAGACTAAGTAGTCACATTTACTTCTGACTGGAAGGCAGTGCTATGAAGTGGACCTGCACATCAGTCTGAAGCACTCTTGCTAGGCTGAAATCCCAGCGCTTAATACTTACCAGATACATTCATTAAATTCTCATAGATTTGGTCTCTTCTTTTGTAAAATAGAAATAATAATAGTAACATCTACCTCATATGATAGTTTTGGCAGTTAAATAAAATAGCCTAGGTTAACTATTTAGGGCAA
>NW_012149285.1:3707179-3708674 GCF_000956105.1 Propithecus coquereli
ACATTTCTTAGCTGTGGAGGTATGATTATATGAATGATGAGGCAGATTGCTGTGACATTTTTAGTAGTTTTTTAAAAAATAAACTTCGGTTTTTTAGAACAGCTTTAGATTTACAGAACAAAATTGAAAGATAGCACAGAGAATTCCCATGTACTTCCATAGCCAGTCTCCCCTATTAGTAACAGCTTACATTTTATGGTACATTTTTCATAATTAATGAACCAATATCGACACACGTTATTATTAAATCCATGCCTTTTTGCAGATTTCTTAATTTTTACCTAATGTCTGTTCTTGGTTCCAAGATCTCATCCAAGATACCATATTACAATTAGGCTCCTTCGGCTGTGACAGTTTCACTTTTTCCTTGTTTTTGATGACCTTGACAGTTTTGAGGTAGGTGTTTTGTAGAATGTCCCTCAAATAGGGTTTGTCTGATGTTTGGATTTTGGTTTTGGTTTTGGGGTTTTTTATGCTTAGACTGAGGATTATAAGTTTTCAGAAGGAAGACCACAAAGGTGAAATGCCTTTTTCATCACAGCACATCAAGGGTACCTACCATCAGAACACCTCGTCACTGTGGAGGTCACCTTGATCATCTGGCTTAGGTAGTGTTTGTCCAATTCTTCAATGTAAAGTTACTCTTTTTCCTTTTCCATATTACACTCTTTGGAAGGATGTCACTTTGCCCAGCCCACATCAAAGGAGTGGAGAATTATGCTTCTCTGCCAAACTCCTAACATGTACTAGTCTTTTTATTGTTTTCTTAACTGCCTTTTCCAGACCCTCACATAACTGAACTTACGCCCTACGCGTCCTCTTCAGACTGGCTTCTTTCACTTAGTAGTATGCACTTAAGGTTCATCTAAGTCTTTTTTTGCTTAATATTTCATTTCTTTTTGTCATTGACTGGTATTGATATACCACAATTTGTTTATTCATTAGCTTATTAAAGGTCATCTTGGTTGCTTACATTTTTGGGTGATTATGAATAAAGCTGCTATAGACACTGATATGTGTGGTTTTGGGTAGACATAAGCTTTCAAATCAGTTTAATTAATATCCGGGAGTGTGGTTGCTAGATTTTATGGTAATATTATGTACAACTTCATAAGAAACTTCCAAACCACCTTCCAAAATTTCTGTACCATGGTGCTTCCCCTAGCAATGACTGAGTCCCTGTTGCTCTGCACCCTCCCCACAACTGGTACTGTCCATTATTTATCGACTCTAAAGAGTGTGCAGCAGTACCTCATTGTTTTAATTTGCAATTTCCTAATGAAAAATGATGCTGAGAATATTTTCCTATGCTTATTAGCCATCTGTATGTGTTCTTTGATGAAGTGTTTGTTCAGATCTTTTGCCCACTTTGTTTGCACTATTATAGTTGAATTTTAAGGGTGATTTGCAATCAAGTCCTCTATTAATCAAGTCCTCTATTATATATATATATATGTCTTTGGCATATTTCTCTCAGTCTGAGACTACTCTTTCC
>NW_012149285.1:3710709-3713000 GCF_000956105.1 Propithecus coquereli
CCAAAGAAATAGAATATACATTTAAGAGTTTTATACCAAGAAATTTGCCTTGAAAGCTGCTATTCCATGAAAGAAAACGTATATCAATTTACTGTCTGATTTTTTTTAAACAAGATTTCTTATGTTCATAAATTTAAAAGGTTAAGACAAATATAACTACATATCTGCACACTGTTTTTAGCAACTGTATGAATAAGAACAATGAGGTCTGTATTTTGAGGGTTCTTCCCTGTGAACGCTTTGCCACTAGAGTTGACTGCTCAGAAGATCTTTTATAGGGTTTTAATATTATATTTTTAATCTATGACCTTGATAACATTATTTGCCCACATGTGAGCCCAAATGTGTTTCTGGCTATGACCTTCTTATGAACAGTATGAGACTCACTGTGCAAATTTTCATGTCTTACCTATTCAAGCAACATCACAGTGTCATAACTCAAGGAAGTTGAATGAGGTGAACATAGACAACTCTTTACCCTTCCTCTCCTTTCCAAAATGTAACAAATACTGTATATGTTTTCCTTTCCCCTGCCCCTTCCCCTTTCCTCCTTTTGGAAATGTGTCAGGAACTAGATAGTTTAACATGGGGGGACTGGGAGAAATGATCCATTGAGCTTCTTTGTGCTTCATCATAAGGCATGCTACTTAAGCACCTTTGTAATAAGTAAACCTGGTGGGGTCACCAGCTGGCAGACTCCAGGAGTTCAGGAAACAGGACCGCAGAAGTTACACTCTGGGATCCTGGCCATGAGGTTATATTCCTTACCTCGCTGAAAACAGATACTGGACCTAAATGGTGCCACATGACTTTATTTCTTCTTGGCTAGATTTCTCAACACTGCAGTCAGCGAATTCACCTACTGCCACCTTCAAAAAACATGGAAAGCACCTACCCTGAGAAGGAGGTAGATTTGGTGTAATAATTCCTCTGATGGCTTTTTAAACAATGGACCCCTACAAACTACTGGAGATTCATGGCACCAGCCCTCTCTGTTTGGCCACAGCTCTGTGGAATCTGGTGTCTCTAAGGGAGCATACACTGGAATCACAGGGTAGCCATCTGGTTGCCAGGGCTCTTTCTGAGGTCACGGTGGTATGAGCCACTATAGTGGAGGTGGCACAGGGAACCATTGCCCCTGGAATGGCGCTCCTGTGTCTTTCAGGAAAAGCCATTTTTGGACTTTAGGGAAGACAACAAAGAAGACAAGGTAGAGAAGTTGCAGTTTAAAGAGGAAGACTTTCCTCCTTTAAATCCAGAAGCTGGCAAACAAAATCAGCCACGCAAATCTACTGGGACCCCTCCTGGAGTGTGGAAAAGTCCACCTAGTGCCAAGCAACCCTCCAACATGTGAGTCATCCAAAAGGTTTCCAAAGAGGATCCTACTGCTGCCTTCTCTGCTGCATTCACCTCACCGGGATCTCACCATGCAAATGGGAACAAATCATCAGCCACAGTTTCAAGTGTCTATAAGAACCTGGTTCCTAAGCCTGCACCACTGCCTTCCAAGTCCAATGCAAGGAAAGCTAACAGAAGGGAACACAATCAGGATCTCTTTTCTCTAGGTGGAATTCTGCTTTTACCGATCCAACCTGTTATCAAACCATTGATACTGGCTGGTAGCCCAGTTCTAAGTTCTCCCAAAGAGAGTCCCTCTAGCATCACCCTTCCCATTTAGCTTCCCTTGACTGACCAAGTTGACCTCCTAGTGAGTTCCCGAAGACTCTGAAGGATCATCGGAATGGAGAATTCTCAGAAAACAGAGACTGTGCCTAGCTGGAGGGTTTGGAGGACAATAGTACACCTGAACCAAAGGAAATTGGAGAGGAAGGCTATCATCAGAATGGTCTTTCTCTTACAATAGTGGAAGAAAGGGAGGTTCTCTCACACTCTGGAAGCAGAGCACAAAAGCAATAGGATTGCAGAAATAGACTGACAATGATGGCACTTGCCTTCCCCACACAGAGGACAAGCTCAAAGAGCTCCTAAAGACAGAGCAGCTGGGAAGAAATTACTTTGAAAAGAATAGTTTCTAGACAGAAGACAATATGACCACGGAAGCAGAAGTTAGAGCAATGCCCCCAGGAGCCAGGGAATTCCAGCAGCCTCTAGAAACTGGGAAAGTCAAGTAGTGTCTTCTCCACTAGAGCCTCCAGAAGGAACGCAGGCCAGCCAATACTTCGCCCTTAGTCCACAGAGGCTGACTTTGGACTTCTGAACTCCAGAACTATAGGATAATAAATTTGTATTGTTTTAAAAAAAAAAGAATAGTTTCTTGCAGAGCCATAGTT
>NW_012149285.1:3713050-3714749 GCF_000956105.1 Propithecus coquereli
ATCCTATTCCAATACTCTTCCTTGTTTTTGTAGATCTGAGCTTCTGACCTATGTAGTTTCCATTCACTCCAAAGAACTTCTTTTAACATCTCTTGCATGGGCGGTTTACTGATGGTAAATTCCTTCATGGGAAAGTGGAGGTAGTTCTGAGAAAGCCTTTGTTTCTCTTTCACTTTTGAAGGATAATTTCACTGGTTATAGAATTATAGGTTGGTGAATTTTTTTTTCAACAGTTTAAATATTTCACTCCACTCCCTTCTTGCTTTCATGGATCCTGATAAGAAGTTCACTGTAATTCACATCCTTATTCCTCTATAGGTAAAGTGTTCCCCTCACCCTGGCTTCTTTCAAGTTTTTCTTTTTTTCTTGATTTTCTGCGATTTTAACATGACAGGGCAAGTGTAGATTGTTTTGCTTGGTGTTCTTTGAACTTCTTGGATTAGTGATTTTGTCTTTCATTAGTTATCTTCAATGTTTCTTCTGCTTCTCTTTCTTCTTCTGGTGTTCTCATTACGTGTATATTATGCCTTTTGTAATCGTATCACAGTATTGCATATTCTGTTCTGGTCTCTTTCATTTCTTTTGCTTTTTAGGGAAGTTTAGGAAGTTTCTATTGGCTTATCTTTAAGCTCACTGATTCTTTCCTTGGTCATGTCTAGTCTTCTATGGAGCCCATCAAAGGCATTCTTTATTTCTATTAGTGTAGTTTTATTACTAGCATTCAAAAAAATTATTTTTTTAGAGTTTCCATCTGTCTGCTTACATTACCCACCTATTCTTGCATGTTGTCTCCCTTTTCCATTAGAACTCTTAACATATTAATCACATTTAATTTAAATTCCCTTCTTATAATTCCAAAATCTATATGCTATCTGAATCTGGTTGTGATGCTTGGTTTTTTCTTTGCCTCATATTTATAGTATGAGTTGTAACTTTTTTTTAAAGGCTGGACATGAGGTATTTATCAATAGGAGCAGAGGTAAATAGGCCTTTTGTGTAAGGTTTTATGTTAATCTGCCTTGGAATTGGGTTGTGTCTAATATTTGCAACAACCGTAAGTATCAGAGACTTCAAATTCCTCTAGCATCCTTGTTTTTGTCTCACCTGTTTCCTTAAGCTTTTCCTAAGAACATTTTCTTATATAAAGTCTATATCTTTTAGCCCTCACAGCCATAATCCACTGTGATTGTACTGGAGTCCTATTGATGTGGTGGCAAGGAGTGGGATAGAAAAGGGATTCTGTTATCTTGAGAATAAAATTCAGTCTTTCTGTGGGCCCCTTTTCCAGTCTGTAATCTTCACAAGTGTTTTTTAGATCCCTCATCCTCAGAGATGAGACAGGAAGGCTGGAGGTGACTGAGCTGGGTAAATTCCCTAATCCCAAGTGCATTATGGCTCTGGTAAAGAGGAAGCCTTTGTTAGCAGGAACGATCAGGGGCCATCTCAGGCAGGCAGCACTCCAGGCCCAGCCGCGTGGGGTGTGGGGGGCTGGAGTCTCAACTACATACATTCACAAAGGAGGGAGCAGAAGAGTGACAGATTCATGTGGTCTTTTAAATTATTCAGTAATAATGGAATTGGATCCAAAATGGTAAGTGATTTCTCTAACAAAGCAATAGAAGATTCTTCATATCACCTTTTGGTAACTCAATTCAGTTTTGGGAGGGGGCAGAACAAGTGAAATATAGAAAACTGAAAA
>NW_012149285.1:3724379-3726007 GCF_000956105.1 Propithecus coquereli
AAGATTGGCATTAATATAATATTCCATAATATTATCTTTGAACATCATCAAACATACGGTCTCTTTGAGCATTATGGATTTGGAGTTTTAGTGAGGACTGCCTATTTGGTGTAATGACCAATCGGGGCATTTTCTTTTGCTTTGATGGTATCTCTTTTTGAACAGGCATTTATAGCCAACTCCTTAGGAACCATTAGAGTTATTAAAATGGCTTTGATCTGCTAACCATGTAAATTAGGGCTCCTACTTAGGTTAAGTACCTTTATCTTTTCTAAAGCTTTCCAAAATCATGGACTATCCCAAAGCATTTCTACGAGTACTGTATATAAACCATCTTCTCTTTATTCAGCCACAAAACTATTGCGAATACAACGCATTCTGTAAACCAGGCGTATTTTTGCCTCTTGGGAGGGGATCAAATTCTAGTGGTGAGTTAACATATGTTCCAATGTATCCTGCCTGATATTTTCTGGTTTCGCTCTTAGGATATGACCTATAAACAAACAAGATTAAATCTATATTTCCGGGCATGTTTTAATAAATTAATTAGGCTGTTTTAATAAATCTATTGGATATTTAATAAACAGTGGTTAGGAAGTCATGAGCTTACATCTTCTGATAGAAAAAAGCAGGATTTAAAGTATGACAATGATGAATAGAAATATGGAAGGAAGACAGTACTAAAATTTTAGTAAGTAAGCCTAGTTTGCTAGGAAATATTGCATATTTTCAGTGGGCATCAAAGATGGGCAATATAAGGAAACATTAAGTTTAACGTAGATCATAAAATCATGTGAGTAGAAGCCTCTGCAAAGTTGGCAACTACTGCTTTTGACTTCAGATGAGTAGGATTTTGACATCGGGTCAATAGAAAAACAGTTGTATGATACTGGTCTGTGATGATTCTGTAAAGGTGAGTCAGTATAGAGATTTGGCATGTTCATATCTCTTATGTATGACTAGGTAACAAGATTCATGATGAGGCAGGCCAATAATGAGAGGTTGTTGAAGAGTTCATTTTTAAAGCACAAAATATATGTGTAAATCCTATATATGCACAAATTTTAAAGTCTATATATTTCCTGTTAAGAGATTTGGTTAAGAAAAACTTGGTTAAGTGATATAGTATTGAGTCAATTTCTGAAAATCAGTACAGTAGGCAGAGTGCTAAAATGACCCCCAAATTCCCAGTGATACATGCCCTTGTGTAATCTTCTCCCATTGTAGGAAGGTAGATTATGATCACCGTCACTTAAATGATTATGCTCATGGCAAAGACGGGAGGATTTTGCATATGTAATTGAGGTCTCTAATTAGTTGGCTTTAAATGATCCAAAAGAGACATTACTCTGGGTGGGAGTGACTTAATCAGGTGGAAGCCATAAAAGCAAAAGAAGTTCCAGCCAGCCTGAAAGAGAAACAGCCACGTTGAAAACTGCCAGTGAAGAGGGGCAGCCTCTAGAAGCTGAGGACCTCAGCGCTACAACCACAGCAACTAAATTCTACCGACAACCTCAATAAGCTCGGGAGAAGACTACAAGCTCCAGGAGAGAACTACAACACGGCTAACGCCTTGATTTTAGCTTGCGTGACCCTGATCAGAAGGGCCCTGCTAAACCTTGCCTGGA
>NW_012149285.1:3729517-3731006 GCF_000956105.1 Propithecus coquereli
AGACATCATTTTTTAAAATATGTCTTCTGCCGTGTTATTTCTTCTCCTTCTGAAGTTTCCAATTACATATGTGTTAGACCAGTTGTTATTGTGCCAAAGGTTTTTGGTACTCTGTTTTCTTTTTTTTCAATTCTTTTATCTCTACATTTCAAGCTTGGTCATCTCTATTAACTTAGATACATGTTCACTCATTATTTTCCTCAGCTGTGTTGAATCTACAGGATACATCGTTTTATTGCGTTTGGCTTAATTGTACTTCACAGATACTATACTTTTTACAAAGAGAAGGTTTGTGTCAACCCTGTGTTGCACAGCTCTATCAGTGTACTTTTTCCAACGGCATGTGCTCACTTCGTGTCTCATCACATTTTGGAAATTCTCACAATATTTCAAACATTTTCATTATTATTATATCTGTCATGATGATCTATGATCAGTGATCTTTGATGTTACTATTGTAATTGTCGAGGGGTGCTACAAACCAAGTCCAAATAAGACAGCGAACTTAACTGATAAATATTGTGTGTGTTCTGACTGTTCCACTAACTGGCCATTCCCCTGTCTTTCCCCCTCTCCTCAGGCTTTCCTATTCTCTGAGACACAGCAATGTTGAAACTAGGTCAATTAATAACCCTACAATGCCCTCTAAGTGTTCAAGTAAAAGGGAGAGTTGCACGTCTCTCACTTTAAATCAAAAGCTACAAATTATTAAGCTTAGTGAGAAGGCAGGTTGAGAGCCAAGATAAGTCAAAAGCCAAGCCTCCTGTACCAAAAAGTTAGCCAAGTTGTGAACGCAAAGAGAAATTTTTGGAAAAAAAGAAGTACCACTTCAGTGAATACATAAATAATAAGCAAGTGAAAGAGTCTTAATGGTGATGTAGAGAAAACTTTAGTGGTCTGGATAGAAGATAAACTAGCTACAACATTCCCTTAAGCCAAAGCCTAACCCAGAGCAAAGAAAGCTCTAGCTCTCTTCAATTCTATGTAGGCTGAGAGAAGAAGCTGAAGAAAAAACCTTTGAAGCTATCAGAGGTTAGATCATGAGGTTTAAGGAAAGAAATCATCTCTGTAACCTAAAAGTACAAGGTGAAGAGCTGATGTAGAAGCTGCAGCAAGTTAACCAGAAGATCTAGCAATGATAATTTATGAAGGTTGCTACACTAAACAACAGATTTTCGATGTAGACAAAAAAGTCTTCTATTGGAAGAAGATGCAATCAGGACTTTCATAGCTAGAGAGGTAAAGTTAATGCCTGACTCCAAAGTTTCAAAGAACAGACTGACTCTCTTGTTAGAGGATAACATAGCTGGTGACTTTAAATTGAAGCCAATGCTCATTTACCACTTTTTTTTTTTTTTGAGACTGTGTCGCCTGGGCTAGAGTGCCGTGGCGTCGTCCTAGCTCACAGCAACCTCAAACTCCTGGACTCAAGCGATCCTACTGCCTCAGCCTCTGAGTAGCTGGGACTACAGGCATGTGCCACCATGCC
>NW_012149285.1:3732336-3733937 GCF_000956105.1 Propithecus coquereli
CCACAATATGGCTAGGGTATGCCGGTACTGCTGAGGCTGTTAAAAATGAGATTATCTATGTTTGTTATGGTGTTTTTGATTTCCAGCATTTTCCATATATTTTTTTTCTTATGGTTTCCATCTCTTTGCTAAAATTACTCATGTAATCTTCTATGTTATCTAAGTTTTCCATTAGAACTTGTAATACATTAATCATATGTATTTTTGATTCTTGATAGTCTTAACATATGTGTAATGTTTGAGACTAGTTCTGATGATTATTTTGTCTCTGCAGGCTTTGGTTTTGAAAGGTAGGCCTATTGTATAGGACAACAGATATTAAGCCAAAGTATTTTTCATGCTTGAAAATGAGTACACCTTTCTTTCTGCTAGGTCTTCTTTTTCATGTTGATCTTGTTAAGAGTTGGAATGTGTTTAAGCTTATTGTTGGTATGGTTACTCTCAGTGTACCAAAGGCTTCAATTTCTTCCAGTGATGTCTTCTGTTAATGGTATTGGCTAATTTACCAACATTTTTTTCCTCTAGATATATATGCTTCCTGATTGGCTTTGTTCTCCCCACTGACTTTAGATCTCCAATTTGTACTGTTCACCAGAAAGGCTCTCTCTTTGCAGCTCTCCCAGCTATATTCCACTGTTATGTTAATACACTGGAATCCTGTGAGTATGATGGTTGGGGGAAAGAGAGGAGAAATCATTCTCTAAAGTTCTGAATAAGCTGTATCTCTAGGCTTAATCAAGTACTGTAAACGTGGGTCTCAGGGGTGAGGCCTTCACAAATGCCCATGACCCTCCTCCAGACATAACCTTTGGCTTAGTATTCATTCTTCTTTTCCCCAAGTGGTATTTTTTTTTTTTTTACTTCTTGTTCTTCTCCCACAACTGCAGTGGATTTCCACATGTGCCCTTAGACTACAAGTTTTGGTGGTGATCTCCTCCCTGTCTATGAAGCTTTGTTTTTATAGGAGTGATAGGGAAGATGAGACTAGGCAGTGGATGCAGTTTCCAGCCAGTACCATGAGGGAAGCTTTCTCAAGGTTTTCTCCAGCATTCCCTGTGAGCACCTGGTGGGGTTCCTGGAGGAAAATCCTGCAAGAGCGTGCAAACTAACATTAGCCTGTGTCCCTCTGTGGCTTCCAATTTTCATGCCTGCCTACACTTAGACATTAGCAATTAGATAAAAATTTCTAATTGACTTTTATTAACAGCTTTTATGGCATTCAGCATCTTATGTCTCAGGTAAGCAAATTCCTGGGTCCTGTTTCTCCCTGAAAACACGTTTCTCACTCTTGATTTAAGTTTATATTTTCCCTGCAACATTTATTGTCTCATAGTAAAAGTCATCACTTTGTATGGGGTGTTTTTTTAGCTTTTTTTTCTTATTGTAAGGAAGGGAGAAACACTATCTAGTTCTTGTCATCTCTGGGAAGACGCCAGAGCCCAGACACTGCTTTTTATGTAAATGCCTTATTTTGGTTGAATAAATTCATTTTCCAATATTGTGTTTTTTAAAAAATAATTTTCTCTGGAAAGTCATCCTATCCACTAGCTGTGTGGAATCATTAGGAGATTATAATAAATCATAGAGGAAATTAGAAAATA
>NW_012149285.1:3733987-3735706 GCF_000956105.1 Propithecus coquereli
AGCTCGGGAGAAGACTACAAGCTCCAGGAGAGAACTACAACACGGCTAACGCCTTGATTTTAGCTTGCGTGACCCTGATCAGAAGGGCCCTGCTAAACCTTGCCTGGACATTGTGACATAATAAATGTACATTGCTTTAAGCACCTAGGCTTGTGCCAATTTCTTATCTAGCAATAGAAAATTAATACATTTGGGAATGGTTTTGGTTTGTTTTTGTTTTGTTTTGTTTTGTTTTCCCATAGCAAAAGAATAATCTGTATGATCTCTTGGTTACTAACTGGGAAACATTCTGAATGGTTACTAACATTTCAAGAGTGAGACATTTACCCCCTCAGGATAAATTGTACTGCAGGTAATAATATACTTTGACAAAAATTTTACTTCTCTTCAGAAAGCTTATAGCCTGTTAAAGATAAAACAAATAAGTAGATAGATGGAGTCAATCCCAGAGCTCAGCTGAACTTAGAGTAAAACAAGGCTGACCAATATATCGGCAGAATATAGGGAAATGTAAGTCCCTTGAGGTCCTGGTTAAGAAATTTTAAAAATTAAGAGGGCATCTCAACAAACACTATAGTCATAAATACCAATAGGTATTACTGAATTTCTCAGGAGAAAATAAGCAGATAACTCTTTGAATTAAAGATGCTGAAATAATCAAAAACAGATTATAGCTGCAAAATATTCAACTTCATTGTACACCAAAGATGAAAGCATATTTCAGTTTGGTGCTATAGAGAAGTGGGCCATCACTATTATACGTCTGCAGTTCTGGACAAATTTATATCACCGCCTTTTGAATTTTTTTTCTTTTTCTTAATTTAGAGAATAGAAATATTAAAAGGAACAGTACAAAGTTTGGCGATTCATTTCTCTATTAGGTTTTCATCTATTGATTTTAGTACTTTGTTAGGTTTTGGTTTTAGAGGGTATGGTGCAAATTTGGGCAGTTGTTTGGAGTGTTTAGTCTGAAATTGATAGGTTCAGCCCCCAAAATATTTTAAAATAGTATAAATTATACCCAGAAGTATGGCCACTTCTTTGAACTTCACTTTGTGTTAAGAGTATAGGCAAGACAAGGTTTAAATGAGCTATCACCTGCTTGTGACCAAGGGTGTCCTCAGGACTGTTCCGGACGAGGCCATCAGGAGAGCATCATTTTACAGCAGATCCTCACACTGCCCCGTTTGCTTAGTGGACGTGATGTCACAAAGGAGGAAAGAACGTTTTTCAGTTAAAGGTCTGAGGGTGACAGTGAAGTGCTGGGACATGCGAAGTGTTTGAGGGTTATTAGAGGGAACAGGCACCTGAAGCTGTTTGCTCCCAGGGGAGGTTGGGTAAAAGTGTCAGGATACATGGCAGATGTCTTAGGGCCTATCAGTCAAAATTTTGAAAGGTTTTTCTTTAATATTTGGAGACATTTGCCCTTTTGCAATAAAGAGAAATTGGACACTTGATTCCCCCCTGCAGAAACTTCATTAATTACCTATCCAGCTTCATTTTTGCTCTCTTTTGTTTCTCAGCATATAGACCATTGCTGCAGCTGGGTCATTTTTTAATTTTTGATTTTGTAATAATTTAAAATTATAGAAGAGTTGCAAAGATTGTACCGAGAGTTCTCATAATCGTCTTCATCTAGTTTCCCCTAATGTTAACATCTCATATAACCATGACATGTTTATCAAAAGTAGAAAATTAACATAGCTATAATAGTACTAA
>NW_012149285.1:3746484-3747414 GCF_000956105.1 Propithecus coquereli
GATCTGAAACAAATGTGTCAAAACTTATCTCTGAAGTCTGGGTGGTAAATTCATTGGGTGTCGGGCAGGTGGGAGGGGGAGGATGGGATGGGTATTTTCACATTTAATGTGTGTGGTGTGCACCGTCTGGGGGATGGACACTCTTGAAGCTCTGATTCGGGTCGGGCAAAGGCAATATATGTAACCTAAACATTTGTACCCCCATAACATGCTGAAATAAAAAATATAAATAGATAAAATCTTCAGGAAATAGACTTCTATATGAATTTATAATGGGAAATCACACAAACATCAAAGTGCATAATAGCTATTAATAGAATGATATAATACCCTTTGCCTGTACTATTGCATTGTTTATTTTCATTAATATATTTAAACAGAACACTATAATGTAGTGATTATTGATCACTAGATACAAAATGACAAATAATGTTTAACACAATTCAGTATCTTCTTGAATTGCCATCTGTTGAATTTGTGGTGTTTGAGCCCAGCATCTTGTACCATGAAGTATTTAATTTATAAACCTTGTGATCACTGTTTCACTGAAAAGATTCACAAGAGAAAGACTTCTTTTTTAAACAAAGGCCTTTGAAAAATAGTGATTCCAATCAAATGATGTGACGTGAGCACAATTTCCTCACTTTGAAGAAATATCCAAGCTAACACACTTCCAAATACAGTATTTAATACTGGACAGTGTTCGGTGTTCAATGATATTAATTCTGTGATGCCTCTGTTGATTTCTCAATTTGTTTTTTATAGTCTTTCACAGGAACAAGGGAAGTGGTTCTTGAATGTGGTGGTTTCAGCTCTTCAATGAGGTTTTGTGTAAACAAATGCCTTGACATCCAAGGCATGTTGAGAGACAACACTGAAAGATTACCAACCAAAATATCTGATAATCTTACCAAAATAAAAAGCAATTTT
>NW_012149285.1:3748744-3751772 GCF_000956105.1 Propithecus coquereli
GTTTCTTTTGATATTTTATATCACCTAGGTACAGTGATTACAAATTGTTCTGCTAATGTAACTGAGGTCACTGTCTCCATCTATACATAGAGGTGGCACTTATGAGAAAGGATTAAAGACACCTGATTTGTACCACCAGTTTAGGTGGTAATTGTCAGGGTTTTTTTTTATTTATAGTATCTATCTGAATGAAAACTTGGTATTGTCTATATAATAACTATTACATATTTTACACATTAATTTGGCTACTTTCATGTTGAACTATTTCAAGTTCTGTGACCTTTCCAAAAATTTCATCTTTCCCTTTGTGGGAAGTTGATATGTTGATTGCTATACTGTGGGTCATGTTAAATGTAAAAGGAAAAAATCTACTTATTTTCATTTGATACATATGTGAAAATACCAGGCACTGTTTTAACTGCTTGGAAAGTATTATCTCATTTGGTCTTCATAATAACCCTATGAGGTTGATCCCATAATCCACATTTTATAGATGAAGAATCACAGGTTAAGTAATTTTCCCAAGACCAGAAACTAACAGGTGCTTACATAGGGATTAGAAATGACAAATTGGCTCTTGAGACCATGCTCTTAAACAGCATGCTGGGCTCCTCTCAGAGCATGAGATGGGAGCCACATGCAGCCACAAACCCACTCCTACCATCCGCACCATGTGTACCTTGATTAAGTTGGTAACACGGAAAGCTGAGATATGGACCCGGAATAAACAATGAGTTAAATGTTTTGTTTTGTTTTTTCCTTAAAAGATTTTTTTGGTAGTTAGTTTTAAAAAAAGTTCCTTTCCTGTTTTCCAGTTTGCAGCTACTTGTCTGAGAATGACAGTCATACTCTCCATTGTAGTCATTTGGGGATTACTTTAAATTGCCAAATTATTCAAGCCCTGCAGCAAACACATATTCCAATGCATACTCTTATTTAGACGACTTCATTTCATGTAAGTCCCCAATTTGTCCTCTTTTCTCACAGAAGGTAACAAACTTTTTATTTTCTCTGAACTTTTACTTATTAACCCACCTGTGCCTCCATAAATGACATCTTTTCCAGTTTGAATGTCTTCTCTCTCAGTCACTTCCAGTTCAATTCTATCACTTGCCAGCATGGCATATAGAAAAGCTCAGTCACAGAAATTCTTTCCTGAGACACATAAAAGCAAATTTATATATGTAAATGTTCTTTCTTCTATCTGTATTTCTGTCTAATTATATTCTGAAGAGGAAAAAATACTAATTCATTCTACTTTATTAACCTAGCTAAAGAAGAATCCTCATATAATGAATGAGCAAGACGATGAATTAGAGGCTGGAGGCATATTCCATATAATCAGTATTTAACATTCTTAAGTTTCCAAAAGATGTCTGATATTTTTTTAAGCAATAAAGATTTTTAGTTCTCTCACATTACAAGGAGTCCAAAGAAAGGCAACCTGGGATAGTATAGCGGCTCAATGAGAGACTCTATCTCTCTTTCTGTTCTTGCTGTCTGGTTGCTCTGCTTTCCTTAGTACGATGGCCTTTCCTCTTATGGCTACAAGATGACTTCTGTAGATCCAAGTTTCATGGCTATATTCAAAGAAGGAAGACACACAAGGAACAGTTCCAACTGCATCTGCCCAGTTAACTAAGAAAACCAAAGCTTCCCCAATTACTTCTAGCAGTCTCCTTTAAGTCTCATTGTCTAGAGCTGGGAGAAATGGTAACTCCAACTTTTTTTTTTAATTTCAGAATATTACGGAGGTACAAACGTTTTGGTTATAGGAATTGCTTTGGTACAGATTGAGTCAAAGTTATAAATGTATCCATCACCCAGATAGTGTGCATTGTACCCGTTAGTTGTGAATTTATCCATTCCCTCCTCCCCTCCATCTACTTGATTTCCACTAAATTTTATGACCATATGTGTACATGAGTGTTAATCCATTATTTCCAATTTAGTAGTGAACTCAAGTGGTTTCTGTTGTTCCATTATTATGATACTTCAATTAGAAGGATAGTCTCCAGTTCCATCCAGGTTGTTACAAAAGGTATTAGTTCACTAGCTTTTTTTTACGGCTGAGTCATACTTCATGGTATACATATACCACATTTTATTAATCCACTTACGTATTTATGGGCACTTGGGTTGCTTCCACATCTTTGCAATTGTGAATTGTGCTGCTATAAACATTTTAGTGCAACTGTCTTTTTTATAAAAATGTCTTTTTCTCCTTTGGGTACATACCTAGTGGTAGGATTACTGGATCAAACAGTAGGTCTATTTTTAGTTCTTTGAGTTATCTCCATACTATTTTCCATAGAAGTTACTAGTTTGCCATCCCACCAACAATGTATAAGCATTCTTTTCTCTCCATACCCGACCAACATCTGTTGTTTTGGGACATTTTGATAAAAGCCATTCTCACTGGAGTTCGGTGACATCTCATTGTGGTTTTGATTTGCATTTCCCTGATGATTAGAGACCTTGACTATTTTTTCATATGCTTATTGGCCATTAGTCTGTCTTCTTTTGAAAAGCTTCTGTTCATGTTTTTTTCCCACTTTTTAATGGGGTTGTTTGAAGTGTTCTTGCTGATTTGCTTGATTTCTTTGTAGATTCTGGTTATTAATCTTTTATCAGATGTATAGCATGCAAATATTTTCTCCCATTCTGTAGCTTGTCTATTCACTCTATTGATTGTCTTCCTGGCTGTGCAGAAACTTTTTAATTTAATCAGGTTCCATTTATTTATTTTTCTTGGTCCTGTGATTGCCTTTGGGGGTCTTCTTCATAAATTCTTTGCCTAGGCTGATAACTATAAGAGTTTTTCCAACATTTTCTTCTAGAATTCTTACAGCATAATGCCTTAGGTTTAAGTTTGTTATACATGGTGATTTAATTTATGTGAGTGGTGAGAGGTGCAGATCCTCTTTCAGTCTTCTACATGCTTCTTCCCAGCACCATTTATTGAATAGGATTCTTTTCCCCAGTGTATGTTTTTGTCTGCTTTGTCAAAGATCAGATGGCAATATGA
>NW_012149285.1:3763027-3765605 GCF_000956105.1 Propithecus coquereli
AGTATGTCTGTGTTCCAGTAAAACTTTAATTACCAAACCAAGTCCTTAGTCATATTTGGCCCATGGGCTATAGTATGCTGACCCCTGCTATAGAAAAGAATATTGTGGAGTCCTCAAAATACTGCAATAAGAAAGCTACAGCACAGACAACTAGGGTTTTGGAATAAGACCTTCTTATCTTCAGCACAGAACTGTATACCACTTGCAGTACTACTTCTGGATTGGGGCCTTAGTGGATACTGAATGTCTGATTGTGAGGCATCAAATGATTATGTGATTAAAGATCCCATCAGGCACTGATCATTGTTGGAGCCAGCATGTCATGAAGTTAAGCCAACTATCAACAAACCAGCGTAAATTGAAGGTAGTATATGTGAGATTAAGCCCAAGCATGTCTGGATGACACAAGTTAGTTACATGAACAGGTGGGCCAGACCCCTTTGTCACTTACTCTACCTCAACACCTCTATCTCCACTTACTCCTATAACCTTGTGTGAGGTCTGTATGACCAGCGACTAGATGAAGCATAAAAAAGAAAGAAGGAAACTCAAGCCTGTTTCACAGAAGTGTTGGGTGACACACTCCAACTTCACTTAGGGGTGACCTTGAAAGACAGCAGTGAGGGGAAATCTTCCCTTTGGAAATAGCTTCAAGTATTACATGTGGTCACTAACATTTGTAACATATTTGGCAGTAAGTATTACCATGGATACCTGGGAAGATTAAACAGTCAAGATCTTGGAAAGTTCTAGATGGGAAGTTCAGGAGAAGAAAGTTTGGGTGAGAGGCTAGTAGATGGACCTGAAGCAGTGCGCACAAACGTGTTCAGCTTGAGTGAAATTTTACACTTAACATTTCTGCTTTCATAGATCCTTGAGCAATGTCTCTAAAGTTTAGCAAGATCAGATATGAACTTTGAACTTTAGAAAGCAAAAGAGGAAGCAGAGGGAAAAGAGGTTAATTAAAAAATAGTGAAATTGGCTATTGATTCTTTCCTTTCTTCCTTCATTTTATTAATTCACTTATAAATAATTTTATATATCCACTCTTCAATGGGCTACTATTGGGGGTCTTGACAAGCAGTGTATTCAACGAAGTGGTCATTTCATTATGATCTAAGGCCATGCAAATCCAAAGAGAGAAACTAAGTGACTAAATCAAAATTAAGTTTGAATCCCCTAGGTCTTCTTTTCACTGGACTGCCACAGGGTACACCAATGAGGCCAGACTAGGGTTGTTGTTAAAGGAAAGAAAGAAATATCATAATTGAGAATTATTAGAATAGAATCCTGAATTTTCAAAATATGTTTACCTTGATCATTACCCAGGAAGCACCCAAGATGAAATGATCCCTTTCTGGAGCTAGCCGCCTTCATTGACTAAGGTGCCTTTCTAAGGTATTTGGATCAGGAGGAGGTAAATCAGGTAGAGTTAGAAATATTTTTGAGTCAATTTTTGAAGAGGTCATTCCAATGTTCAGTATACCAGGTACGTGTGGACACAACAAATACCTTGTCTATCAAATACCTTGTCTATGATCCCAGTTGGTATCACCTGAAAACAGGCCCTTACTATGAACATCTACACAGGTGAACTAGGGAGTTTGAACACAGCTGAAATTTGTGTCTATAGCCCACAGTCCCAAAGAAGCATGTCTTTAATCTGACAGTCTGAAATGTTTAAGATGGCATTTCAAATAGCTAGGTTATTTGCAACAGTTCATAAACCGGAAAAAAACATAAAATGGTTTACTAAGAGGAGTACTGGCCAGAGATACAAGGAGAGGCTTTAGTTCTGCCTCCTGAGTAGCATGGCTTTGATGCTTTTGGTTTTGCATAGTCAGTGCTGAGCTTGCACAGGCACAGAAGTCTGTGTGATGTAGGTGAGAATATGGTCTTTGGAGTCAGACAGGCATGGCAATGGGTGAGATCTACTCTCTGCTGTTTAAGTGTGAGCAAGTTACTTAACCTAAGTCTCATGGTTTCCTTTTCTATATTATGGCAATAATATTGGTCACTCCCTGATGAGTTCTTGATGAGATTACATGAGATAAGGCATGTAAAATTTTAACCCAGTGCTTGACACAGAGTATAATAAATACACAATTAACGTTTGCTCTTATTTTTATATCTTATTTAGTTTCTTTAAAAAATTATAATGCTGCCCACCATGATGCAAATGCCCTAATTATATTTTAGCTAGGTGCATATATCTTCAGAATAAGCCTGAAAAAATGTATATTTCTTAGTTTTTTGTTTTTTTTTTCTCGAACATCCTAGAGCAAAAATCATTCAGAGAACCAGTGGATTACAACAGCTGGTATTTAATAGCCATTCTAATCTAGGTATCTCAGATAAAGATCCATGCAAAATACTAGAAGAACATAGGAACCCCTTATGTATACTATATTAGCTCAGGCTGCTATAACAATTTTGCCTAGTCTGGGTGGTTTAACTAACAGACTTTTGCTTCTCACAGTTATGGAGGTTGGAAAAGTCCAAGGTCAAAGGTACCAGCAAATTTCCTTACTTCTGAGGCTCTCTTCCTGGCTTGCAGACAGCCACCTTCTTGCTTTGT
>NW_012149285.1:3765860-3769080 GCF_000956105.1 Propithecus coquereli
ATTATAATCATAATTAAATAGATTTCCCATAAACAGAAAAGTAATTAAAATGCCACACATACACATACATACACATTCATAAAAATGGACATTGTTTAATGAGTTACAACCTGAAACACACGATTTGTTTTCTAATTAAATAACTTTGTCCATATATAGTCATACACAGAATACCAGATACATTTCATTTAATTTTAGCAGAATTTTTCATAACACTTTGTTTAGTTCATTGGCAAGAATATTATAAATACTTGCTAAATATATAAAATGTATGTTAGCTTTCTATTTCTGCATAGTAAATTACCACAAGCTTAATATGTTAAAACAACACAAATTTCTAACCTCCTAGTTTCTGAGTGTTAGGAAACGAGACACAGATTACCTGGGTCCTCTGCTCAGGGTCTCACCAGACTAAACTCAAGGTGTTTACCAGGACAGGGTTCTCAAGTGGATTTAGAGGTCTTCGTCCAAATTCCTTCAGGTGTTGGCAGAATTTAGTTCCTTGTGGCTGCAGGACTGACATCCTGTTTTCTTGCTTGCTCAGTCCGAGGCTGCTCTTAGTTCACAGAAGCTGCCCTCGGGTCCTAGCTAACCTGGCCTCCTCCAGAGTCTGTCTCTCATTTCCAGTCTCTGAGACTGAGGGAGGTTCTAGTCCCTCTTAATGACTCACCTTGAATAGGTCAAGCCCACCCAGATAATCTCTCTTTTGATTAACTCAAAGTCAACTGATTAGTAATCTATTCACAAAGTGAAATCCCATCATATTCTCAGGTTCTTCCCACATTCAAGAGAAAGAAATTATAAAAGGGTGCTTACACTGGGGGTGGGGATGAGGAATCTTGAAGGACAACTTAGAATCCTGTCTACCACAATGTACATAGTTCATAACATGTTCTGTATTACTAATGTCTCCACAGAGAAATAGCTTTCTTGGAAAAGTAGGCATACTTCCTCTTCAGATATTCTAGTAACAGTGTTTGAAAAGTAAGTCAGGTCCTTATTTTGAAGGATCCTGATGCCCCCACAAGCATACACATGAGCTATTCCCTTTGTTGTTGTTTTCACAGTCCCTAAGTATGCTAACACGGATATACTTAGCAGCTGGCAGAACCTTCACTTTAGTCCCCTGCTCTGGGGAATGAGAACCATTAGTGTAGAAAAAAATAAGCAGAAGTCTCTGCTACTGCCTCTTCTTCCTAGCAAGGATGGTAAATCAGAAACACTATTGCATTCCAAATCAAATGGTAGAAATTAATGCCAGGCTCAAAGATTTTTAAAAACTTGGTTTTGTGATCCCCATTTATTTTCTCATTTAATTCACTAGTAGAGATCTGTAAAAAAAAATTCAGAGAGGTCATGGAATATGACAGTGGAGTTTCATGTATTTAACCAAATGGCATGACCAGTCTCACAGCTGCTGTAGTATATTTTCTAGAAGAGAGCAGAACAGACTTTCTACTTGATATGTAGCTGTGGCGAACACAGAATGGCCCTGCAAAGATGTCTATGTTCTGATCCCCAAACCCTGTGAATATGTTAGGTTACATGGCAAAGGAGAATTAAGGCTGCAGATGGAATTAAAGTTACGAAGCAGCAGACCTTAAAATAGGAAGATTATCTTGCATTATCTGGTGAGCCCAAAGTAATCACAAGGGTCCTTAAAAGTAGAAGAGTGAATAGGACAAGAGGATCAGAGAAATGGCAGTGTGAGAAGGACTTGGCCCAACATTGCTGGCTCTAAAGATAGAAGAAAGGTTCTATATCTCAAGCAAAGTGGGTGTCCTCCAGAAACTGGAAAAGGTAAAAGAAGGAATCTCCCCTGAAGCCCCCAAAGAGGAATGTACCCTGAAAGCTCTTTGATCTTAGCTCAGTAAGATCTATGTCAGACTTCTGATCTAAAGAACTATAGGATGATAAATTTGTGTTTTTAAGCCTGTGGTCTCCAACCCCTGGTCTGTGGACTGGTACCAGTCCACGGCCTGTTAGGAACCAGGCTTCACAGCAGGAGGTGAGCAAGTGAAGCTTCATCCGGGTTTACAGCTGCATCACTGCATAAGCTCTGCCTCCTGTGGGATCAGCGGCAGCATTAGGAGAGTGCACATGTGAGGGATCTACGTTGCAGGCTCCTTATGAGAATCTCATGCCTGCTGATCTGAGGTGGAGCTGAGGCGGTGATGCTAGCACTGGGGAGTGGCTGCAAATACAGATTATCATTGCAGAGATGTTTGACTGAACAACAAATATAATATGCTTAAATCAACCCAAAACCATTCCCCTGCCCCCCGTACGTGGAAAAATGGTCTTCCATGAAACTAGTCCCTAGTGTCCAAAAGGTTGGGGACTACTGTTTTAAGCCACTAAATTTGTGGTAATTAGTCACAGCAGCAGTAGAAAATTAACACAGTAGCTATTAATCCAATGAATGAATTTCATTTCATTCCCCATCAGGAAAGAGAATCTAAAGCATTCACTGGGATGGAAGGTTAAGTAGTACTTGATCTTTTCCCAGGACCGTGTTAACTCTGCTGAATTCTGTCACACTGTAGTCTGAAGGGATCTTGATTATCTATTTATGGAACATCTCTCTGATTCTTTGTTGAGGCCTTGGTAAGCAAGAAGTGGCAAATACTCTGTACACCTTAAGTCAACTGCTTCCTAGAACTAAGGGCCTGTCATACTAATGAAACTTTTGAGGATCCAGTGATCTGCCAGGACATCAGAACTTCCTGCCCCTAAAAAAGACTCACAGTGCTCAGCAGACATTTTTGGATTTCTGAATAAGCATATACCATATATGAGTATACTGCTGTAATTCATTTATCAAGTGACTTAGAAAGCTGCCAGTTTTGAGCAGAAGGCAGCTTAGCAACAGATGTATGCTGCGGCACAAACAACCCTACCACTTGGGGGGATCTGCCAGACTCAATGATGTTACAAAGCAGGAGTCAGCAAACTGTTTCTGTTAATGGCCAGGTGCTATTTTAGTCTTTGAGGACCTTAGAATATCTGTTGCAACAACTAAACTCTGCTGATGCGGTGTAACTATTCAACTTTGCCATTACAGCAGAACTACTTGACTCTATCATTGTAGTGCAAATGGGGCCATAGGCAATACATAAACAAATAGTATGTCTGTGTTCCAGTAAAACTTTAATTACCAAACCAAGTCCTTAGTCATATTTGGCCCATGGGCTATAGTATGCTGACCCCTGCTATAGAA
>NW_012149285.1:3772300-3772932 GCF_000956105.1 Propithecus coquereli
GGTCATTGGAGTAGTAGGTTTTTATCACTAAGGGTTGGTTAAGGAGAAGGAGACTCTGCTTGCTGCCATGCAATATTCTAATTAGCTTGAGGGTTAGGTATGTTGAAAACTCCACTTGAGCCAAGTACTCTAAAGCAGACAGTACTCTTATTAAGAAAATATGATCTGTCCAAACTTCTAATTCTAGGGACAAGCTATAGAGATCATGTTTGCTAGTTTATGTTTCATATATCTGTTCTGATCCATCACTTTGTGTTAATTGATGGGGAAAAATATAACACTCTTTCATTTTGTTAAAGAATCAGCTGTTATTGCAGATGACAATACATCACAATCCTCGAGCAAAAATAGCATATTATTTAAAGGGCATATGATCACTTATTTAAATTTATACTGTGACTATGTGTATTGTACTAAAAGATGTGGCTATGTACATATTAATTCCATTTTTTATATTTATATGATGCTTCCTCATAATATTATGCTTCTAAATTTTATCTAAAAGTTGAAAACATTTACATATTGATATCCTATACCAAATACATTGGAGAAAAATTAAAGAAGCTTAAAGAGTCATATTTTGATATGCGTATAGCTGAAAGGAAAGAATATAAGTACTTAAAATGTCTTCT
>NW_012149285.1:3774267-3788825 GCF_000956105.1 Propithecus coquereli
AAAAAAAAAAAAAAAAAAGACCTGAAGAACTTGGTTTTGAACCCAAGGAACTTGGAAAAAATTTAATTATCCTAAACATCTGTATTCTTTTTCTTAATTTATATGACTAAGAAAAACAACTATTTGTTTCAGATTTTTGTGATCACTTGTATACAGAAAATTTTTAGAGGTAGGTGGGGTAATTTTTGTTTTTGTTTTGTTTTGTTTTGGTCTCAAGATTGCTTTCTCAACAGGGCAAATAAATAAGATTAATTATTTTTAAAATAAAACCTTTGTTTCTTAGGCCTCAGTAGCCTGGCAATAAGAGATTAAAAATAAGTCCACAGTGTCATTGTATGGGGGAAGGGCACGCCTCTAATCCTGGCTTGGGTGAGGCAAAGTCATAACATGTAACCAAAATATTTGTACCCCCATAATATCCTGAAATAAAAAGAAAAGAAAAATTCTCTGGCACTGCATGTTCCTATTTATTCTTCAGGAAATCCAGCCTCTTTCAATTTCTTCCTATATAATCTTGAGGGGTTTCTGGAAGTGTCATACCCAATGCTACAAGAAGTGACTTGTTTCCATGGCTACTGCATGATTTTTTAGCACCTTCTTTTGCTCACTGAATGTCTTTTCTCAAAATGTCAACTATGAAACCAACACCCACTAGCGACACAACCACATCTGCAGCTGCCACAGATTCAATTGTCTGCCCCTGAGGCTGACCTTGGTGCCAATGTGTGCACCAATTATTGTCGACGACCCCGCAGAGTAGGCTAGGAATGCTACCAAATTTTCCAGCCTTGTCTCCACTAAGTAGCACAAATGTTATCTCTGGCCTGTGTTCTCAAATTTTCAATATCCCACAGTATAGAAAAAAAACTATTTTCTCTCTCTCTCTCTGTATTTTTCACTCTCACATTCTTTCTTTCATCTCAGGATACAGGAAAAACCAGTGGGTAAGGGGAAGGGAAAATTGCTCTAAATTATAAATACCACATTGTACTTAGAAACTTTCCTCCTTTCTGAAGTTCATTTGGAGTCCTTTCACTATTTGGATTCGGATGTTATTTGAGCACATATCCTGTGCCAGAGGTTGTTCTAAGCAACAGAGATGTATCAAAAAAAAGGTTAAGGGGGTACTTACCTCATGGAGCATATCTCAGAGGAGGAGTAACAGGAAAAAGTAAATAAATAAAATAGATCAACATGGCTTGTGAAGTTAATAAAGTGAGTGATGTGATGGAAAGTAACAGGTGTGGTGGCTGCTTCACAGGACGGCCAGAGAAGCCTTCTTCAGGGAATGTGTAAGCTGAGGCATGATGAGAGGAGCTAACCCCACAGACGGGTGAACATTCTAGTTGGAGGCAAGAGCAAACATAAATTCTTCAGGCAAGAGAGAGCTAAATGTCTGAGGAACTGAAATGAAGCTTATTTATCATTTAATTTATATGACTTGAATCTACTTTACAATAAGTTTTTTTTCTTCGTATTTGTTTATACAGCTACATAGACCCCAGTGTCTTCTAGAAATACCTTAAACATGCCTAAATCCTAAAATAAATACAGTGCAGGCTTAAGTGAAGTTCCCATTGTAGGCCAAAATATTCAGAAATTTAAAAAGTCAAATAATCCCCAAAGCTACCAAAAAATCCTAAAATCTAATATTACGTTAAGCTTTTAAAATAATTTACAATAGAACCACAAGAAATTTCCAGGTTCTTGTCAAGCATAAAAGAAGCTTGGAAGCCACTACTTCATAGTAACAGGTAAAACCCTGAATAAACTGAAAAACAACTTTTGTTAGAACTATAACAGAAGTTAGGTCACAGGGCAAATCAGCACTCCAAGAATTGGAGAGACAAAGGGACAGGTGAATGCGGGCAGTCGGTGCTGACTGGATCAGACTCAGGAGTGGAAACCACACGGGAGCCACTGTCAGGGCAGGAAAACCGAAAATGTAATAGACCAATTGTCAGAGGCTCAGTGTGAACCACCTGAGAGTTAAAAACTCCAGGGGCGCCAAGTCATGGGTCCTCCCCAGCAACACAACACAAACTTTTGTGACTTTTACCTCCTGGAGCTCTCTTGGTTATAACAGTGAGTATCAGAGAACAATCCCCTCATGCTTCCAATGTGGGAAGGGAAAAGGAACCATCTGGAATAAACCAGAGCATTTTGTTCTTCTTAACAAGGTCTGCCCTCAGGGGAAACTATTTAACCAAAGCCTAACTTGCTGGTATTATCAGAGCCCACCTGACCTGAGAGAAGGGAGATACTCAACTCCAGCTGGCTTACCTTCCATGTGGAGGAAGGGAAATATCCAATTCCAGATCCTTCCAGCCATCCTACCACACCTAAGGGGACAAAAACTGAGAAGTACTTGGGGAGTTCATAGCCCAGGGCAGAGGCTCACTAAAAGCCTTACACTGAGACCTAGTGAGAGGACTATAGAAAATTTCCCCTCCTCTCTCACCTCACCATCTCATTACTCAACGCCTATTTACAGCAGTTCCTTTTACCCAGTATACAGTATCCAGGAAAAAATTTGCAAGTCATATAAAAAGGTAAAACATAGTTTGAAGAGACAGAGAAGGCATTAAAACCAGACTCAGGTAGGGCAGGGATGCTGGAATTAACAGACATAGAATTTAAAATAACTATGATAAATATGCTAAGAGCTAATATGGATAAAGTAAACAGCATGCAAAAGCAGGCGGACAATGTAAACAGAGAGATAGAAATTATAAGAAAAAGAATCAAAAAATGACAGAGATCAAAAACACTATAACAGAAACGAAGAACACCTTTGATGGCCCTGTTAGTAGACTGGGCACATCTGAAGAAGCAATCTTCTGAGATTGAGGATATCTCAATAGAAACCACCAAAACTGAAAAGCAAAGAGAAAAGAGAATGAAAACAAAAGAACAGAATATCCAAACCAAAATCTAGGTCTTTGAAAAGATCAATAAAATCCATAATTTTCTAGATAGGCTAATTAAGAAAAAAGAGAGAGAATACAAAATATTAATTTCAGAAATGAAAGAGGGGACATTGCTGCAGATTCCATGGTCATTACAAGGATAATAATGGAATATCACAATCAACTCTATGCCCACATATTTGATAACCTAGATGAAATGGACCAATTTCTTAAGACAGAATTTGCCAAAACTCACATAAGAAGAAATAGACAATCTGAATAGGCCTATATCTATTAAAAATTGAATAAATAATTAATAACATTTCAAAACAGAAAGTACCAAACCCATATGGGTTCACTGGTGTATTCTGCCAAACATTTAAGGAAGAAATTATACCATTTCACTATAATCTCTTTCGGAAGATAAAAGCAAATAGAATATCTCCTCATTCATTTTATGAGGCCAGCATTACACTAATACCAAACTGCACAAAGACATTACATGAAAAGAAAACTACAGTCCAATATCTCTCATGGACATAGATTCAAAAATATTATCAAATCAAATCCAACAACGTATAGAAGAATTAAACACCATAACTTAAATGGATTTATCCCAGGTATGCAAGACTAATTCAACACTTAAAAATCAATTAATATAAACCATCATATCAACAGATTAAGGAGAAATTTCACATGGGCATACCAATAGTTGTAGAAAAAGTGTTTTATAAAATTTCACACCCACTCACAATACAAACTCTCAGTAAACTAGGAGTAGAGAGGAACTTCCTCAACTTGATAAAGAATATCTACAAATAGCCTACAGCTAACACCATACTTAACAATGAGAAACTGAAGCTTCCTACTAAGATCAAGAACAAGACAAGGACGTCCTCTCTAAGCACTGCTTTTTGACGTCATACTGGACATCCTAGTTAATGCAATAAGACAAAAAAAAAAAATGACATCTGGCCAAGCTGGACTTTTTTAAAGTTAAAAATGCATGTTCTGCAAGCAAAAGACATTGTGAAGAGAATGAAAAGACAAGCCACAGACTGGGAAGAATTACTTGCAAAACATATATCTGATAAAATACTGGTATATAAAATAAACAAAGAACTCTTAAAACACAACAATAAGAAAACAAACAAGTCAATCTGAAATTGTGCCAAAGACCCTTATGGCAAGTAAGCATATGAAAAGATGCTCCACATGATATGTCATCAGGGAAATATAAATTAAGACAACATCAAGGCCGGGCACGTTGGCTCACACCTGTAATCCTCGCAATCTGGGAGGCCGAGGCAGGAGAATCACTTGAGGTCAAGAGTTTGAGACCAGCCTGAGCAAGAGAGAGACCCCATCCCTATCAAAAACAGAAAAAATTAGCCAGGCATGGTGGTGCACGCCCGTAGTCTCAGCTACTAAGGAGGCTGAGGCAGGAGGATCCCTTGAGCCCAGGAGTTTGAGGTTGTGGTGAGCTGTGATGATGCCACTGTACTCTTGCCCAGGGCGACAGAGTGAGTCTGCCTCAAAAAATAAATAAATAAATAAATAAAAAGACAACAATGAGATAGCACCACACACCTCTGAGAATAGCCAAAATCCAGAACACTGACAACTCCAAAAGCTGGCAAGGATGTAGAGGAACAGGACCTACACAAAAACCTACACGAAGATGTTTATAGAAGCTTTATTCATAATTTCTAAAACTTGGAAACAACCAAGATGTCCCTCAGTAGGTGAATGGTTAAATAAGTTGTGGTACATCCAGACAGTGGACTATTACTCAGCACTAATTAGAAATGCACTAAATGTCAAATCATGAGAACACATGGAGGGAACTTAAATGCACTGCATATTACTAAGAAGCCCATCTGGAAAGACTGTACACTATACGATTCCAACTATAGGACTTTACAGCAAAGGCAAACCTGTGGAGACTATGAAAAGATCAGTCGTTGCCAGAGGTCGAGGGCTGGGAGGGATGAAAAGGCAGAGCGCAACAATTTTCAGAGCAGTGGAACCATTCTGTATGATACATGTCACGATGGACTTTGGGTGATAATGACGTGTCAGCGTAGGTTCATCATTTGGCTCATTGCTTGTAACAAATGTACCACTGTGGTAGGGGATGTTGATTATGAAAAAGGATATACATTTGTGGGAGTGGGGGTATTTGGGAAATCTTCATACCTTCCACACAGTTTTGCTACGAATCTAAAATGACTCTAAAAATAAAGTCTATTAATTAAAAAAATAGAACCGTGAACACCTATATTTGCTAGACACCAAACTAATTTAAGAAATCAGTGTATTACAGCAAACCAGAAAAACATTAACCTACATAAAATAAGCTCGTCATAAAAGCCAACACAGAACATGATTTTCTTTATATGAAATGTCCAGAATGGGTCAGTCCATGGAGACAGAAAGTAGATCAGTTGTTTCCAGGAGCTACAAACAGAGGGAAATGGGAAGTGACTGTTAATGGGTATGGGTTTATTTTGGAGTGGTTATATGTTCTAAAATCAGATAGTGGTAATGGTTGCACAATTGTTAGAAATATACTTAAAAACTACTAAATTGTACACTTTTAAAGGGTGAGTCTTATGGCATGAATGTAAATTATATCTCAATAAAGCTATTCTTTTAAAAATTACATTAATAATAAAATATAAATAATATCTTAATCATTAAATTGTTGGATTTTCTAATAGACAAAATCAAATGGTAATAGAGTTACAAACTTTTCAACACATAACAATATAAGGTTCAAAAGAAATCAACCTTTATTGAAGAAATTGAAGAGCAAAGGAAAATGTATGAATTATAAATATGAAACAGATTATAATTTTGTTTCATAGATAATTAAAGATTAGTTAGAACAACAACTATGTCCAAGGTAACAAGAGAGTAGGTGCCAGTGTTGGAAGTTGAATTCAGGCCAGTTATAGCCAATGTTAAAATCTTTGTATCGGTCTTGAAGTTTCTTTAAATGTTCTGGTATCTTAGCAAATAAATATCTTTCTCACAATAAGTCATATTTCTAGGACACAAATAAAAAATCTATAAAGTGTTAAAAATTTATCTTCTTAAAATATTTATGGTTCTAACATTTTTCCTTCAGGGGCATAAGAAAGGGAAAATGCATATTAAATATCCCAGATAATTAAAATTTCATACAATGTCCAGAAAATGATTAATCAAAATGCTTTGGAAACAAACAGAATACTAATCATTGTGACCACAAAATTTAAACTGCCATTGTAAATCACTTGTCTTTGCACATGTGGAATCAAAGCACTGCTTCATTCGTTTTGGGCACCTATCCAATGGTATCTCTTTAATATGGAAAATATTCTTTGCTATAAAAACAGGTTGAATTGTTATGTAGGCCATTCGTCAGTTCTGTCACTATTACATGAAGGCAAATCAATCACCCTGGACAGAAAGTCCCACTTACCAAAACAGATGCCCCATCAATTGTTATTGAAAATATACATTTTATTTATTTATTCACTCTAAATATTTATTTATACTCTACTCTGTGTTAGGCACTCCTGTAAGTCTTAAGGCTATGATGGTAGACCAAAATGAGATATTCTCAGTCTAGTAGAAGAAACAAGAATGTATTAATAAATAAAAATTTGCTATACTTATGATCAATTCTATAATTGATATAATCATACAGTATAGAGAAGGGTTACCTAAATCTGTTGAGTGGGGGTGTTGAAACAAAGTTTCTCAATTAAGAAGAATTTCTTTTTTATAGTAACAATTTTTTTACAATTATTGTGACAGTATGTACAAGTGTAAATGTATTTTTTTAAAGTGTAAATACTCAAAGTAGTATAAAAAAAGTTCTGCTATATGACAGAAAAAAAGAGGAAATAACAGGAGAATAATAATTTGACTGGAGAAAATTTTTAGCAATAGAAATGTATTAAATGCTTTACTTAAAAGCAAAAACATTAAAAATATGCAATGTCAAAGTGAAGCATAAATAATATAGTAATAGGAAAAATTGATTCAAAAAGGAAATACATAATTTATGTAAGGCAAGCTTTTTATAGCCTCTTCAAATAAAATTGTTTGTATGTTTTAAATTAGTATTATAGAGGCAAAAAGCATGATATTCTGAGGATAATCCAAATGTTTTTGGGAAAATAATAAACTATGTAATATATTTTTTAACTTCAAAAATGAAAAGGACACATCTCAGGAATTAAGATTTTTTGATATAACTCTCTTTTTTATTTTGTTAAACACTACACAGAATAAGGCTTAGTCAATATTTATGAATGAAAATTTGTGATAATAACCCACAAAATAAATACAATATTGCATACATTAGCCATAGGATTCATATCATAAATATTGTCTATGGTTACATAACACAGTAAGTATTAAACTTTCAGACATCAATAAACATGAGGGAAAAAGCTCTGACAAAACTCTGCATGTGGCAAACCTAATTTGAATGCTAGCTTCCATATTTCTTACTTAATCTGAAGAAAATAAGAAAAACAATCTGCGTTAATACCTAACAAAAAAATTTGTCTAAAAATGTTTAATAGTTCTTCAGGACCATTTCCCAAATAGTGGGTACCAAAGTTTCCTAATCTTAAGAATCAAGAAACATGCCAAATTTTTTTTCTTTACCTGTATATACACTATATGTCATTTTATAAATATGCCTAAGTGTAATCATAATATTAGACAATATTTATTGCATTCAAATATTTTAAAAACATACCTGTTTTACTTGGATATTTAAAAATTTTATCACTATTTTTCAAATTCCATAAATGGCCATATGCTTTATATCTTAAATTTGTTAATAACTGATTATGTTGGAGATTTCTTTATATTGAAGGAGCCTTGCCTTCTTACTATAAACCCTTCTTGGTTATAGAGTATTTTTTTCCTGTGATAAATTGCTGAGTTCTTTTCGCCTAATAGTTTTTTGGTTGTTTTTGTTTTTTTAGTTTTTTTATTACAATCTCTGTCTGAAAACTTATATTAATAGAAATTTTCTTTTTTTAATAACCTATTAATTATAGCAGGGTATGACTACCTTTGTTTATTTTCACTTCAAAACTGCCTAAAACTTAGTGAGACTCATTAATCTGATAATTTGATTGTTTCTTCAATTCAAGATATATATTTTTTTATGTATGTTTTTACTTACTACCTTTTTTTTTTTTTTTTTTTGAGATAGTCTCACTCTGTTGCCTGGGCTAGAGTGCAGTTACATCATCATAGCTCAGTGTACCTTCAAATCCTGGGCTCAAGCCATCCTACTGCCTCAACCTTCTGAGTAGCTGGGACTACAGGTGCACACCACCACACCCAGCTGATTTTTCTAGTTTTTGTAGAGACAGGGTCTCACTATGTTGCTCAAGCTGGTCTTGAACTCCTGGCCTCTAGTGATCCTCTCACCTTGGCCTCCCAAAGTGCTAAGATTATAGATGTAAGCCACCATGCCCGGCCCTGCTTACTACCTCTTAAGCTTCCATCATGTTTTTTTCTTATGTAACTCCTAATTTTGTTTATTATTTTTATTATATCTATTCTCCACACAGCCAGTTGCTTGTTTTTCTATTATAATTTGTACTTCTGTGCTTCGACACATTTCTTCCCCTAGAGCTTCTATACCTCTGAAAGGGTTCACAGTTTAACTGTTCAACCATACTTCAGTTTACCTACTGAAATACTTAGTAGGAAAATCATGTTATTTTAGTTCCAGAAAGCATGTGTGATTGGGGTGCAATCAAGTTTCCTTAAGAGTTCTTGTTATTTGTTTGTTCAAGTGACTTTCTGTCTCCTACAGCAACTCTGTTTTGCTGGCATGAGATCTGTTTGTACTGACTGATCTTCCTCTCTGGCTGTTAGAGCTCCTGTCCAGCCTTGTTATTTTCTTTACTAGACAATAGATCCAGTGGTGGGAGTAAACAAGTGGAGGCGGTCTGCTAGCTTCTGCAACACTGAGCTAGTGGTGCAGGGGCAGAAGGGCTGCCTGTCCCCTGCTGAGCAGCAGGATAAAGCCTTCCTGTTCCTAGGTCTCCAGGTGAACTGTCAATCTCAGGGGAGGAGGACCTAGTCCAGCTCCTCCCTAGTCCCCAAGGTCACACTCATTCGGGAAACTTCCACCAATGTCACATTTCCCCCTATCAATCTAAGAACCTCTGTGTGCCAGGTTCTTGCAAGAATCTGGAAACTGTCCTCTAGTCCCAGGAAGAAAGAGTTCTTACCCATTCTTCTATCAAGATCCCCTTCAAGCCTATCCTCCTATTGATTCCAAGGCAATTTGACTTAGAAAAGACAGATAGGGGGCCAGGAATTTGGATAACAGATGTAGAGGGCTGAATGTATTAGTTTTCTAAAGCTGCTGTAACAAACTACCACAAACTGGGTGGCTCAAACAACAGAAATGTACTGCCTCACCGTTCTGGGAGCTGTAAGTCCAAAAGCAAGGTATTGGCAAGCTTGTTCCTTTTGAAGACTACGAGAGAAATATCTGTTCCAGGCCTCTTTCCTTGGCTTGTACATAGCCATCTTCTCCCTATTTTTTTTTTTTTTTTTAAGACAGAGTCTTGCTCTGTCACCCTGGCTAGAGTGCAGTGGCATCATCGTAGCTCACTACAACCTCAAACTCCTGGGCTCACATGATCATCTCCTGTCTGAGCCTCCCGAGTAGCTGGGACTACAGGTGCATGATACCACACCCAGCTGATTTTTCTATTTTTTGCAGAGACGGTGTCTCGCTCTTGCTCAGGCTGTTCTAGAACTCCCAACCTCAAGTGATCCTCCCACCTCAGCACCCCAGAGTGCTAGTATTACAGGTGTGAGTCACTGTGCCCAGCCCCCTGTGTTTCTTTATATCACCTTCCATCTATGCTTGTCTATCTCTGAATCCAGATTTCTTCTTTTCATAAGGTCACCAGTTATATTGGATTAGGGCCCACCATAATGACCTCATTTTAATTTGATTGCCTCTATAAAGACCCTATCTCCAAATAAAGTCACATTCTGAGACTCTAGAGGTTAGCACTCCAACATATCTCCTTTGGGGGGGGACAAAATTCAACGCACAATGAGTAAAGTGTCTACTCTGAATACTCCACTGAATACATTAAGTTTTAGATTGTTTGGTCATAGCCCCATATACCATAAAGGTAGGCAAACTGCAACACAAAATTCTGAACGTAAATGGAATAATAAAAGGGCTGTAGCCCAAATGCCCACACAGGAGGACTTGATGAGATCACGAGAACAAGAGAACATTATGACAAACAACGCCAGAATTTTACATGTATATCTTATTGATATACCACCAGCTTAGAAAAAATTAACATTTTTAAAAAGCAATAAAAAGTATTATTGCTACTATAAAAGTATTTCATCTATAAACCACATCTTGGTAATTTATTTGCATTTTCACTTGAGTGAAAATTAAAGCATATAATATGCCATTTTTAAATTACAAAATAATAAAGCAGAAAAAATTGGCTTAACAGCTACTCATTGTTTGTCTAATCACTTTACTTGTCAAGTGAGACACTCTCTAGCAAAACAACTCACAGTCTGCATTCCAGCTAAATGTAGTGAAAGGGAGAGAAACTACAGAGAAGAAAACTAAGTTTTAGTTTGAGGCCTTAAATGAAATGGTGAATCATTTTAAACAATGCCATTTTTCATTCCATGAACAGAAATAATTTTATAGTGTTTGTAAATATGTGTGTATGAGATAGTTAAATAGACTTTTAAAAATATTCTAAAATATGCCCCTTAAAATGATTTTTAAAGGATTTTACTTTCAAAGAAGAGAATAGACAATTATCAATTGCAAACAAAATATACAAGAATGGGCTCACAACTATTAGACTAATTGGTCTTATATCATGTACAAGTATTTGGCCTAACAGAATGGCAGAGTAGCCTCTTGAAGGTTCCGCAAATATCCTGGCTTTAGGACAATGTCCTGCGGGTTTGCAGTACTGTTCTCCACGATGCAGTCCATTCCCCTAATCAGTTGCCAATATATGGTGATGGGTGCTTGTTATAGGCTGAATTGTGTTGCCCACAAAATTCATCTGCTGAAGCCCTAACATCCAGCACATCAGAACGTAACTGTATTTAGAGACAGGGACTTCAAAGAGGTGATTAAGTTAAAATGAAGCCCTTAGGATGACCCCCAATCCAGTCTGACTGGCGTCGGTATAAGAAGAGATTAGGACAGATGGGGGATGCAAGAGATGTGGACACAGGGAGGAACGACCACATGAAGACCTAAGGAGAAGGTGGCCATCTGCATGCCACGGAGAAAGGCCTCAGGAAAAAAGCAAACTTACTGGCAACTTGATCTTGGACTTTCAACCTCCAGAACTCAGGGAAAAGAAAGGGAGGGTGAGACAGACTGAGGTGATGGGAGAAAAGATGTACCATATAATACCAAAGACCTAGTTGTCCTCCTCACTTAAACTTACTGTGAAGACATTAAACGGGTAAGAAAAAAAATGGTGGGAAGCACTGCGCCTTAGCAGCCATCTCTTCAGCTTTCCCACCTTCATTTTTCAGAACCCTTACTGTTACTAAAGGAAACGCAACTTACACCAGGCAACGCTTCCAGGCCAGGTTTATGAGAGGATTCTAGAGGCAGCTGATTCTTCCGTTCCACTGGCGCTCGTGCACCACATTTTCTTCTCTTCCCCAGCCCTTTGGAAGAGTCTGGTTTCACTGCTGATGCTTGCATTGCGCTGTAAGGGCTAAGGGACAGTGTCACATCGGAAAAGACTTTGTTACTAAATTGTGCCTTTTCCCGCAAGGGAATACCGGAGGGTCCCTCCCTCGCGGTCCTGCTACCTAATCCACGAAACCGCTGACTCTCCGGGTGCTCAACCTGGCGGCTTCTTTTCCCCACCTCCCTCACCCCCGGTCGCTGGGGCTCTGCACCAGCTCCTCACTGCATTTTTTCAAAGGGTGAAGTGCTAAGCTCCGCCTACCGCCGTAAGTGGCCTGTCACTCTGTCCCGCTGTGCGGTCGTGATTGGCGGGCAACACGGGGTCGCCTGGCCCCGCCCCCGCCCCCCTTTGCCGCGCTGGGGCTTAGGTCTCACTAAAGGCGGAGAGTGGGATTCCGGCGGGCGGCGCTCGGAGCAGGTGGAGAAGCATCCTCCCTCCTGCCGCTGGCTGTTGCTGCGGTTCCTCCAATCATGAGTCTGGGTCCCGCAAGGACGAGCATTCTTCCCTTGCTGCCAGAGCTTTAGCGAACTGTTCCCCAGAACCTAGGCACTTCAGACACTTCATCTCGTTCCCTTTTCTGCTTTCACTGTGTACATCACCTACACGTCTCGTGAGTCTCCCCTCCGCTCCATGCTCAGAGAAGGGATCGCATCCCAAGGGTCCCGGCGAGAACGTCTCCGCGGGCTGCGGGGAGCTGTCTAAGGTGCTGAAGCCGCCCAAGCACTGGTCTCCCCCAACACCGCGCGGGGCCAGATCGCACATTTTCATTTCTGTCTTTCTGGTTCCCCATGCCTTGGATAAGACCACTTTCAAGATCGTGAATATATCTCTCCGTATCATGGCCCACGTGAGACACTTGCGGACATTAGTTTCGGGATTTTACTTCTGGGAAGCAGCACTGTTACTCAGGTGAGTGCACTTGTATTGAACAGTTGGAGATCTCATTAAGCCTGTTGCAACCACTTGTTATTGATATAACCGAGAAATTTGCAATTCTATATTGACTTGTTGACAGTATCCCTTAAATCGTTTTGTTTTCTAAAACTATCCAGCAGCCTATCTATTGAGACCTCTAAAAACAAGTAATTTGCTCTATTTTCACTGACTTGTGAGTGTATTTTAGTAACTGGCATCTTACGTTATTTGCAGCTGAGATTACTCCAGAAAAAAATTATTTCAAAAGACTACGTTTTTCTTCTCAAACTGCTTTAAAAGTTTCCCTTTTCTAAGTGAATTATATATTCTGGGTCTTATTCTCTTTTTGCAAGCTGTGAAACATTTAGTAATTACAAATGAAACATTACTTTTTAAAAGGCAGAAATACAGAACATAAACATTTACTGATACAAGAAACTCTGAACATTGTTGATATATCCAGAGAATAAGTTAAGTGAATACAAAATAAGGGCCTTGCAAGTACTATTTTCTAATGACCTCATTCAGACAATACACGAAGGCAAAAATAATAAATAAATTATTATATGTGTTCTATGTCAAGAATAATCTTTTTGAAGAAAGTAAAGTTAAAACAAACCCATTAACTACAAAACTGTTTTATGGATATGTCATTTTCTTATCATGTTTCAGTCACATTTGGCAGATTTTTTTTTTTTAAATTTAAGAGTATAAGAGAAACTAGGCAAAGTTTCAGATAATTTAACCCCTGTTCTTAATCAAACAATATAGAAAAGCAAGTACTGCTCATATAAATTTTTGAACCACCAATATAAATTTTATTTTGCTATTACTATATAATTGCTATAAGATTTCCATTTTTATGGTTTACAAGCTTTTCAAGAAAATTGAAGTCAAATAATTAGAGTAACTAAGTTATGTGCACAGTGATTTCTATGGAAAGTATGTACATATTCTTTTCTGTGTTGCTGTGTCAATTTTTCATCTTTGGGCTACCTTAAAAAATACTTCATCTTGTAAAAAGTACCTTATAGAAAGTCATATTATTTTGATATGCCTGTATTTAATAGGAACTTGTGATGATTATTATATTTCTGAAATTGTTGATCTTTTGCAAAAGTAAGGGGTTGAACTATTTTAAATCAAATTATTTTCAGTGAAAAAATTTTAATATGAGATAGCAAATTTTTGTGACTTTGTAATTGTCAGAAAGTTTATGCGTGGTAATCATAACAAAGTGTGTGGAGCTTTCACGTTTATGAAAATTTCATGGAAAGGAGTACAAAGTTCATGTTATAATAGAAATTAATGATTTTAGTATAATTTATTTCTTAATAGCTTAGATGAAAATACTCATTTTTTTCAAAGAAATAAGATTTGCTTAGTTGACAGATACTTAGATTTAGGAAGTTTAAGGTCAGTAACTGGAATGTTTTGATCAATGAGGTCAAATTTGCATAGTGGCAATTCACCATGATATTTTTATAATATATTCCTAGATGCATAATCTTCATCACTACATTCTCTGATTTTTGTCTAGTTTTATTGCAATTCATGAAAAATATATTTAAAATTGACAATTGTGATTATAAGAATTTATCTTCATTACTATGAAATAATTTTAGTTAGAAATGAATTTTATGAATATTCCAAAAAGATAATCCCTTGAAAAAGACATACAACATATGGTTTATACCATACTCACATTCTTTACCAAGTTTTTCTGTCTTTTTTCATAAATCAAATAAAATTTTTCTCTATCCAAGAATAGTCTTAGATGAGAGTAGTTCCCTACTCTATGAAAAGCTTTAATCATATGTAAAAAATTAAGAATTTTCACTTTTAGTGATGACCCTTGAAAGAGGATTTCCTGTAGTGAAAAAAAAGGGAAGCTCCCTCTACTGGAACAGTTTTGTAAAATAAATGTCCTTTTGGAAACAATTCTTTATTCTCTAGATCGATTCCTGATATATTGAACAAAAAG
>NW_012149285.1:3789239-3789780 GCF_000956105.1 Propithecus coquereli
TATTCTTATTATTATATGGCATTCCATTTTAGAAATACATCACAATTAATATATCTATTGTCCTGTTGATAAATATTTGGGTATTTTTCAGGTTTTGGCTAGTACTATTATGAATGTCTCTGAACAGCTTCGAACATCTTTTTGTGGATTATTCACTGTGTAAGTTGGGTCCAAGATTTTCTCTAGGAGAAGATTTGCTGGATCAAAGAGTGGACATGAGTGTGTTTAGCTTTAGTAGATACTACCAGTTTTCCAAAGTAGTTGTACCAATTTACACGCCTATCAGCAAAGTGTGAGAGTTGCTATTGCTTTCTAGTATAAACTTTGATCAGTGCAATATTATAAAAATTTCTAGCATTTTCTAGCATGTTATTGTGAGCTGACAGATGATATTTAGCTTTTTTATGTTGACATAATTTCTACTTTTTGGTAAATAAGCTTCATTAAGGCAAAAGCAGCAAAACAAAAATATTGACTGTAGAATATAATTAGAAGTATTCGTTGCCAGAATATATCAGATATAAGAAATGTAAGTTTTAAA
>NW_012149285.1:3800690-3803102 GCF_000956105.1 Propithecus coquereli
CCCACTCCACTCCCACTTATAACCCTACATTAACCCTTTACACTCAAACACACATATACACAAACAATATGTATTTGTCACTGGCAACTAGCAACCACTGAATATAGATACGCCTAATAAACACTAATTTATTTAAGCATTGAATAAGACACCACAGCAATATCAAGCCTGGTTAAAAAGGCACTCGATTTACAACTCTCCGAATCCACCATTAAATGACAATTTTCAGACATAAAATGTTGATGATTTATGTCCCTCTTTCAGATTTCTGTGTCTTGATTTTTTCCTATTTATAAATATTAGTGCTATGATCCTTTTTGGTTATTCATTAGCATCATTTGTAACTTAGGCAGAAGGATGGGAGAAGAGCAAGGTTGGATAATCTCTATTGTTAAACATATATTCAAAGCATGATTACTGGTTGGCATTGGGGGTCATATTCTGATGCTTGACCTCTCATTATATTTATTTAATTAATTTCAAAAGTATTTATTTAGTTAGTTACTCTGGACATCTGAATTGTTTTGGGGGCTATTAAAACAAATGGAAGAGTCATGATTTTTGCTTAAATAGTAGACCCTACAAAGTAGGAGATAGACAATAATTGATTATTCCCATTAAAATGACAATTGCTTATAACAAGTGCTATTAATGAGAGACACAAATTTGAGACATATTTCACAGGATTTTGCAAAATAAGAGAGAATTAGTTAAGGATTCCTGAAGAAATGATGCTTAAACCTAGGTGATAAGGATAATTAATAGTTAAATTAATGAACAGAGTCCCAGTGAACATTTCAGGCAGTGAGTTAAATGCTAGCAGTAGGTTGGACCAGACAAGTCAAAGGGAACATGGTGAGCTGTGGTTGAATTATGGATAAAATTAGAAGATAAGGCCAACACGATGGATATAATATGTGAAAATAAAAAGTAAGAGTCAATAGTTATCAAAAGGTTTTCAACTTGAGACCTGAAAGAATGGACTTGCCATTAACCAAGTTTGAAAAGAATGAGGAAAGAGCAGGTCTATATGGGAATAGCAGGAGTCCAGTTTGGACATGTTAAGTTTCAGATATTCAAGTAGAGATGTCAAGTAGGCATTGCACCTAATAGTTTTTAGTGTGGGGAGAATTCATGACTAGAGATATAAAAGTAAAGTCATCAATGTACTCTATACCATATTTATTATAAGACCATGAGTCTGAATGGGATGAACAAGGGATGAGGTGCATAAATAGCAAAAAGAGGCATTAAATAAATCTCCCAGTGATCACAATAACAGGGAGTCTGCTTGAGCAGTAATAATCCCAGATAAAGGATCACAAAGTAATAAGGAACCAACAGAAGAGGGAGAGAAGAAGCTTCCATTTGGAGAGAAAGCAAGAATGACCGCATGAGAGTCACTGGGAAGATAAGAGGCTTAGAGTGCCCAAACCAGATGGAACCTCTAGAGCATGGCAATAGATAGTAGGCATTGTTATTTGTGATACTATGCTTATAGAAATATCATTATCACTGAAATTGGATTTAAACATTGTGCCTATGAATTACTGCAGAAAAGCTTATGGTAGACAATTAATGATGATGGCTCTGAGGCCCCCATTTTCACTACTCATTACAATTTTGGCAGGAGAAATATAACGAATTTAATAACTTGATTGTGCTATGATCAGGTGGTGACCCAAATGGTTCGAGGCTTGGCAATGCTCTGAGTTGACTGACAGAGCTGGCAGGACATGATGATTGATAACCTCCAGGAAGTGACATCAGCTTGAACACATCAGTTCTAAACACAATGTGTGTTCAGAAAGTCAGCTTCATTTTCCTTAGCAAAGCTCTGTGGATGAAAAGAATCATTTAATCTTAGCGAGCAGGCCCAGACTTCTGGTGAAGCCACGTAGATAAAGCAGGAGCTGGACAGGGGAAGCAGTCATACTCTAGGTTTCCAGGATGGGCAGTTGCAGAAAAAGGAGAATGTTTGAATGAAAAGAATCCGGGAACACTTCATCTTTCCTGGACACAAGTTCTTGTAATATAATATCCACATGCACAGACCACATTTATGGTAATTTCTCAATCTTGACACAAATTTTAGACCTGAGCAAAAGTTACTATAGATTAATGGCATGTAAGTGAAAGCAGAATGCTTTTAACTGAGTGTGTTACTAATACAGGAAGCATGAGAAACGAAGAATATTGTTTAATCTACTGGACAGAAGTTTTTTACTGCTGAGAAAAATTCACAAAACCTGAAAGGTGATGTTTTTCCTTCAATAAAAGCAATAAGAATTGTATTTCACAGCTGAACTTTCATATTGTCTTATGCCTGAAGACCTTTTAGTTAAAAATTGCAATCAGAAATCAAGTTTGGGTAAATACAGATTTTGAAAGCCTAGTATTTCAGAGGTGGCT
>NW_012149285.1:3804247-3805149 GCF_000956105.1 Propithecus coquereli
TTCTATAAGTTATCTCACTAACTGGAATGGAAACTTCTTTAAGAATTGGCAATAAGCGTTCCCATCTTTAAGTCTCCCACTCCAGGATTCTCTGTATGTGGAGAATCAACCCATTGTTAAATTTATAATACTAATTGGGGAATGGGCTAGATTACTAACTAAAAGCCATTGATAATGTTGAAAACTATTCCACCTACCAAATGTTTTACCTGAATTTCTAGGAAAGACCGTAATTGTTAACTTAAGAGTTGCACTTTTTATTCTTCTGTTTAATACAGTGATAAGCGACATATTTATACAAGTGCTATGCAACTAATTCAGAACCACAATATATCCTGTTATTTAATTTTAGGGTAAAAGATCAGAAGATTGCTTCTATCCCCCAACTTATTTAGTATCTTCTTGAATGTTATTTTATTCAATAAAGAAAATAATCAAAGTTAAAGAATACATACTTTTTTCCATGGAATTCAATTAAGCAATTTTGATTCTTAAAAGTTAAAAAAAATGTTGTCTGTAATGTCTGTTTTTTTTTTCTTGAATTTGTCCTTATGGAAGAAAAAAAGAATTGCTTAGCAGTGGTGTAAGAATTAATTATAGAGGGGTTATAAATAACACAATTGGGTAGCAGGAGATGAAGTAAAACTTGTTGATAATTTATGAGTAGAAAATCATGAATGGCTTCATTTTCAAACGAGTTTAACATTTGTATTGTGGATTGCATATCTTGAGTTAAGCTTTCAACCATAAATATTTTTAACTTCAAGAAGAAAACACTAAGTTCAAGCTGTACAAAAACAGTAGACTTGACAGGGGTACAATATATAAATGAAAGTGAAAAATCTCAGTATTATAAGGCTCTTTTTCAAATTGAGGGAAAGCAATATCCCTGTCATTTACTC
>NW_012149285.1:3805199-3807317 GCF_000956105.1 Propithecus coquereli
TTTTTTTTTTTAGTTTTTGTTTTACTGTTGCATAATAGATGTACATAGTTTTGGGGTAGATGTGATAATGTAATACATTCATATATTTGTAAGGATCAAATCAATGTATTTGGGATATCCATCACCTTAAATATTTGTCATTTATTTATTAGAATTTTTTTCTACTAGCTATTTTGAAATGTACAAAAGATTATTATAAACTACAGTCACCCTACTGGTCTAACACTAGGACTTATTTCTTCTATCAAACCCATTTGTTACCCATTAATGCATGGTGTGTTTTGAATTTGAGATGCTTGAAGAAAAGCTATGTATCCCTGCCATCAGCTAGGAATGCAGAGATTTGCAAAGATTGAACTGCTAGAACTGTGGATTTAACAAAGGGCTGTAAATGTGATCATACTGTGTGCAAAGAAAGAATGGAAAATACATTTACATACAATAAGAGTAGAACACTCAGAGAAGGACACAAAGAATTCAGAGAGCCCTGAGCTAAGCTGTGGAGGTGAAACTGATCAGAACCAAGTGATGAAGGTGCAGATTTGTCATAGTTTTACACGACTGATCTCAAGGACCCACTCTTATCAATAGCATGTATCAGCAGTCCCCAACCTTTTTAGCACCAGGGACCAGTGTCATGGAAGACTATTTTTCCATGGATGGGGAGTGGAGGGGATGGTTTTGGAATGATTCAAACACATTGCATTTATTGTGCAGTCAAACCTCTCTGCTACTAATAATCTGTATTTGCAGTCGCTTCCCAGCGCTAGCATCACCACCTCAGCTGTACCTCAGATCATCAGGCATTAGATTCTCATAAGGAGCACGCAACCTAGATCACCTGCACGTGCAGTTTACAGTAGGGTTCAGGCTCCTATGAGAATCTAATGCCCCAGCTAAAAATGATCATGCTGTTAGTCAAATAAATAATGCACATTCTCAAGGCATAATATTTGAATTTCTATATTGCATCTATCACAGTTCTGGGATCAGTATCGCTGATAAGTTTCCAATTCCCTAGATAAATTAAGAACCACTGATATTACAGAACATTCATTTTTGTCTTTTACTCTATTTACTTATGTGCACTTAATATATTAGTCCCAAGAGACTCTATAAAGGGTAGTTGACAGGTAAGTTCTTTCTGCTGACAATTGCTGAAAATGTAATCATGAATAAACACCCAAAATAGTAACGAAAAATATTAAGAAAAAGAAAATTTTTTTGTGGAATGGAAAGAAGTATAAATTCTTTATAAAGGAGAAGGAAATTTAAATGAATCTTGAGAAGCTGATGGAATTTGAGTGCAGGAAAAGCACTGTTAGAACAGACAGCAGTTTCCATGTGAAATGGAGGATGTGGGTAACTCCATAGGGACATTTCTACCATGAGGCCCCCAAGTTTTCTTTTCAAAGGGGCTACAGTTCATTGGAGCAGGTTGTGTTGAAATTACCAAGGAGCTACAGGCACGGGGGCAGGTGAGGGATGGTCAATCTTGACTTCAGAAAGTCTGGGCAGTGGCCTTAGGAAATCAACTCCTTTGTCTTGCCATTTGGGGGAAACAACTCAAAAAGGTGAATAGTTAGTTAAAAGTTACAGGGCTCTGGTCATCAAGCCCTATTGTCCTCAGGATCCAAAATACGAGAGGGAGAGAATTATAAAAACAGATAGGGGTCACTGAAATTTTTTCACAGAGCCCCGTTACACAACTATACACTTGCAATGGGATTTTGAATCTCTCTTGCTAAAGCAGTTTCAACCAGGCGTTGAATTCATGAACTGGGACGAGTCAATCAGATTTCTTTCCTTTATGGTGCTCAGTCCTTCCTGAGGCTTGTCTGTATTTTCTATACTCAGGTTTCATGAGATGCTACTATAACCATCCAGGCCCCATTCAAATAAATTAGCTTGAGTCGATTTCTCTTCATTTCAATCAAAGATATGCTCAACCAAGAGAGTCATGGCACCCAATGCAAAAGCCAGACTTTTGCATAAGATATTGGCATTTTTCTAAACATATGTATATACTGCATCGTTTGTTTTACTAAACTTATCTGCGAAAAATGTGTACCACTTTTAAGTCTCCATTTTTATATTGTTAAAAGAACATCTGGCTTG
>NW_012149285.1:3819526-3820947 GCF_000956105.1 Propithecus coquereli
TAATTTATACATGTGCTATCTATATATCTGTCTTTCAAGTGGGTGTCTGCTATATTTTTGAAATTTGGAATTAGGATGTGGTGCCTGAATCCATTCACCCTTCTCTCTGCTGAAGAAGAGAATATATACACAAATAAGTAGTCAAATGAGAACCAAATAGCACTTTTTATGTTCTAACATCCAGGCAGGGAACATACGTGGTAACCAGATGGAGAATAAAGTTTAGACCTGAGACCACTGTGAGCTACTTTACTCCCAGGTAAAATTTAGATTTGGAAACCAGGCTGACTTTTCAGTTTTAGGAAGAGCTTTCTGCATCTCATTGGAGGCGTGTTGTAGAGGCAGGGACTGAAGTCTACTTCAAATAAAATGAGGCATCACAATCCCAACTATTAGGAAAAGCCTAAATTAGTCACTTGTTCTTTGACCACTGTTTTTCTATGGAAGTGTCATTTTCCTTATTTCATCCTTTGGCCATACTAGTCAAGCCTTTGGTCAATAAGTGATGCCAGCACCATATTTTAGAAAAAAAAAAAATATCAGAGGTTTCCTCCTTCTAAGACCATACCTAACACTACTCCTTTCAGAACTTTCCTGGAATATTCGGATGTGCTATTAATATATAGCACATGCTCCCAAGGAACACTGAAATGTACCAGAATATACATTACTAATTTCAGAACCCTGAAGTCTATGCTTAATTTTTGCCTCCATTTTATTTTTCACCACTATTATCCATAATTCTATGGATAATAATCAAATTTGAAAGATGAGACCAAAAATACAATAGAGAATGTCTCACCTTTTGTTCAATGCCCATAGAAAATTAAAGTCAAAACAATAAATATCTTTCCCCTTGCTAAATTAAAGTTTTAAAAATCGTCTCCACACTGTTTTATTTATTATTCTAGTTTCAGCCAAAGAGCTCACAATCATATGGAGCTAGCAGTCCTCTAGTAGCAGCTCCCACCAATGTGAATGTACCTCCATCTGCATTTTATTTGAAGGTGAATCAACCCAATATTAATGCTCTTATGTTTTCCCTTTGCCAAATAGTGTGAGTCAATAGAGCACAACAGAATTTATCTCAAGCCAAATAATGTTTCCCAGATTCATATTTGCTATTCCCAGGAAAAGAAAATAGAGTTTTAGTGTTGTCTGGGGAAAAAAGAGAACAACCTAGAAAATATGAAAGATAGGTTTTAGCTTTTCAAGGATGCCAGTCAGCCTGTGTACATTTTTCAGTGTTCACTTTAGACTTACATTAAGTAAAGAAAAAAAATTATCTTCTGACAGCTAATTGTAACTTCACACTTCATTTATGATGGGATTTTAAAAATCATGAAGCATTGCTTTCTCCTTTTTCACGTAGTGACATATAAGATACTCCTCTTACAAATTTTAGAAATTTGTAAATATTT
>NW_012149285.1:3820997-3822128 GCF_000956105.1 Propithecus coquereli
TAACAACTGTCCATGATTACTGTATCATGCAGAACAGTTTCATTGCCCTAAAAATCCCCTGTGCTTGTGCTATGAATATCCCTCTCTCCCTCCTCCTCTCAGCCATCCCCAACCACGACATCATATAATCAGGATGATACAGTATGCAGACTTTTCAAATTGGCTTCTTTCAGTTAGCAATATGCTTTTAAGGTTCTTTCATGTCTTTCATGGCTTGATAGCTCATTTCTTTTTATCATGAATAGTATTCCAGGATAATTTATTACGCATTTGACATTGAAGAATCTTTATACAATTATCGAGCTACAGAACTCTAGCTCAGAAGTTTGCAGATGTTGTTCCATTGCCTACAGACATTTAATATCGTAAAGAAGTCGAATCTCATTTTGATTCATACTCCTTTATATATAGCCTATTTTTCTATCTAACCCTGGACATTTTTCTTTAGAAAGATTATTGCTTAAGCTGGCACTGTTTTGTGTTATTTCTCCAAAACAACTCTTCTTTTATTAAAAAAAAAAATTTGGTATATTCCTCTATCATCTGCTTCTAACACATCCCCCTCATATCCTTCTCCCCTTTGCCCTTTCCCTCTACATTTACGAAGAATTTTTTTAGATTTATCCTGTGAATCACTGACTTGCTATAACAGGGTGTCATTTATGCACTTTTTCAGTTTTTATGGAATTATAATTCTGTAACTGCATTTTGGTCTCTTCACAATCCTCCTTACCTTAAGCATTGCCCTTGAATGTGAAACTATGGAAGTCATGTTACCAGTTGCTAGGCAGGTGCTATTTTGCATGTTTATTTGTTTGTGAGTTTTAGTTACGCCAATAGTATAACTCATGTACCTAAACTTGGTAAAAAATTAAATTGTCTAAAAATACCAGTGACAAAAAGCAGTGGTTCCTTGGCTCAACACTCCTGATGGCACAGTTCTCTGGGCAAATACTCAAAAAACCGAGCTCTGCAGCCCAGTCTCTAATCCTGACACTCCACACCAGGCTGCCCTATTGTGGGAACGTCATTCCCGCTCATTCTGGCTCCAGCATCCTGTGCCATGTTACCTTCTCCACAGAAGTCCTTTTCTCCTGCTCAAGGTTACACCCTCCCCAGCCATCCCAGCAT
>NW_012149285.1:3831928-3833761 GCF_000956105.1 Propithecus coquereli
AAAACATAAAAGTAGCAATATAAACGTGTTATGTAGAGAAATTGAGGTAAATACCCAAAGATTCAATTAAATGAGTTGAAATAATTATTTCTAAAGGGAGGGAAATGGAGGAATAGAGCCAGGTGCTGCTATAATTTTCTGCAGCAAACCTTGTAATATCAATTTACTACTAAATTACGTTCAGTTCAAAAAACAAACAAAATAAATTAGGCTTAGATAGTAGTTTTTGTGTGTGGTTTTATCTACCTTAGATGGTGTACAACGCAGAGCTATTCTAACCCTACCACATAATATTTTTGATGTTTTTATTTATATAGCTGTCAGCCTAATAACAAAGTTTGTGAGAGATAATGAAAGGCTTCGAATGTCATGTAAGAAGTTAGGGAAAAGAAGGGTTCCTAGAATCAGACCAATGGTTCCCATTCTGACTGTGCTACTCACTGGCATCATATGTGCCCCCTGGGCTTCGACTCCCCGTTAGGTAAAGAATGGAACGTCACCCACCCTCAGCACCCACCATAGTACCTGGCAACAAAACTGCTCGACAACCTGCTGATTCCTGCTCCTACTGCTCTGCTAGCTAATAATCTCTGTGTATCTTCTTCAATTTGCTGTACCAAAGTTTTAGATATTTAGTAAAGGAATGAATAAATAGACCTTATAAAAAATTCCTTGGATTTATACTGAATGCTAAATTAGGCATTAATAGGATATTTTCAGAATGGAGGAGTGCGGATCTCTGTAAGTTTACTCCTCCTAAAAAGCAACAAAAAGGCTGGCAAATTGTGAAAATTAACTTTCAGAACTCTAAAAATTGAACAAAGTCTTGGAACTATCTGAGGAGTGTTTATTCAAGAAAAACTAATGGATTTCTGTAAGAACAGAAGACATTTTAATTTTGCTCCACTTCCCAGCTCCACAGTAGCCTTGAAATCCACAGTCTCTAAACAGAAGCTGCAAAACCCCTAGAGGGCAGAACAGGCTTGGGGCTGCTCAGAAAGTCCATCTTCAGAGCTGTGTCTGTGTGACCTGTCTGGTTGCTCCCCAGATAAACCTCACTCAAAGGGCTTTTCATCATTTGACTTAACTGAGAACTCACTTGGGAAAAATCCCAATCCCTAGGGCATTTGTGGAAAACAATCAGAAAATTGTCTAACATTGTAGCTGCTTACAGCTGTGATACTGGTTGGGGCAAATAAGAGCCTGAACAAAAATTTTAAAAGATCTGGGGAAATTAGATGTCCTTAGGAAGCTTTGAAAAGCTTTGACATATTATTGTTATCTAGAGGTTATGTGAGTGTATGGGGCTGTATACATGGCCAGAAATGTCCCATGAGCCCCAATAGCTCTCCTCTGGTCTACCTCAGGCCCTGAGTAAACAGACAGTAAAGGATAAGGCAAAGTTGTAAATTGTCTGAGCATTGAAGGCATGTCCCCAAACAAGCACGAAGCCCCTTGACAAAGGCTGGGAGATTTATTGGCTCAAGGTAGTACGGAAATCTCTGACATTAGTTGACCACTAAGCTCACTAAGCAAAGGTTTCAGTGGCTGGGCACTACAGGGAAATACAAACTTCACAGTATTCGTCCAGGTAAGTTACTAAATAACAAAGAACAATACTAAGAAAAACCAGGGACACAAACTGTGGGTTGGAGGTGGGAGGGTCTGGTTTCCAGAGTTGCTACATTATATTATCTTTAAAAAGGATCTAATTTTCAACAAAGACTTATGAGACATGCAAAGAAATAGAAATATAGAGCTCATGCATGGGGAAAAAGATCAAGAGGAACTGTCTTGGAAGGAGCTCAGATGCTGGACTTACTAAATTAGGTA
>NW_012149285.1:3844466-3846815 GCF_000956105.1 Propithecus coquereli
GGTATGAGTGTTTAGAACACTAATGTGTGATTTCTCTAACTCTATCCCTTCCAATCCTTAAAACTCCTAGTTAAAATAACCAAAAATAAGTAATCTTGAAGAAAAAAATCACATGTGATTTGCAACGTCCACAATGTACATAAAAGGGAATTCTGTTTGATCTGGTCTGGAGATGGGGGCTGGCTACTTGTAACCCAGGAGCTCTCAGCTGACTGTCAAACTTTAAGAAAAGCTCAGAAATAGAAACAGAAAAAAATAAAAATGAAATTCTTTGGCAGTAGGAGCAGCAAAAATGACACCAAAAAAGGCAGCAAAAACCCCCAAGATCCCAGCAAAGAAGAATTAGAATAAAATACAGTTCTACCATCTTGAAAGGAAAGAAGGAAAAGAGTCACTAGTCTCATGGTACCGGCCAGGCAATTTAGTCAAAGAAAGGTCACTCTTCAGTTAGACAATGGCGTAAGTTACCCCTAGGACATGCATTACTAGTACAAAATTTTCACGATCCTTCTGCCTTTGGGATTACCTTCACAGTTCAGCCACAGACCACGCTGTGAAATAGAACTATGATAGAAACAAGTTAGAAATTCCCATCATAAGAGTACCTTGTGGGATTAGCTAAAGCCATGATGACATTAAAAGTCCACTGTTTATTTCTAAAACATATGATTTTAAAAACATGAAACATAATCATAAAATAAATTTTAAAAAAAGAAACACTCATAATGCCCCCATACTAACCCAACACTATTAGCAATTGCCTGTATTTATATTGTCTTCTAATTGTTTTCCCTGTACATATTATTTTTTACATAGTTTATTCATTCATTCATTCAATAAATGTTTTTTGAGGGCTTATTATGAGCCAAGAATTTTATGCACCAAGGATGAAATAATTGTTTTATTCTGACCAATCTTTTTCTTTACATACTAGTAAACCATAAACTTTTTCCATTATAGAGTTGAAATTATAAGCCTCATTTTTCTAATTTTTTTATTGCTATTTAATACACATGCAGGAAAGTGCACCAATTATAGGAATCTAGTACAGTGACTTATCACAAAATGAATATCCACGTAACCACACTCAAGTCAAAAAAGTCCCATCCTGGAAGTCTGCTTATATGCCTCCCATTTCCTATTCCTTATGCTCCCCCAAGTACACTGGGTGTGTGTACGCAGCAGTGCAATATTGCAAAACGAACATATTGGCTTAACCGCCTATCTTCAGAAAACAGATGACTTTCCATCTTGTTACACATATGTTAAAAAGTTAGAGGATTGCTCTGTTATGTGATTTCAATCAATATTTACTCATGGAACCATTGCTTTTCACCAGTGCCCATAGAATAAATTACTTTATAAAATAAAAACAAAAAAAGGTGAGACATTTTGGTTTAATAGTTTTTCAGGTACCTGTATGTATCGACGCACGGCAGGGTTGGAGGAGAATATCTGAGGGTCCAGTGTGATCTCACGGAATTGTCCAACTGTACAGTTTTTCAATTTTCCACACCAATGACAGGTTTACATTTTAGCTGCAACCATAAGAATGTATTAATATATATAGATGCTACTTTGAATCATTAGATTCTTCCAGAGACATGTAAGCCAATATGGCATAAAAATTTATAGTATCTAGATACATATGTTAATAGAATATTTTAAACTACTAAACATTCTTTTTTAAGTATTTTTTATCAAATAAATTTAGGCACACAAAAATGCATAGATAATAATATTTAATATAAGTAACACTAATGCAACCATCACCATCTTAAAACATAAATTGAAGCTGCTTCCTTACTTTCCCAAAGGACACTGTATTCCTGAATTTGATATTAAGATATAAATTTCCATTCTATATGTATGAAAATGTAAATGGCTATAGTGAATTATCCACAGGTAAATTGATCTGGGATTTTTTAGCTTCAAATTTATGGTTTTTGAGGTAATACATACTTACATGCATAACTATTTCATTCATTTTCATTTCAGTATTTCTTAATCTATTTATCCATTCTACTTCTGCTGAACATTTAGGTTGTTTCTGATACTACAAAACAACTCTGCATTGAAAGTCATTGCATATTATCTTCTAATATACATATGCAAAATATTCTATAGGGCATATACCCAGGAGTGAAATTACTTGGTTGAGATATTATTAAATTGCTCCCCATTCAAATTACTAAATTGCTCCCCAAAGTGGCCATTCTGTGTCAAATACCTAGTAACAATTTTATGAGATTTTCTATTTTTACAGCATCTCCAACATTTAATATTTACCCACATTTAATTTTTTCAACTTATGTAAAATTGGATTTGATTCCTACTTATCATGGACTT
>NW_012149285.1:3848204-3850079 GCF_000956105.1 Propithecus coquereli
TATGAATGTATGCTTGTAAATGTTATATTTTTAAATCTTTTTAAAATAAACTTTTTATTTTAGAATAGTTTAGACATACAGAGAATTTGCAAAGGTAGTATAGAGAATTCCCCTACACCTCATGCCCAGTTTCCTCTATTATTAACATCTCACAGTAGTAGAACACATTTGTCAACACTAATGAACAAATATTGATGCATTTTTATTATCTAAAGTCCATGCTTTTTAGGATTTTCTAAGTTTTCACTAATGTCATTTTTCTGTCCCATTGTCACATCCTGGATACTATATTATATTTAGTTGTCAAGTCTCCTTAGAATCCTCCAGAATGTGAAAGTTTTTTACACTTTCCTTTTTGTTGTTGTTGTTGTTTTTGTTTGCTTGTTTAGATGACCTCAATAGTTTTGAGTATTGGTAGGTATTTTGGAGACTGTCTTTCAGTTGGGTTTAACTGATATTTTTGTTATTATTAGACTGGGATTATGAGATTTTAGAAGGAAAACCACAGAAGTAAAGTGCCACTCCTGTTACTTCATATCAAAAGCATGTACTATCAATATGACTTATCATTGATCATGTTAAACTTGATTATATGGCTGAGGTAATGTTTGTCAAGTGACTCCTTTTCGTCACCTGATCTATACTGTACTTTATAGAAAGAAGTGACTGTATACAGCCCCACTTAAGGGGAGAAAAGGGTTATGCTCCATCTCCTTGAGGGGACTGTTTCTACATATTAGTTGGGAGTCTTCTATATAGATTTATTTATTCTTTCCCATTTAGTTATACAATAATTATGCCAATATAGACTCATGGATATTTATTTTACACTTTGAGTTATAATTCAATACAAAATTATTTGTTGTGTTGCTCAAATTGGTGCAGTTTTGGCCCCTGGGAGTCTGTTCAGTTGGTGCCTGTGTCTGATATATTCCCACCATTTTGTTTTTTCAGTATTTCCATGTGTTCTATATCTATAAGATGTTCCAGACTCATCTTGTATATTCCTTGCCCCAGCCCCACATCAAGTCATTTCTCCAAGGATTCCTGATTTCTTTTATTGAGAATGGTATTAGAAACCCAGATCTGAGCACTGGGTGTGCTCATTGCTATTGGGGTGTTGTTGTTCCTAAGCCTCCTCAGCACACAGAACTTGGAAATGTGTTTGTGTGTGTTATATTTTAAATTTTATTTTCGAATTGTTTCTTATTGACACATGGACAAACAATATATTTTACAATATTGACATATATCCTAAACTTGATAACTTAATTCAATAGTTCTAGTAGTGGTTTCCCAATTTCTTTGTATTTGCTATGAATATGCTAATGTAAACTAAGACAGTTGTAGTTCTTCCTTTCAATCTTTATATTAATACTTTAAATCTCCCTCCCACCCTGTCCTTTCTCTCTTATCTTATTGCACTGGTTCAGACTCCTGTACAATGCTAAATAAAATGGATGGAGAATGACCACCTTTGTCTTTTTTTCTGACATCAGTGGGAAAGCATGCAGTATTTCACAATTAAGAATAGTATTAACTTTAGATTTCTCATAATTGTTCTTTACCAGATAGAGAGAGTTTCCTTTCTTTACTTGTTTGCCGAGATTTTTTATTATGAAGAGGCATTGGATTTTATTCCATGCTATCTCAGCATCCATTGAAATGATTGTATAATTTTTCTCCATTCTGTTATTATTATAGATTACATTGACTGACTTCCAAATAGTAAACTATTCTTGGATTTTTTAAATAAATCTCATTCAATCATAATTTATTACCCTTTTTATATATGGCTTGATTTAGTTTTATAATATTTAGCTGAGGATTTTTGCTGCTATGTTACTTTTGGATATTAAAATATAATTTTATTTT
>NW_012149285.1:3852045-3853678 GCF_000956105.1 Propithecus coquereli
TTGAAGGAAAGTCCATTTTTTCTGTCCTTTTGTAACCTTTCCCAGAAATGAGTCATTGATCCTTTGTATCTATTGCCAAGGAGTTAAATTCTTATAAAGGTACATTCATTCACTATTTATGAGTTCCATAATAGTGACTATTCTTGCATCATTCATATTTATAGTTAATGTAGGATAGGATTAGATTGATGCCATTCGACTTCTTTTTGGAATAGCCTGAAAGCATGCCCCTATCCTTTGTCATCCTCACTCTCTAATTTCTTTACTTTGAGTAATAGGTAAAGCCAAACCAAACAGAGAAATGGCATTGATCTGAAAGATCTTTAATTTCATGCATGAGTAACCAGTGATTGGCAGCATGAATGTGCTCTGAACTCTCATTTATAAGCATCAATCAGAAATAGGCTTATTTATGGGAATGGTTGCAGAACGACAGGTATGCATGAATGTTACACACCCCAATGACCCCATCAGGAATATGAATAAATCTCTGCTTGATGAATTCATCCAGGAGATCATTGTTATAATCGCTGCGCTCAAAAAGGGACTGTCTGCTGATCCTTTTCACAAAGGTAAAATTTCTTGTACAGAATATCATAAAGAATACAATTGCTTAGTTGTGCTTCAATGTCGTTAAAACAAACACCATGTTAAAAGGCATATTTCCAATTCTATTAGGGAAAAGTGCCAAACTAATGCTAATGACAGCAGAAAGAAAAAATGTGTACGCTGAGGGAGTTGTCAGGCACAGAACTCTATAAATTCTCTCCTATATTGGACCTTATATAATGGTACAGTTTCCTTTTGATAAGTAAATTAAAAAGTTAATTGCGTTTTTTTAGGCGTTTGAAACATTTGGACTAGAAAAAAATATGGAAGATTATAGAGTTGAATGTAATGGCAAAGATACATGTCACTTAATTTAACTTTCCTCTCTCGGCCTACTTTTAAAGTTCATCCGTAATGGAAAGTGACAACTACCTGCCCCAGGATCTCTCTAGAAGTCATTGTTTAGCATTCACTGCTGTCAGACCAATGAAACACTTTTTCTGGGTTACTTGACGTAACATAGAAATGATCAAATTCTCATCAACGATAGTTCACAGCAATAGTGTTCATCTTCATGGTATTTATCATCACGCACCTTTTTCTAAGAGAATTTGATTTTATGAAAGAATACACTCCAAAATGGCATTTCAACCTCTAAAGATAAAACGGGCAGCAAGATTGGGAATTGTGTTCTCTCAGATGATTGGCATTAGTCATAATCTATTACTTAGTCATGGATTTAGCATGTAAATTAATGTTAAGTACTTGGCAATCGATTTAAATTGCAAATAACCCTTCAGCGGTTAGGCTGAATCTCTGACAGATGAATGAGTTAAAGTTAACATCGACACTCTAGACCAGTTAGAGGGCACATTTCTGGTGCTGTGATAAGACTTCAGCCTATCTACCAAACAGCAAGCCAACCAACCGCTTCAGAAGGGCTCAAACAGGCGACACTGACGAGGACCTGGGGTTGTGCCACAAGGGCCCCGTCACACAGAACAGAGGCAGGCAAAAGAGTTAAGCAGTCCTTATTACTTAGGAAGCCAATTAGAATATGGAAAATTCCTATTACACAATGACA
>NW_012149285.1:3853728-3854332 GCF_000956105.1 Propithecus coquereli
TCCTTCTCTCACCCAAGTTCACAAAGATATTTTCTTACATTTTCTGCTAAAAGAGTTTTGCTTTTCCTGTGTAGGTTTTAGTTCACTTGGAATTTTGTATAGTTGTATATGTGTGTATGATGTAAGGTAGGCATTTATTTTTATTTCACAATTGAATAATTATATCCAATGATTTGTAGTTATACTGTCATAAATATTCCTAAATTTAATGAGTCCATTTCAAGGTTCTCAAATCTGTGCAAATGATCTATTTGTCTATGTCTGCACCAGTATCATATTGTCTTATTTAATAGAGCTTTATTTTAGACTTCATTTTTAATAGGACAGCTTTCCAATCATACACTTTTTATTCTTTTTCAAAGTATTCTTAAATATTTTTGAAAGTTTGCTTTTTCATAAAGTTTAGAATCATCTTATTAAGTTCCATGAAATAAACCTGAATTGAATATTAGATAAGTATTGGAAGAATTGTCATCTTCAAATATTTAGTCTTTCTATCCATGGACATAATGTATCCCTCCCTTTACTTAAATATTATTAATATCATTCATCAAAAGCATATAATTTATCATGAATGTCTTGTATATCTTTTAAATTTAATTAT
>NW_012149285.1:3856561-3858641 GCF_000956105.1 Propithecus coquereli
ATTCCAGCCACCTCACAGAAAGGGATTTATTAATATTACGGGGAATCCGATGTTTATAAAATTATTGGAAAGTTGGGGGAGAAGGATTATACCACAGATCTGGCTTGTAAACAAAGCTGCTATCTCCACCTGAGTCAGGAAGGTAGGAAATCAGGAGGCTGCTATTGGAAGAGTTGGCTCCAAGGACAAACTGCTGAAATCTAGGAATCAAAAAATCTATGTTTGTAGTATCTGTAGTACAGGTAGATATGTTACAAGACAGGTCAAACAGAGGTTGAGTTCAGTCTTCCACACAAAACACAACTGTCCTCAAACTGCCAAACCTCTCTTCTTATTCTCAAGAAATGGTCTTACCTCTGTCTTCACATAGAAAGTAGAAACCAGCACACAAGAACTCCTTTATCTACCTGCCACCTAGCCTAAGAACTAACCTTTACCTACACCGATGTTGCTGCTAATATATTGAGCCATATTTCTCTCCTTTTACGTAAGATTAGTTTCCAATTTCTTGTAGTTCAAATCCTTTTTACTCCAGGACCGCACTCAATGTGACCTCATCTCTCCTTCTTTATGTGTCCTCTTTCTTTGACATTTCCATTTGCTAACTATCCTCCTAAAGTTAAAGCTTTCCCTGGACAACATGTCCACTTCTGGCTGTTCCCATATTTCTCTCATTCCATTCATAGCCAAATTATTTCAGATGGTTGTTAATGATCCCATTATCCAATTCCTTACCTAATACAGTTTTCTCCACCGGGCTTCACTCCAATCGCTTCACTAAAATTGCCATTCCCAAAGTATTCAATAACCACTAAAAACTGCTTAAGCTTTAACTTTCTTGACCTCTTTGCAGAATCTGCCATGGTGGGTCATGCTTTTCTTAAAAATTCTTTTGCGTGGGCTTCTCTGATGCAACCATCCCCTGATTTTCTAACTCTCTGACCACTCCTTCCTAAACCCATATGTAGTCTTCTTTTCTTCTTTCTATTTCTTGAAAGCTGGCCATTCTTAGGGTTCAGTCAGAGGCACTGCCTTTGGTATACACATCCTCTCTATGTATGTTATACTGACCCTTGGTTTTATGGCCATCTCTCTATATATAGTGGCAATTTTTAAATCAATAGCTATAGCCCAAGCATCTCCACATGAAAGGGGTGGGGAAGTAAAAAACAACTCTAATAACTTTGGAACATGGTATTTGGAACAGCATATGCATATGCTATAATGTTGAAGACAAAATTCACTGCACACTGACACGTTAGTTAATAAAGTGGTTTCTCAAACATCTGAACTGGTTATCTTCCTCAATTGTACAAATTCCTGAATCTCACCATATCCAAATCTGCTTTTCCACCTGTTTGCTATCTCACTGAGATAGCCAGAAAATTGAGGACCCATTTAATTCTCTGTTACGCCCAATATCTAATGAATCACAGAGTCACAACAACTCCCCAACTCCCCCTCCCAAGTGTTTCTCACATCTGTCCCTTTTTCACCACTCTGCAGATCACCTCTCACTACCATCCAGGAACAGCCAGAGAATCTAACTCCGCTCCTGCTTGACTGCCAACCCAATCTTCACCCGGAAGCTACAGGGATCTTTCTGAAGTTCAGATAAGATCCTGTCCTTTCTCTGCTCTTTCATTGGCTCTCAATTATTTCCCCTTGGAACAAAACTCAAATTCCTGTGGCTCACAATAGCCGATAAAATCTGTCTCATTTTAAGTCTTCAGACCGATCTCTCTTCCCACCCCATCTCCTAACCCACTCTGCATTTCAGGCACACCCTGTGAACTTTTACTTTTTCAAGTATACCATACTTTATTTAGCCTCTGTTCCTTTGCATCTGCTGTTCCTTCCGCAACTACTCTTCCTTCCACTCCCCACCCCCGCCTCTTCATTGTCGCATTCTCTCATATTTGCCTCTTAGGTCACAGGGCCACTCCTGAGTTGAGCAAGGCAGGGATACATAATTCCACTTCAATAAAAGAACCACAAAGAGAGAGGCCAGGACATTTGGTGACTAATAATAGAATACATCACAGCAGGACACATAATATATGTAGTTTGATTACAATTA
>NW_012149285.1:3858691-3860929 GCF_000956105.1 Propithecus coquereli
TTTTTAAACTTTATATGTGTTCCCCCCCCCCACACACACACACTCCTATACTAATTGTAAGTACATTCAGACTTGTTTCAGATTTATTTTTCATATCTGACACTAGGGCCATATTTCTTTCCTTTTCTGCTATGACGAGATTAATGTTTTCATCTCATTCATATAACCATGGTTGCATCCTGTCTTTCATTATTTGATGTAATTGTTCTCAAAATATTTCCCACAGAGTCTATTCTTCGAGTCTTCTCCAGTGGCAACAAATTTTTGTGAAATATATATCATAATTTGACATTATAATATCATGGCTTAGCTAAGGAAAGGTTCTGTAAGGGTGTAACATATTAAAAAATAGTAGATAGATAAATAGATAGATAGACAGACTTCTCTTTTTTTTTGATAAGCCAGTACAAGGATAAATTTGGCTGAGACACTTCCCTAGACAGATTCCTAGGGATAAAGTTCATGAAACACTTTTGAGTTTTGTCTGGAAACTTGCCCATGAACTTGAAGATCAACTTACCTATCAGTAAAGCTTCTAGCCTAGAGATGCCCAAGGTCCTTTAGTAGTTAGTTCCATTGTTATTTTGGTTATTCAGAACAAATGGGGTCTTCCTGAATGATCTGCCTATTTATGTCAAGTCTGCTGACCTCTTGATTGACCATTTGCCACCAAGGACCATTATGGTTTACATATTCAGAATACCACTCCAACTCTGCTCCAATTATGGTAACCACATCTATTTTGCCCCTGGAACTATTAATAAATACTGCTCAGTTTTATCTGTCACCCTGGCAACTGTCACCACCATTGAAATCTAGGCACTCATTTCAGTGGCAATATTTTCAACTTATAGAAGACAGCCACCACAGTGCTTTTTTAGGTGCTTTTTTTTTTTTTTTTTCCCCCAGAAATGCTGGCCTTTCATTCATCAATGTATTTTCTACTCCCTTGGTAAATGGGCCCTCTTAGGGCATATAGTTGGGAAAAGAGAATGAATTGGTTACACATGTTAAATCCATTTCTATGTCTCTTATTCCCTAAGTCTTTGGATATTCTTCTGTAACAGACTAAGAAATGTATGATATAACAACTTCATTCAGCATAGGCCCTGCTGGGCCCAGCTTTCAGTTACCCGAATAACCAGTTGCACCATCCCTAACTATCTGAGCTAACACACTGCATCCGGAATCTCTGTAAACACACTCATATCAATAAATTTAACCGATTCTAAAATTTTATTTCACAGTATATGATCTAGCACCCTCAGAATCTATTCCATATTAAGTATTTATGCACAAATAAACTAGGAAAGTCTCACAATTCCTTAGGATGTAAAATTTCTCTTGGGACTGACTGGCTCCCTGGCTGCATTCAGAGATCTACGTTAGTTGTAGGTCTGAGGGCAATGACAGATGGTAAAGGTGGGGTACGAGAAAAACGGACATACCTTTCATCATACTTGCAAGGAGCGGCTGCTTTTGCTAACACAGGAACCGCAGAATTTTGTTGCTCAGCATACTTGGAATTTCCTAAGTCTTCCCAATTTTTACCATTCTACTATTTAAAGTTTCGTTCTTTCCCACTCAAGGAGATAACATTCACATACTTCATTCTGTAAGAGAGTGAAAAAAATGTACTTTTTAGTTTAGTAATCTACAGATTCACCCTTCGCATCTAGTTTCGGCCATACCATCCTCATCTATAAAGATGGAGGAGATAAGATACTCTTTCAGAAAAGTTATGGAAAATCTCTGGTCTCTGACCGTGCCTTAATATAAGAATTTAAATTTCTGCACCAGATTTTATTTTTTCTTTGAGTTCTCTAGTACGATCAGAAGTAGGTAGCCCATCTCTCAGTGCTTGAATCCCTAATGCTTATGACACTATTCTTTGCTATGGCCTTCAGCACTTGGTTTGGAAAATTATATACTTCATTTCAGGTGGCCATGGGTAAAAAATTCAATTAATTTTGCCAAGAGTTTCTATGCATTCCTAGTGTCCTGTCATCCTTTAATGAATTCATATATGCACTGGCCTTCAAACACAAACAGGCCAACTGGACAGTCCAAAGTCTCTATTTCCACAATTATCTCTGGTGACAAATATTGCGCTAGTTGGTGTTCAGTGACTGTAACAGAAACCATTCCAGCCACCTCACAGAAAGGGATTTATTAATATTACGGGGAATCCGATGTTTATAAAATTATTGGAAAGTTGGGGGAGAAGGATTATACCAC
>NW_012149285.1:3860979-3862825 GCF_000956105.1 Propithecus coquereli
ACACACACACACACACACACACACACACACATAAAAGAAATTTAGTACTTGGAAATTTGGTTTTAAAACAAAGGGAAAATCATTTTTCTTTCAATTTCATCAAGGAGGCCTGACAACATTTTTTTCCTATGGAGAACATGAAGAAACATAGATTTATTACCATAAATGTAGTACTATAATCTGCACCATCTCTTTAAAATTCTCCGTAGTAGTTTCTTGGAATATTGCCTACACTCCAAAGACCAGTTAAAGCATAAGACAAATAATCCTGCCACAAAGCTATATTAAGAGGTTTAATTAACAAAATGGAGCTTATAACATATATCAACATCAAGTAGATAAACTGCAAATTTTCACAGATAAGCCCTGGGCAACTTTCATCTGTGAGACCCATTCACTTTATCTACAGATGTTAATGAAGTATGATTTTTCCTCCTAAGGTAGGGAAGATTTGAGAGTGCTTACTTCTTCATTAAGTCTTTCATCTCTTCTGGGATTCCTCTCTCCCCAGACTTTTGGAATAATGAAGAATTCCTCTCCACCTTTCCCTATATGAATTCTCATCTCTCTCTCCCCCTCTATCCCCACTCCCAGCCCCACCCCAGCTGGAGTTGCCTCCACCCCTTAGGGGTGTTAGGTGGATACTGTTCACTTCCAGTCTTCCAGGAAGCCTCTGCCTGGCAAATGACTCTTCCTAGAGGTAGTAAGAGAATAGCCAGATCCCTCCCTGAGCTGATGAGATGAAATCTAACCCTTTTCTGTGACAGAAGTCATTTCGTTTGCTTTACGTTGTTCTTTTACTGTTTCTCCCTTTTAGAGTCATTTCTTACACGCATCGGTTCCTCTGGTAGTTTCTGCTTGCTCGGTCTTCCAACGATCATTCACTGTGCTAACGTGCCCTGTATCGTATGCTGGATACACACATCCCAAGAAGCAGTACTAAAAAGGCTAAAAATTCTGATTCTAAATATATTTTACTTTTTATCATATTGTAACTAGCTGTAAAGATAATTGCTCTTCCTCATCCATGTACTATAAGATTAAGATGATTAATCAAAATTTGACAGCAGACATAAAAAGAAATGCATATGCTCTGCATTCCTTTTTCTCTTTGGTTTCCCCTAGAGCAGTGTTTCTCAAACATTTTTTTTCATTATGCCTTCCTAAGGAGCCTTTTTAGATATCATTTTCCCTAATTGCCCTCCTCATGAAATTTTAATACATCATATAGACTATATATTTATTTATATACTCTTTGTATGTCTCTGAATAAAAGAGTAAGAAATTTTTTGCCCACCAAGAACCAATTTTTGCTCCCTTGGGAACAATATTGTCCCCCTTGAGAATGTGTTCTCTAAAGGAGGGGTCCCAACCTATGGTGAGTTGTATAATTATTTATTTATAGGTTACAATGTAATAATAGTAGAAATTATTATTGCTGAGTTGTACAATTATTTTGTTGTATATTACAATGTAATAATAATAGAAATAAAGTTCACAATAAATGTGCTTGAATCATCCCCAAAACACCCCCCCCAACCCACCCACGCTCCCCGCTGGCTGTGGAAGAATTGCCTTCCATGAAAACGGTCCCTGGTGCCAAAATGGTTGGGGGATTGGGGACCTCTTCTCTAAAATACATATTTGTTAGGGTACTAATGTGTACATTCGCCCAAGGATAATATTTCAATGCTCATTGTTCAGTAGGATATGTAACAACAATACTGTCACATAATAGGACAGAAATAATGGAGGAAAGAATACATTTTTATGCCCCTAGCTATTTGCAAAACTATTCACATGGATGGACCGAAGGTCAAACTATGTTCTCTCTTTTATTATTGTA
>NW_012149285.1:3875474-3881284 GCF_000956105.1 Propithecus coquereli
GAATATGTTATGAAACTTATTTCATTCTGAACAATTTAACACTCAAAGCAAGATTTAACATTCTTATTCTTCAAATCACATTTCTCAAAATAGCTTATTAAAAAAATTGAACAATACATTCTTAGCCCCACATGAATTAGGTAAGCCCCTGGTCAATATCCTCGCAAATATTGAACCACTGATTCAATTTTAGCTTGTCAACTTTCTAACGAAGAACATTTCTTGAAATTTGTAAATATTATTCTTTTTCTTTGTCTCTTTTAAAAACAAAATTGTTGAGATTTATTGTGTTTTGCCATATTCGTTTTTGTCTTTTAAATCATTACTCTTAGAAAAATTATGCTGGGGAATTTCTAGCTAATGCCAACCATTCTGTTTGTCTGAAAAAAAGAAAGTTGTATCTATTTTGATTCAAAGATGAACAAAAGTCAGATACAAACAAACAATGTTTTACCTCATCCAGTTTTAGATTTGTTCTTCCTAGGTTATGCACCATAAGTTAGTATCATTCTAGCCTTTTCAACAAATAGTGTTGGAACAGTTTGTCATCCATACAAAAGAAAAAAAAATGAACCTCAACACATACTCATACCCTATGCAAAAATTAACTCATAGTGGACCACAAACCTAGATATGAAACCTAAAATGAATGGTGTTCTCTTCCCAAAAATCAAATTATCTAATGATTGATTATATTTTCCTTTTAATTCTGATTTTGGTAGGTTGTATATGTACTACTCAGGTAATTAAGAGTAAAATGAGGACTTTAAAAATTTCATTTGATGCAGAAGAAGCAGACATTTCATCTTTTACTCTCAAGAACCATCCTAAATGAGGCTGCAATATTCGAGGATGGTTTTTAAAAGAAGTTAATTCCTCTCCAGCTTTGCAGTGCAGTTAACAGCCTCCACACAGCTCTTTGGACAATCTCCAAGTCAATAAACAGCTGGTTAAGAATTACCTGGATTGCTCGGGAGGAAAGCATCGTTCCAAACACAACATAATTTGTCTTGGACGTACAATATTTAATTCACTAAAACTTTTCCAAAGTTCCCTTTTAATTTTCAACCTCTGACATTTCATGGTAAATGATCTAGCATGTAAGTCTTCATGAATTAAAACATTCCCAAAAGACAATAAGTGATTTAAATCTCTGAAAATTTAAACATCAGTTAAAATTTAAAAGTGTGATAAGTCTCAGCCTTGAGAATAATTTGAAAATATTGAAAATAATTATAGGAATAGCTTTATTTACATGCCCAACTTTCCTGCTGAGGACAAATACAAAAAGAAACACAACAAAAGTTTTTGCCAATAATATCTATTCCTTTTTTCTCATTTACTAAACCGTATCTTTTCCTCAAACACCAAGCTGCTAGGTGTTAATAGTTCATTAAAATTGTGAAGGGAAGTGTGAACAGTATACCAAAATAATAGATTAAATTTTAAAAATAAGAATGTGAATTAAAAATCTTGATATCTTTAAACTGGAATCACTTGAGATAAAGAAACTTGGTATGCAAAATTTATTTACTTTGGTAAAGTTTGATGTTACGTAGACTCAGAATAAACTCTCCTTCCTTCATTAGTCAGTTCTATAACATTAGTCCCAAATTATATATGATATTCAAAGAAGATCTGATTGGTGGGATAGATACACCTTGAAAGTGTCAGACACCACTATCGTGAAAAGGATTTGTAACTCCAGATGAAACTGTTAGGCCTTTAGAAGATGAAATATAATCCTGAAATTTCATATACAAGGAAAATTCTTTAATTATTATTTTTTTTCAATTCCAAATTACATTTAAAGCATCTAGTGCCATGCCTGAAAGTTAGTTATCATTCAATTAAAAGTAGTTATTGTTTCCATCTTTTATGATGATTGTGGATTGTGATAACTTTTATGTATATATATGTATGGACATTGTGATTTTTTTATATATACATCTATAAATCATTTTACATATATATGGCATTCACTTCTAAAAACATTTATATCTTTGAAACTATATTACTTTTCATGTATAATTCTCCTAATAAGACCCTTCTCATCTCTAAAAATTAAACAAATAATCTCTATGTTCTTAAATACACCTTAAAAACCTTGTAAACGTTCTGCTAAGTGAATGAAGACAGACGCAAAAGGTCACATGTTGTATGATTCCATTAATAGGAAACATCCAAAGTAAGCAAATCTATAGAGACAGAAGCAGATTATTGGTTGCCAGCAGCTGGGGTTGGTGGGGGACGGGGAAGGTGACCACTTAGTAGGTACAGGATTTCCTTTTGGGGTCACAAAAATTTTCTGGAACTAGGTGGTGGTAACTACATAATACTGTTAGTGTACTTAATGGCATTAATGGTAAGTGTTATGTGTATTTGACCATAACGAAAAAATTAAGGCAGAGAATAACCTGTTACCTTGTAACTCAAAAGCAACATAAATTACTATTTTACATTGACAACAGCAGCTACTGGAAATTCTGGCTCTATATAACTGTTTACCCCTAAAATCAGGCATCCCCAAACTCAATGAACTATGTTAGTTGAAATAAATCTCTTTCAACTTTTGAAAGAATGTTCTCATGAACTAAGTTTACCTTCCCAGAAATTATTACATTCGCACATAAGGACTGGGAGTGTTCCAAATGGCTTTTTATTGTGTATGTCTACATACCTTTTTATTGTTCTTACCAGTATTTTAACTTTTAATCTTACATCTACACAGAGGTAACTGAATAAGATATAAAGAGTGTTATTTCATTGATTCAACACATTTTATGTTCTAACCAATGCTTCTTAATTTTGTGCTTCCAGATGTGATTAGGTTTCTTTTAAAATTGTTTTGTAATTTTAAAATAATCCTGCCCTTTTCTAAGAGAATAATTAAACATATGGATAATGAGAAGTCAGAGGGAGATTTGAGATAACCTTTCTAAGCCTCTAAATAGTTCTTATAAAATGGCTTTCTTCCCTGTTGGTTTAGTAACTGAGAATGAAAAGATACTTCCCCAATGGGCCATTATTTCAGAATCAGTGGCCCCAGATGACCACCCTCCCCGTGGCGGGGTTCTTAGAGCAGATGGTGCAGGCAACATGGGGATATTACAGAGATGACATTAGAAGCAATTATTCCGCCATTGCGTATTAGTATTCTGTGCGTTGTGACGCATGGAATCTACGTTGTGAAGTACTTCAGAATTGGAAAATCTTAAAAACTAAACTAGAGAGACACGTGTTCAGGAGTTTAAACTTTGTTCTTAGTTTTTGAAAAGGTTAAGTTATTTTCTGATCATTTTGAAAGTAGCCAGAATCTCTCATTAGGACTCATTAAAATAGAAAGAATTCTGGGTTATTTTTCCATTTGGCTATGAATCCAGTGATTTTTACCTTAAATGTTCTACCCTCTCCAGTTACTGGCTAAAAAAATCTATTGTCCTAGAAACTTCTTCAAAAATCAACAATAATAATATATGCAAATCGAGTCAAAAAGACATATGTATTGGTTTCCTATTGCTGCTATTAACAAATTGCCACAAATTTAGTGGTGTTGTTACCAGCCAGGTCCCTTCTACACATGTACAGCAAGCTGATAACTGTGGCAATGGGTTTTGCAAAAGGAAAAAGATTTTATTCACAAGGCTGCTGTGTGAGGAGTTGGGGGAACAAATCTCAAATCTAGAAAATCTAGAAAATAGGGCTTGGGGATTCATGGGATAGAGGTGGTCTAAAATGTGGGGAAAGTGATTGGTTGGTGGAAAAGGTAATGTAATTGGGTTTTCTGTGCAAGCTGATTGAGCCACATGGTTCCACAAAGGACACATGTGCAGAAAATGGCAGCATCAGCATGATCTGAGAGTGGAGTTTCTGGTGCTCTGACATTAAAAAGTCACTCTTCAGGCACCTACACAGGCCCAGTTGAAGGGTCAGTGGTCTCAACCAGCTTGAGCTGGACAAGTGTTGCCCCTAGTTCCTGGAAAAAAACTTTAAGCACCTGTTACTATAGTTACCCACAGTCAGAGATATTATCTATAAGGAAGCTGGTGGGAGTTTAGTTATGTATTGTTTGGCTAGTGACTTGCTAATGGGAGTTTCCAGATCAAGTAGAAGTAAGAGATTAAAAGCAAACAAGGAAGGTTAAGTTTGGCAGTCCTAATCAGGTTTGCCCTCCCTTTCTGTGTTCTCCTTTCATGAGATGGTCAGTTGTGTATGGCCATAAGAGACAGACGAGAGGCTCAGGAAAACACCAGGTTCATTATACTTGTGGGTCCTGGAGGCAAGAGGTACATCATGCCATGCTGGGCCATGCGGGAAAGACATCAGGGTGGTCAGAAAGCAGAAGACAGGAACAAGGAGAGGTTTAGGCCACTGCCTTTATTGGGTTTCTATAGGAAAGGCAAGGCAGGGCAGTTTAGGATTGGCTACTTTGAATAATTTCGGCAGGCTTTGGGCTACAGAGATGACATCTAGTTGCCTGGTACCTGGTCCTGGGATGATTAGGGCACAGGAATATCGTGTCCTGGGGTGCACTGGCTGACAGAGGAGGTATGGCTCTGGTTTCGTTAGTTTGCATGTCAAAGGCATATGCCAGGCTAGGTCCTTCCCTACCTCTAAAAATTGAGTGGCCCTGGGAGAGACAGTCTATCCCCAGCCAGAAAGACTTTTTAAGATATCAAAACATCATAACATACACAAAATTTAAAAATATGTATAATACAAGTGGTTTAAAATAACACAAATGTATTATCATACAATTCTGGAGGTCAGAAGTCCAGAATGTGTTTTACTGCACTAAAATCAAGGTGTCTGCAGGGCAAAATTCCTCTTGGAGGCCCTAGAAGAGAACCCATTCCCTTGCCTTTTTTAGCTTCTAGAGGCTGCCCACATTCTTTGGATCCCAGCTCCCTTCCTCCAGCCAAGACCCAGTCAGTTTCACATCATAGCATTCTAACACTGGCTCTCTGCTTATAAGGATCCTTGTAATAAGAAAATTCCTTTTGGCGTGTAATTACATACATAATATATATAAGTAATGAAGATCATTAAATATGAAATGTCTGACTTTGAAGCAAAAGTGTAGTTTATTATATCTCAAACAAGAAGCAGTACAATTAATCAAAGTATGTGCCTAAACTATCGACACAGTTTTGCCATCTTAACAGTAGCTCGTTTACACCAGCAGTGAAGAAACCTGGAGAGTGAGTGGCGATGAAATCACGAAACGCCTTTTCCACAGCTTGTTTTGAAAATTTAGTATCTTTCCTTGCAATAAGTGGTCCAAAGCCTGGAAGAAGTGGTAGTCAGTTGGTGCAATGTCTGGTGAATATGGTGGATGAAAGAGAGTTTTCAAGTCCAGCTGCTATAGTTTGAGCAGCGCTGTTTGTGCGACATGTGGTCGAGCATAGTTTTGCAAGAGGATTGGCCTGTCTCTATTGACCAATCTCAGCTGCTTAATCACAAGCATCCTCATCATTTCATCCAATTGGTTGCAGTAGACATCTGCTGTAATCGATTGACCAGGTTTCATGAAGCTGTAGTGGATAACACCAGCACTGGACCACCAAACAGACATCATTAGCTTTTTTTGATGAATGTTCTGTTTTGGACTGTGTTTCAGCACTTCATCTTTATCCAACCATTATGTCAAATGCTTGCGATTGTCAAAAAGAATCCATTTTTCATCACACATAGCAATATGATGGAGAAATGATTCACCTTTATGTCATGATAGCAAAGAAAGGCAAGCTTCCAGAAGACTTCTCTGCTGATGCCCGTTTAATTCATGTGGAACCCATCTATCCAGCTTC
>NW_012149285.1:3881744-3883399 GCF_000956105.1 Propithecus coquereli
CATAAAACAAGAAGTGTCAAAGTGAAATGTCAGCGATATCAACTATCAAGCTTAGCACTTAAGGAAATCGGACATTTCATACTTACTAACCTAACACCATAAACACTATTGAAACCACCGTCTACCTTTAGAAAAAAATTACCAATATTAAAGATGCTTGCATAACCCACTATTATCCCATTCCCCAACATCTCCATTGGTAACCATTATCGTGAAGTTTGTGCTCATAATTCCCTTGCTTGCTCTTATAATTTTATGATAGATAGATGAACAGATACAGAGATATAAAGAAATAGAGATTGCTTGGTTTTGAATTTTACAAAAATGGTACCATAAGTTATATCCTCAGCACTTGCTTTTTTCCTCCTAAATTGTACATTTCTAAGATTCATCCTCATTGTTGCAAATAGTAGTATTAATTCATTTTCACTACTATATAACATTTGCCTTTATTGATATGGCACTATATATTATCTATTTTCCTGCAATGTATATTTGGATTGGTTTCAGTTTTTGGCTTGGTTTTGTTTTGCTTTTCACTATAGTTAACAGTGTTGCTATAAATATTTTTGCATACGTCTTCCGGTGCATATGTGCAAGAGTTTCTTTAAGGTTTATACTTAGAAGTAAATTGTTTGTATCTTGAATATTCACATATCAAATTTACAACACGATGTCAATTTTTTGTACTTTTTTCTACTTTCAGTAGCAGTATGTGAGAGATAATTTTGCTCCATATGCTTGCCAAATTATGATATCATCAAACTTCTTATTTTTAACAACTGACAATTATAAAATGGTACCTTGTTAATATGTTAATTTGTACTTCTTTGTTTACTAATATAGCTGAACATCTTTTCAAATATTTATTGGGACATTTGTGATTTCTGACCAGTGAAATGTTTTCATTGTTTTGGCCATTTTTCTACTCAGTTGTTTTTGTTTTTCTCAGTGATTCATATGAGATCTTTTAAAGTTTGATAATAATCAGTTGTCAGTTGTATGTATGGCAAATATCTTCTTCCAGTATGGTTTGTCTTTTCATTGTCCTCGAGTGACCTTTTGATGAATAGAGTGTTTTAGTTCTGACATCACAGAATATATTAATCTTTATTTTATGATCAGTACTACTGCGCTTTGTAAATAATTTACTCTGTCTACCTCGAGCATAGAAATACTCCACTATATTTTATTTTTTAATTTTACCTATCATATTTGAACTTTTAATTCACTAAAAGTTATTTTCTTGAGTAGCCTTATGTTGGGATATAATTTTACTTTTTTGCCATTGCAGAACCATTATTAAGTAGTTTATGAACCCCTCACTAATCTACAACTCTACTTCCATCATATATTATATAGGGTTTGTTTTTAGACATTTTGTCCCACTGGTCATTTTGTTTTTGCATCAATATAATAATGTCCTACAGCTTTATAATCTTTTTAAATATCTATTACAGGAAGTCCCTATACTTTCTGTGTTCTTTTGTAAAAGTGTCCCGGCTATTCCTGAACCTTTGGTGTTATTCCATATAAATTACATGATGAATTTCTTCAAAAACTTCTTCAAAAAATTTTTTGGGTTTTAACAAAAATTGCACTAAATCTAGCAAGTAATTTAGAAAGAATTGCTACCTTTATAATATTTCATCTTC
>NW_012149285.1:3883978-3897636 GCF_000956105.1 Propithecus coquereli
TTATAATCAATTTGAAAGCATACAAGTTGTTAAAAAAATTTATTTCTATGTGATTTCATAATAACTATTTTATAATACCATTTTCAAAGAGTGTTTCTTAGAAATATTATCTTCTGATATTATGCCTGTTATATTCTTTTGTAGAAATACTTTATATCCATAATTCTTCCTCAAATTTATTGAGACATAAAGCTTTTAGTTATTAAAAACTGATGAATCACATTTAAGGTTTTTTGCAAATTATATAATTTTATATGCATTAGACCTTAATCAATCAAATAAACAATTATTTGTATAAGAAAAATACATCAGATAGCCATTGAAATTATTAAAAAGAATGGGAAATGCATAAAATATACTAAGTAAGAAAGAAAGATGCAAAAATACATGTGCAATATAATTTCAACTCTGTGAAATATGTAGGAAAATGAAAAGAAAGGAAATAAAGGAATCAAGGATAGCATTATAGAAATCTGTTTTCTTAACTCTGTAAAAAAACAATTAAAAAAACATCTCCATGCAAGTACAGAAATGTACCAATATAGAAACTTGGCAGCTACTCTTAAAGAGACAGGACATGCACCTGTGTATGTGTGTGTGCATGTGTGTGTGAAAGAGAGAGAGACAGAGACAAAGAAACAGAGCCAGAAAGAGCGAAAACAGGAGAGCAAAGGGAGAGATAAGGAAGGAAGAAGGCAGGGGGAAAAGAAAGGAGAAAGGGAGAATAGGTGCTGGATCAGAAATTGCCTAAAAGCGCTGGAGAACTTAAAACTTAACTGAATTAGAGGATAAGTGAAGAGAACCACTTACGACTTTCTTTGTTGACATTAGATAATTATTTTTCTCTAATTTTTCCTAATTAGTTGTTTCAATTTAGTTTCTAGAAATCCTATACTTCCCTATGTAGCAAAAGATGAAAGTTTATATTCTATACGCCATTTTAGCTGATAAATTAAGTTGTGCTCTTTACTAAATTTGTTCTTCCGCCAGGGTACCTATTCTGCAGAAATAACAACCTCAGGACATTTAGGTATTAATGTTATAATTTCCTATCAGTGAGCATATTCATCAATAAGCCCCCAAATTCCTCACAAAGGCAAGCATAAACCATATAAACCCAGAATCTTTGCATTATTGTATAGAATGTTTGCTTTCCGTATGAGGCAAACACGAGTGGCAATGTATCACAGAGGCAGCGTGTCCTATAAAGCTCTGAAGCCAGAACCGCTAGGTCTGAATTACAGCTCTACCACTTACTAGTTATGTGACTGTGTTAAAGCTGCTTAAATCATCTCCTTTGTCCCACTTTCCACATCTGTAAAACTACGGGAATAATATACCTACCTACCTCATGGATTCGCTATGCAGATAGAATGAGTAATCCATGAAGCATCTAGTATAGCAATTGGCACAAAGTGCCATGTAAATGTGAACTCTACTACTGCGGATAAGAGCTTTATATATACAAATATACAAATTTAGTATATATGTGTATATGTGTCTGTGGGGGCGAAAGAGGGCAATTGAATAAAGACCAAAAAATACATGAATGTTGAAATGCCAAAGTTAATACATAAAGTTAACAATAAGCTCATTATAATAGTTCTGTAAATTTTCCACAAACTGTTATTCACCAGATTGCAAAGTTGCAATTATCTTTTCCAAATTCTTATATAGCAAATCAAAATATCACTAGTATTTCAAAACTAATTTAAAGACAGAAAATACAACCAAACTTCTATTTAATATGGCTTCTAATTTTGGGGATCTAAAAGCTAATATTTACAAGTGCAGTTTTAAGTACTTTACGTGTACCAATTCAGTGCTCGTGTCAGCACTATCTGAGAAAGGACTGTTAATAGCCATTCCTATTTTACAGATGAAAAACAAGGCACAGGGAGATTAGAAAGCTATTAATTGGGAGAATTGGGATTTGATCATGAGAAGACTTAGTCCTCAGCCTAGTCTATTCACCATAGTTTGTCTAACATGCATTATTATTTTTTTGTACTTCATAATGTAAGAATTTCAAACAGTCAGAAATGCAGTGTGGAGCATATTATTAATCATGTGACCTACAGATTGAATTTAAACTACATTTTAGTGGACACTTATTTTCAAAACTAAACATGACATATAATTTTATTTGTCAACAAAATATTTTCTTACACCATTAATTTAAATTAGTTACAATAGAGTTCATCACTCTACTTCTAAAATGTCAAATTAGTCTTTCTATATTATGCATGCAATTATTATATTTTAATCAGTTACATTAAAATATTAATAATATACTCATAAGGTACAACATATATTTACAAATAACATTTATTACATAACAGATGTAAAGATAAATTAAACTTCTGAAGGGTTCCCGAAAGTGTATATTACTGCAGAAGGAGTTTGTAGGACAAAAGAATCACTAACGTCTCTGTACTAAAATTTGATGATTCCATCAACTAACTTTTAAGGCTTATGCATGAACTCAATATATGTCCAAATTTTAGAAATCTAAAATATAAATAGTAATTTCATTCTCAATATATATCTCACATTTATTATTGTTCTTTAAAAATAATCATAAACACCCTTATAGAGACATAGTCTATTGATAGCATAATTTAAATGAACAGATAAACAGGGAAAATTCAGTTAATAAAACACTCTTTATTTTATATGTAGTAAAGGAATGCTTGAGTTTTTAAACTGGCTTTTATAACTTTTAAAAATTGTTTTGCACACACTGCATACACATCCTATAGTCTGTGTCGTACAAAGCTATTTCTTCCTTCAGTCCAAGGTCTCTTATTGTAGGCAAGTTATTTCAAGTCTCGTTACAAGGACTTCTCTTAGGGTGGTATTATTTGACTATGTCAGTTTATTTACCCTTTTCTTTGCACATTTTCACAAATGACCAGGATTCAAAAATAATTAATATGATTGGTTGCTAGGTATAAGGGGATACTGTGGCTATGAGGAATCCGCCTTAAAAATTGTTTTTGAAATGTTGAATTTGGTTACTTAGGAGGGAAACTTCCCATTCTCAGTGTTCGTTAGCAGGAAAATCAAAACTCAAACTGTGACGAGTGGTGAAACCTAAATTTCTAAGGTTTTTCAAGACATGGTCATTTTAGAGTTTTGCTTTCAAACCTGGCCCTAAACCGAAGACCCAAATGGGTTAAGAAACAAAGATATTTCCGGTTATTCACAGAACAACAAGAAAAAAAAAACACCACACTTGATGTATGATAACATTTGGCCTTGGTGACAGGTGACTGTTGATTTTTCCTTATGTGATTTAGAAACAGAAACTAAAGGATATTTGATGTCTTTTTTTAGCTCACTCTTGGAGCAAAAAAGGTTGCTGGAAGATGTGAAATTGTGCCTATAAAGTTTATCACTAGTACCAATACCATAAGGATGAAGAGATTCAGCCAAGTTTTATTACATACACCGAAGCATAAAAGTATTTTTATTTTAGCCTAAGTGTAGGCAACAGCTGCAGAGAGTTCTCAATCAAGAAATACGGTACAGCATTAAAATGCTTCAAACAATTTTGTTATATATCTTATGAATCAGTACAAATGTAAACTTTTACTAGTCAGTTAGCTCTCCTGGCAGGCATGATCATAACTTGACCTTGCTCAGCCTTCTCCTACATACAAGTCAGAGACCACCTGGTTTTAGTGCCATCACCGATTCCTTTGGTGGCAGTGAGGCACGCGCTGCAGGATGGCGAAGGAAACGAGAACTGGTCACCAACCACAGAGCTGTGCTTTGTGGTGCTCTGAACTCCAGGGTAAGAGGGGATGACCTGTTCTTGGCTGGTGGAAGCTTGTTCACATGTCCCCATTTACAGGTTCTACAGATCCTTGTGGCTGGTGAGATTTCTTTTTTTTTTTTTTTTTTTTTATTTCAGCAAATTATGGGTGTACATACGTTTAGGTTACGTGTGTTGCCCTTGGTTCCCCCCCCACCGAAGTCCGTGTTTCAAATATGTCCATCCTTCGGGTAGTGCGCATTGCACTCCTTGTGTATACAAATACCCGTCCCCTCCTCCCTCCTCCCCTCTCCTCCCGCCGCCCTTCCCGTGGTACAGATGATTAGGTTAGGTGTGTTGCCCTTGGTTCCCCCCCCACCGAAGACCGTGTTGTGAGCTTTCTGATAAAAAGCTGAAGTGGACTCTACCCCATTGTCACTTTGGAACATACGTGGGGCACCTAGCAAGCAGAAAACATATTACCTGGTACATAACTTTAGTTGCAGTTAGAACAGTGGTGTCAGTACACAAACGTTGATCAAGTACAGAAGTGTAACATTTAATACAATCTCTGAATTTGATCTACGCCATAAGACAGGCAGTTTGCCTAGCCTGATATTATGGAAGCATCCCTTGTGATTGCTTGGTTACTACATGCTGACGACTCATAATTTAGTATTCAAAAAAGGGAAAAATAGATGAAGATTGGTTTTCAGTTTTTCTGTCTCCAGCCTTGGGTAATTTTCATGGAAATGAAGTTTTTTTCAAATGTTTGCTTTAATCATGCTTGTAAGGAAGTCTATATTTAATTTATTTGCTCGTTTCAAAAATCTAATGGGAAAATTTTGTTTACAAAGTCATATGTGCTACCTATTTTTATATACTGTGTATACACCAACACTACACATAAACGTGGTTTTCAATCTTTGTCTTTGTATTCATTTAGTCCAAAATTGTGAGCAAGGATTTGGTTGAAATCATTGAGCTCTCTCCTTTTTAAATTAACTATTAAAGGACTAATTGGGAAATCTCCTTAGCCAAATCTTAAAGTATTGTTAGCAATAATTGTCCTTCTTATTCTATTATTATTCCAAAATCATCTTTTACTTTTTCCCAAATTACTTATTTCATAGAATTTACATGTAATAATAAAAATGTTAAAATGTGTCTTCGTTGTGAAGTATATATGGTCATTTTTGTAACACAGACAGCTTTCAAGAAAATTTCACTAAACATATTCTGGATGTTATTGGATATCTCTTAAATAAATGATTCTAGAAAATAAATGCAAAGGTAAAAATATTCTACTCCAAGTGTCTAATCCAATATTTTATTCACACACATCAGGGAAGTAAAATTTGAATGGCAAAGCAAAATATAAACATGATAATTGTGGTCTTCTGTGGTCTTTTCTTTTGAAGCATAATGGACACTGAAGACATGGGCAAAACCTCAGAACAAGGATGACTGTTTTAGGTAGTAATGAGTGAAGACTGTGAAGTATGAAAACTCCAGGGATGTCACTGGCTCTTGTTATAATTCACAGAAACCCAAAGAATAGAATATGAGATCTTAAACTTTTTTTTAAAGACTTTATTTTTCAGAGCCGTTTTAGGCTCACAGGCAAATTTAGGGGAAGGTACAGAGATTTCTCCCCTACCTTCTGCCCCCACACATGCGGCCTCCCCCATTCTCAACATCCCCCACCAGAGCGGTACGCTGTTACAGCCGATGAACCTACATTGACACTACTACATCGAAACTGTGGATTCTAAGCTGTTTTAAAGCAGGGTGATTTTCTCCTTTCTTTTATCGTAGGATTACAGAGTGAATATTTTTCTTCGTCAGAAATGGAACGATCCTCGCCTTGCATATAGCGAATATCCTGACGACTCTTTAGACCTCGACCCTTCCATGTTGGACTCCATTTGGAAACCTGATTTGTTCTTTGCCAATGAAAAGGGTGCCAACTTTCATGAAGTCACTACCGACAACAAACTACTCAGAATTTTCAAAAATGGAAATGTTCTTTATTCAATAAGGTGAGTCACAAATAAATTCCTGATTTCAGTGAATTAGAGTATTGTGGAGTTTTTTTGTTTTTTGGTTTTTTTTACATTTTTGGTGAGAGTTTTGAAACTTTTGAGCAAGTGCTATTATTGTTCCACTTGAGTTCCTCTAATATACCATTTCCCAAATATGTCTAATCCACAATAACGGCCCAAGTCCCAGATCCAGGAACTGTATAGGTAACTCTTGGAAATCCACTTTTGTACAAGTGGCCCAGGTGATTCTTAACATCAGCCAGATTGTCAAGCGTCTTAAAGGCAAACGGAAAGGCAGCTGAATCATACATCATGATTGTATTTTTAAGTATATGTATCTCCTTTAAACATTTATAGGTGAAAAAATGTTTAGGTTTGCTTGTCTGGAATATATTTTATACAAATTATTTTTCAGGTATATGTACTTTTTAATAACTTTGAGTTTCTCTGATCATTCTTTTGCATTTTTACCCTACCTGTACAATTTTTAGCCTTTCTAACATGCTGCAAAGTGGTGATTTGCTGATAAACTTTGAAGAAAGCAGGGAAAGAAAAAAATCACTGTACTATGTAAAAGTGGATGACAATCAAAATCTTTACCTTTACCTGGAAAAGAGCTTATTTCTGTTTTACTTACTCATTATAGATTTCTAAGAAAATCATGCAGTATTTAAAAAATAATACCAAAATATAACAACAATTAATACCAAAACATAAACACTAATAAAATTTTTTTCACAGTTGGACTCTAGAAATCATTTAACTTTGGGAGTTCACTAAATAAATATCAAACCAGTACAAAGTCGGTAAATAGCTAGAGTGATATACTTAATGATTTTTGTCACATGTGGAAAATCTTCTAAAATAAAATAATTATCTTAAAAATCTTCCATAGTTATTTTCTTAATTTAGCTCAATTGTGAAGAACAGGAAATCAGGAACGGAATTCATGTCACTTTCTTAGGAGAGGGAGAATATGTTCTACTTACAGCAACAGGTGGCTGTTAATTATATCACTAGTAACATGTTTTAAAAGGTATCAAAGTAGGCTTAATATTGAGGCTTTTGGCTTAAAATTAATTCCTTATATTTTATCTCTCATTTTTCCTTTTGTTAATTTTTCTTCTCTTCAGGAATGGGGATATTTGATTTTGAGTTAATCTGTCCAATATCGGGAATGTTTCTATTTTTGCTAAGAAATAGTATAAAATAAAGCAGTAAGAATGAAAATTTAATCTCAGTAGGTTACTGATTTTGAAAACATTTTTATGCATAGTGGTTTTATAAATAATGTTTTATCCTATGTCTGCTTTTTGTCTTTTCATCCCAATATATTATATCTGCTTTTCACATTTTTCTATTTCATGTGAATAAATTCCCATTACATATATTTATTGTTTTCTAAGAGTGACAGAGTTACATCACTTTATAGTGGACTGACACTGTCATCAGATTTCAGAAAACCAACAAATATGTGTTAATATAATCTTGAATGACTAATTGCTACACATAACATGAAGGAAGATTTCAGCTTCCATCACTAAGTAAGCCCTATACTCCCATGTGGATAAATAAATTAATGGTGAATCGCAGGTCTGAGCAAGAGAATTTTGAACCTTTTTGGAAATTTATCAAATACCATAAGTATCAAAAGTTAGTAAGAATTTTGCTTTTGGGGAAATGAAACAGACATAATTTTCCCTATTCTGCCTGACAAATACAACTAAGAACCTTGCATACCATATATATAATTAGCCTAAGGAGATTCTCAAAGGTGGACATAAGAAGACAGACTAGCTAAGGACCTTGGAACCTGAGGAACAACGTGGAGGTGAATTCCCAGGATTTTCTTTTTGCCTCATATATCCCAGACATGGAGATGAAGAAGCTGGTAAACATCAGCAAACATCAACCTAGAAACATCAACAGGTGCAGACAAAAAATAGTACCTATAATAGCCTAATTTTTCTAGTCAGTCTAACATTCTCCAGATGTTAGGAAAAGGGAAGCCTAGCAAGATCAAAAACCTTTGGACAACTGCTCTACTCCAGCCAAATACTGCATGAAAAAATGTGATCCCACCACAAGTCCATACTCAAACCAGCAAAGCCCAAGTGGGCAGCCTAGACTTCCAGTTTTGCTATGTTGTAATGAGGTACTCCCAACATCTATGCTGAGGTAGTGTTAGGGAAGGACAAATAGCGAGCTGGACTTTCAGGCCTCACCATCCTATAGTGAGCCTCCTACCTTTCCGTGTCAGGTGAGACCATGGAGAGCCAGGAATTCCACCCTCACCCCACAGAAACAAGGCATGCGCTCCCTCCCTGCTGGGGTAGTTTTCAGATGAGTCCTAGTGGAGAGTTAAGACTTTCCAGCATCACCCAGCAGTAATGAGGCCCCTCCCACCATGGTGTCAGTAGAGACCATGTCGGGATCTGGAACATCCAGCAATAACTAAGAGCCTCTCCCCTCACTTGTCAATATAGAGAAACCTGGGCTTCCACCTCCATCTAGAAGTAACAAGGTAGCACTTCTCCTTGCTCTGAAAGAGCAGTGTCAGAGAAAGCCAGTTAAAAAATGAAAGTTTAAATGAGATCCATAGTCTAATAAAATAACATAAAATGTCTAGTCTTCAGTCAAAAATTATTCATCATACAAAGAACCAGAAAGATCTCAAACTCAATGAAAAGACAATCAACTAATGCCAACCTCAAAATGACAGAGATGTTCAATACCTGACAAAGAATTTAAAGTAGACATGATAAAAATGCTTCAATAAGCAATTACAAGTACGCTTGAAACAAACCATAGAAAGCCTTAGCAAAGAAACAGACACTAGAAAGTGAAACCAAATGAAAATTTTAGAACTTAAAAATACAATAACAAAAATAAAAACTCAGTGGATAGGTTAAACATAAAAATGGAGAAGACACAGAAAAGAATCGGTGAACTATAAGAATAATGAACAATAAAGAAATAACAGATGGTGAAAGGCAGAGCCTCAGGGACCTGTAGGAGTACAACAAAAGATCTAACATCCATGTCATCGGAAAAGATCTAACATTCATGTTATCACAGTCTCAGATAAAGAGAGGGAAAGATATGGAGCTAAAAAAAAAAAAATGATGACTAAAATTTTTATAAATTTTGCAAATGACATAAGCCTACAGATTCAAAAAGTTGAGTCCCGAAACAGGATAAGGTCAATGATATCCATACCAAGACACATAATACACAAATTTCTAAAAACCAAATAAAAATCCTGAAAGCATTCAGAGAACAATGACACCTTACTTACAGAGGAAAAACAATTAGAATGAGAGCAGATTTTTTATCAGAAATCATGGAGGCCAGAAGGAAATGATAAATATTCTTCAGATGCTGAAAGAAAGGAATTGTCGTCTCAGAATCTTATTTTTTTTTTTTTATTTCAACATATTTCGGGGTTACAAATGTTTAGGTTACATACATTGCCTTTGTCCCACCTGAGTCAGAGCTTCAAGCATGTCCATCCCCCAGACAGTGCGCATTGCACCCATTAGGTGTGTATATACCCATCCCTTCCTTCCCCCTCCCACCTGCCAGACACCCAATGAATGTTACTACTATATGTGCACTTAAGTGTTGGTCAGTTAAGTTGGTTAATACCAGTTTGATGGTGAGTACATGTGGTACTTGTTTTTCCATTCTTGTGATACTTCTCTTAGTAGAGTGGGCTGCAGCTCTATCCAGGATAATACAAGAGGTGCTGGATCACCATTGTTTTTTGTGGCTGAGTAGAACTCCGTGGTATACATATACCACATTTTATTAATCCACTCATATATTGATGGGCACTTGGGTTGTTTCCACATCTTTGCAATTGTGAATTGTGCTGCTATAAACATTTGAGTGCAGATGTCTTTTTTACAGAATGTCTTTTTTTCCTCTGAGTAGATGCCCAGTAATGGGATTGATGGATCAAATGGTAGTTCTACTTGTAGCTCTTTGAGGTATCTCCATATTACTTTCCACAGAGGTTGTACTAGTTTGCAGTCCCACCAGCAGTGTATGAGTGTTCCTATCTCTCCACATCCATGCCAACATTTATTGCTTTGGGACTTTTTGATAAAGGCCATTGTCACTGGAGATAAGTGATTTCTCATTGTGGTTTTGAATTGTATTTCCCCGATGATTAGAGATGTTGAGCATTTTTTCATATGTTTGTTGGCCATTACTCTATCTTCCCTTGAAAAGTTTCTGTTCATGTACTTTGCCCACTTTTTGATAGGGTTGTTGGATTTTTTCTTGCTGATTTTCCTGAGTTCTATATAGATTCTAGTTATCAGCCCTTTATCGGATGTGTAGCATGGGAATATTTTCTCCCATTCTGTAGGTTGTCTGCTCTCATGATAGTTGGCTGTGCAGAAGCCTTTTAATTTGATCAGATCCCATTTATTTATTTTTGTTGTTGTTGTGATTGCCTTTGGGGTCTTCTTCATAAATTCTTTGCCTAGGCCAATGTCTGTAAGAGTTTTTCCAACATTTTCTTCTAGAATTCTTATAGTTTCATGCCTTAGGTTTAAGTCTATTATCTACCGTGAGTTGATTTTTTTGAGAGGTGAGAGGTGCGGATCCTGTTTCAGTCTTCTGCATGTGGCTATCCAATTTTCCCAGCACCATTTATTGAATAAGGATTCTTTTCCCCACTGTATGTTTTTGTCTGCTTTGTCAAAGATTAGATAGCTATATGAGGATGGTTTAATATCTAGGTTCTCAGTTTTGTTCCATTGGCCTATGTCTCTGTTCTTGTGCCAGTACTTTTTTATTTTAAATTATATTTTAAAGTATTGTTTCACTTTAGACAGGTTTGGGGTGGCTTAGTTTGCAAAACTATATCACCAGGTAGCATGGAATAATCACTTTGCAAAGATAGAATGTTTGGATTATTTTCATTGACAGAACTGAAATACAATATGTATGTGTGCATGTGTGTGTAGTGTAGTATATCCTTATCCTGTATGATTATGGATATTTGTCTATCGTAAGTCTTATTGGAGTTGGAAAATGTCAACATAAAGAACATATGAGTAAGCTTTAAGTTTTTTCTTATCATTGAACATAAAAGAATATAAAAGCTAGACTACTTTTTGGGCAGGGAGCTTCTTGCTAACAATATGTCATCAAAGCAGAAAGCACTTAACTCTGTCCATCCTGAAATTTTGTCAAATAGGGTGAATTTGTTATTAAGAAGATTGTGCCATTTCAAAAGTATAATTGTACTAAAACACTTAATTGCTCCAATTAAGATGTATTATATTAAAGAATACTAAAGGTTATTTATTATATTGAAAAGTTAAATAATTTAAGTGGGATTTATGAGATCTTTTTACTACGTCCACTGGAAATGGTCAAGTGTTTTTTGTCTTAGAGGAATAAAACTGAATTATGTCTCATAAATGATATCATTCATTATGAATTGCTCATATTTCTTCTAATATTTTGAGAAAATCTATGGAATAATTCATCAATGCATCTTTTGTGTTTCAGTATGAATTCAGATGAAACAGATGGTCTCAGCTCCTAGTTTTTGTTTGTTCACATGATCAAAGAAAAAAATTCATTTTTTGTGAGTTGTTTTTGGAAATTTCACAGGACTTTGAAATCTTCAAATGCCTCAAATAAATCTTCAGTTTCTTTGTTAACAAAAATTATGCTAGAAAAAGAAAAATCTTGTTGAATTTACCAGTGGAACATCTGTGATGTTTCATGAGCGATCTGGCTCTCCTGCCTGTTTAAAGGAAGAAGCAGAATGTCCCAGCAAAGGCGACCTATTGAACTTCACATTTCTCTGCATTTCCTCCTTAAACCTCACTAAAACAAGGAAATAAACTAAATAAGAACTAAAAATGACATTAACACACAGAAAGATGAAAGCAATGGGAAGGAAGACAGCAACAGACAAGTGATGACAATATATTTTAGGAAGCTTGAAAATGAGCGCACCTGTGAAAACCAACTTAACAGAGATAGAAACTTAAGCCAAAGTGAAGAGCTCAAAAGGAGGAAAATAATTATCTACAAACTTTTAGAAATTTGAGGCAGCTAGGACTTCAGAAATTGAGGGCAAGAAAAGAGCTAAAAGGAAAAGAATTGATTTAAACTTCGTAGGAACAACAGTGGACCCTCTATTCTCAATCTCCTCCTCCATGCTCTAAAGGCTAGAGACCGCCTTTTTTTTTTTTTGCCTTTTGACTGGAAGGAAAGCAGGAGGACAGAAAACTCCAGAGAGGTTCTTCCAAGAGCTTCAGGAATGGGAACTCTAGGCACAACTGATGCCTTTTATGAGGCATCGTACCAAGAAAATAAGGATGACATAAGGTCTGTACACTGAAGGGTGACCTTGCCCACCCTACAATAGCTGAAAGCCACACCTAAACTTCTTCCACTAAGCAGTAGATAGAAGAATGTATCTCTGGGAAAACTATCTCGCCCAAGAGAAAAGTCCTACAGATACTGACATTTGGGGAACCTCTTGGCAGCCATATTATAGTTATACAGTTAAGACTATTGCTCAATGAGACATCTACTACTAATTGGGCTCCAAATAGTTAAGTGCCTCATTCTTAAATATAGATATACATTTGAGGACATGCTATAATATTTCTTTTTAAGTAGAGACCAGAAGAAACACTACAAAGATTTTTTAAAAAGAAGACAAAGTAGTTAAAAGAAAAGAAAATTAAAGGAATGAAAAGAAATGACTCAAAAGAAAATGCAGGGAGCAGAGAGACCATTAAAAAAAAATCTCTGGACAGACGACCAGTTGCATGCATGAAATAAGATACTTCTAGGAAAGAAAAAATAGAGACATTCAGTGTATAATAAAAGCACATAGTAAACTATGGTGGAAAAATAAATCAGTAGAATGTTGAGAAGATGAAGTGAAAAAATCTTCCAAAAGGTAGGATCAAGACACAAAGAAATAGAAAATAGGAGAGAAAGGATGTAAAAATCAGAACATCAATGCAGAAATCCAATATCTGACTGGAAGGGAAGAATAGAAAAAAATAGAAAACAGGTTTCCATAAAAAATAGAATTGACATATTACCTGCTGTGTTTAACCACTGAGAAGGATTTTGTAGTTCTGATGGAGAGCTGAATTTGAAGCATTAGTAAGAATATGGAAACTGAAGTGATTGTTAAAATGAGACACTTACGAACACTAGGAAAAACAAAATGCTATACAAGAGTTGTCATTATAGCAAACTGCCAAGCTGAACCATGAACAATAATTGCATATTCATGACACATAAACACTGAATATTAGTTTAACCACAAATGTGTCTATAACTAAATTTTGAGAATTGATGCAGAGTTAAGTATGCATGGAATATGACGTAAGGGAAATAAACTCTTATTTTTCCCTGTAGGAAATTAATAGACAATTTCAAATATTTTAAAAGTCAAACATAATATTATAGCAACTTTAGGTATGTGATTGTGAATGGTAGACAAATATGCAAAGAAAGGCTACCTCTGGGGAGCTAGAACTCAGGGTACAGATTGAAAGGGCAAAGTTTCACTGATTTTTACATGTTTTATAGAAGTGTTTGAACTTTTAGACAATATACATGAATTATATTGATAATTTTTAAATAAAGTACTTTTGAAGTGAGAGCTTTAGAGCAAGATATGTGATTCCGGATTGTCGAGTTTGGGATTTGGTTGTACCCTACTTGTAAAGTTAGCCTATCACTATTCCATGGATGCTGACTGAAGCCCTGAGTCAGAGACAGAAATTTATAACTCATTATAAATAAGAGGCATATGTGCCTTACTTCTCCCCTGTCCTCAAGTCTCACTAGAACAA
>NW_012149285.1:3899411-3902929 GCF_000956105.1 Propithecus coquereli
AAGTCTATAATGAGAGTCAGTACACTTTTTTTAATCAATTAGTGTTCAAGGTAGACTCCTTACTCTAGGCAAAGCTTGTTCAAAAATGGGCAATAATTGAATTTTAATGAGGTCAGTTGTTTGTCACAGATTACAGCCATCTTTTTTAACATTACTACTTCACTAAGCCAAGACTTCTTAAGGGAAAATAAGAAACACCATATCCTGTTTATGTGTCTTGTCTCAGAAAGAGAACTGAGTGTCCTTCTTACACAAGAAGACATTCGTTTTCAAAACAGTAGAATGTGATTAATTGTGTCTTGATTTTGTTTTCTTTTGACGTGGTCAGGACTATTTTTAATTTATATGTAATGTTTTGATAAAGAAATTTGGTATCACCCCCACCGAGTTGACACATATTTTTTCATCAATATGCTGCTAAAGGAGCAATTGTATTGTACCTTAAACAAAAAGAAAGAAAAGTCAATAAATAGATCTTTTTCAGGATATGATTTACGACAGCAGTTCTACAAACTATGTTTTTCTTTGCCAAATAATTCCTTTCAAGTGCTATTTTTTTAAGAATTATGTAATGTCTCTCATTTTATGCCAGAAAAACAGCCAGGATAAGAATTTGACATCACATACATGGTGAGAGCGTGGAAAAGATTCTGAGAATGCTATTTACCTCCACACAAAAGGTCACAGAATTAATTCTACAAGTCAACATTTGAAACTGCCTGGCTGAGAGCCTTGGGTATTTGGAAAATTAATGTGTGCACTCAAAGTGTACGTGTGCATACACTTCTAATAAACCCTTTCACAAGGCAGAGAACATTGTGTCCAATGTTACAACTGCCTTTTTAAGAGAGAATTTTGTAAATCTTCACGATCATACTTCCAGTATCACTTAACTTAGCTGAGCAAGGAGAAAAATTGCTTTTGAACATTGAACTCTATGAATTATTTTAGCGTGTAATGGCCTCTGATTCAAATGAATTACTGAACGATCCTCCTAAGACATTTAAAAAGTCAGCAGCTTCACATGTCTGTCCATTTATGGCTTTCAAATTATGTTAACTGGACCTAACACACTAAGAGTATTCACTGTAGAATATATATTCTTACAACTTTATGTCTCTGGTCTATATAAAAATGCTATTTTGGAGAATGTAGTTATATAGAGTAGAGCTGCTGGTCATTTTTGTTAAAGCTTAAATAGTTCTTACATATGATTTGATTCAGTCATCTTTTCGCAGACACTATAAAATTTTCGCAGGGGCAAATGAAGGAGTCTAGGAGTTGTTGAATGTACTAATAATCATTAATAATTAACATGTATTGAGTGTTTGCTATGTGTCAAGCACTTGTCTAAGTACTTTACATGTATTAATTCATGTATTGCCCACAGCAACTCTCTGGAGTAGGTACTATTATTATCTTCATTTTAGAGATAAGAAAACTGTAATATAGGGGGGGTTGAAGTAATCTGCCAAAGTTTAAGTAACTAATTCAGCTCCCTAGCTCACTAATACCACTAATCCCACTAATAACACTGAATTTTAATGGAAATACTTTCAATAAAAGAAGCTGCCTAAAGAGTTCTCAAAAAAGAACTTCATTTGAATAAACTTGAGTTTGGATCTAGGCCCTTCTCTCTCAGGTCCAGGAACTACAAATTCCCAGTAATTCCTGAAGAGATCTGGATAATATCATCTTCTAACACTACGTCTTCAAGCGTGATGATTTATCTGGAATACCAACCTACTAATAGGCTTTGGAAGTGGGGGGAGAGCCTTCTGAATGAGCAGAATGCTGATATGCACCACCTAGGTTATCCTTTGTGTGAAGCCAAATCAGAAGTTTCTTTGATGAGCACGGAATTATATCATGGATATTCTAGAGAGTGATTTCTTGACCCTTACGAGATCTGGTGAAATGCCCTAGGAACTTGACTCTAATAACTAAATTTTAAGTACTGCTGGATGTTCCTGACAACCTCTTCAGTACGAAGACGACTGAAAGTTGTCACCTGGGATTGCTTCCTTGCGCCCTGCTTTTCCAGGTTTAGAACTCCAATTTGCCTCTCAAATATTCTATGTGATTTTGGTGGAAAGATACCTTTTGGCACTTGGTATTAATTTTATAGAACCCACTCTCAAATTTATTTTTGGGAGGAGTCTCCTCTGGATATGTAGACTCTTCTAGACATCCACAGCCCTCTCTAAAGGAATAGATAGACAGACAGATAGACAGATAGATAGATAGATAATTATGGTATGTTTATATATACAACTATCCCCCACCCTGAAAAAAATTTCATATACAAGAGAATAGCTCTTTCATAGTAAATAACAAACCTAAGCTGGAGAAAATTTTATTTGAATAGAGTTAGTCATTACCAAAGCAACAATGTTTTCCCTAAACAACAGAATATTAATATGATGCGATGTTTCCTTTAAAAATAATTATATTGAATTCTTTCAGATTGACATTAACACTTTCCTGTCCAATGGATCTTAAGAATTTTCCAATGGATGTACAAACATGTATAATGCAACTGGAAAGCTGTAAGTATGAAGATTTACTTTTTCAGAATATTCTTAAAATATAATAGCTTATATCTAAGCTGTTAATGGCTTACATGGATAATTTATTTTGTAATCATTTTGGTCACATATTTACTAAATAGGTATGTAATCTTTCACCAGGTATTGAAAGTAATGATATTTATCAGCACATGCACTCTATACTATGAGAGAGAAACAAATTAGGACCTCGAAATAACAGTTTTTAAACTTGAAATCAAATATGTGTCTCTATACACATCATCAAAAGTAAAAAGGATGATAATCATTAAAAACCAACTACCATTTTTTATGACGTGCCTCCTGTAGACCAAGTATTATGTACATATTATTTTTTACACTGGCAACAAAGACATTGTTACCGTCACGTTTTCAGATTTAGAAGTGGGCATTTTGAATGATTCAGTATTGTGCCCCAGTTCACAGAGGGGATAATGATAAGCAACTGCCTCCAAAGCCTATGCTTCTTCTGTTAACTAACATTTATTATTTTAACATTAGTCTACTGGGTATGTTACGCACATTATCTCGAGAGAAAAGAAATTTCTCACACTTTATCACAGACTTATCCAAGCTTTCAGGCGTTCCTCTAAATTTCTTCTTTCAAAGTGGATCCATATGCATCACTGATTAATATTAACACAGATGAGAATTTTAGGTCCTTCTCTTTTTCTGAACTTATCTATATAATCAACCCTCAATTAATTGTTTAAACTGTTTCATTCCATGAAAAATGTGATCAATACATATTATTTTTTCGTGGAAATATGTGATCTCAGAAAAAAAAAAAGAGAGAGAGAGAGATCTGTTCTGACATATTCCTTGAGGAAAATTTGAAGGTGGATCCTCAGACTTCGGGTGTCAGAGGCGAGGTCTGTAGTGTGGTGGAAACGTCACTAGATGGCGTGCCTACCTTGTTGGGGAACGTCACCATCCTTCACCCTCACCGTG
>NW_012149285.1:3902979-3904810 GCF_000956105.1 Propithecus coquereli
AAATTATTAATCTAAGCCTCAGTTTTATCACTTGTAAAATGCAGATGGTAATATCCTTATCACAAGGTAAGGGAAGCACATCATAGGCAACTAAACATTATATACTATTTACTTTACTAATACTTGCAACTTTACTACTTATTTTACAGAACCATTATTGCATTAAGAATCAAATTTTATGCCAAAGATGCTATTCACAGCAATTTGTCGAAGATCATGATTTCAACTTTTATTTAAGCTAAATACAATCAATCCTTGTTTGAAATTCTGTTGTGAAGAGAATTAAAGTTTACTTGTATAATATGTATTTATTTTTTGAAGGTTGCCGGGCCTTACTTTTAAATAGGAAATCAAACCTACTTTGACAGATACTTTTTTAAATGCTATTTATTCAAGGGAAATCAATTTACGATGTTATAAAACATATTTTGTAAGGACGATTTTGCATGTGTGTGATTACATATATTCTTGTGAAGAGGTCTACAGCTTACTTACATCAACTTCCTAAATACTGAGATTGCCTCGATGATGGGTTGTTGAGATTTATTTTGTTTCTATGATCAGATGACAACCAAACTCCAGAAGTACTTCATAGAAGCTAATTCTAATCTCCCTTCTACTTCTCCAATAATCTAATCTCTCAAGAGTTATTTGCTCTTTATAAAATCATTCATAATAAAGTACCCAACTACTCAAATATATAAAATCTCTAGGGAAATCCTTACACTTTCTATAGTTTAACTATATTTCTCTGATTTCTTTTGGAAGAATTATTTATGTATGTTTTATTCTAACTTTAGCAACAAATAGTGTATACAAGATATCATTTCTTGTGTTATAAAAATATAAAATTTAAAATGGCTTATTAATTACAGAACCAATTTTCATGAAAAATGTTCCGATGCTTTTGAGAGGCAGTATACTTCAAAGTTATTAGCATGGGATCTACAACTAGACTCTCAGGGCTGCAAATTTAGCTTTAAGTTTCCTCACCTTCAAAATAGGGTAAATATCTCTTATCTATCTTACAAGCTTGTGGTACAGAGTAAATGAGTTAACGTATATAAAATGTTTAGAATAGTGCCTACCACATGGTAAACATTATAAATATGTTACCTAATATGATATGTCACAGACAATATTTCAAAACTATTAAGTTACTAATTATAGGTCATTAGTTTTATGACACTAAATTTAGAAATATTAAATCTAACAAAAGACATATTTTTATAAAAAGTCTATAATGAGAGTCAGTACACTTTTTTTAATCAATTAGTGTTCAAGGTAGACTCCTTACTCTAGGCAAAGCTTGTTCAAAAATGGGCAATAATTGAATTTTAATGAGGTCAGTTGTTTGTCACAGATTACAGCCATCTTTTTTAACATTACTACTTCACTAAGCCAAGACTTCTTAAGGGAAAATAAGAAACACCATATCCTGTTTATGTGTCTTGTCTCAGAAAGAGAACTGAGTGTCCTTCTTACACAAGAAGACATTCGTTTTCAAAACAGTAGAATGTGATTAATTGTGTCTTGATTTTGTTTTCTTTTGACGTGGTCAGGACTATTTTTAATTTATATGTAATGTTTTGATAAAGAAATTTGGTATCACCCCCACCGAGTTGACACATATTTTTTCATCAATATGCTGCTAAAGGAGCAATTGTATTGTACCTTAAACAAAAAGAAAGAAAAGTCAATAAATAGATCTTTTTCAGGATATGATTTACGACAGCAGTTCTACAAACTATGTTTTTCTTTGCCAAATAATTCCTTTCAAGTGCTATTTTTTTAAGAATTATGTAATGTCTCTCATTTTATGCCAGAAAAA
>NW_012149285.1:3908200-3952029 GCF_000956105.1 Propithecus coquereli
AGGAACAACAAGATTCTCGGCAGTGTAGATTTTGAAATTGAAGAAAGACAATTTGGGGACAAGCTGATTATGTATCTTGGTTGAAATTTTAAATACATATTAGAGTAGAGACAAAATATAGCAAGTGCAAAACAGTCTACTAGTGCCCTAATTGTGAAGCCAGCCATGCTGGATGTTACGCAATAGGCAGTGAGAACCTGTTCAAGATTTAAGGAGCAAGAAAATTATAATATTTGATCCTTGCTGTGTCTCTTAAAGATTATTTTAGCCAAGTGAACCAAGAATATTTAAGAAGTTTTCATGACGGTCCAGCAAAATGAATAGAAAGTAGGGACAAAGGGGAAGGGTATGGAAGATAGAAACAACAGCGGTTGACGCAACGTGGATGTGAAGGCATTGGTGCCTTTCGGTCAGAGCTAAGGCGCTCAGATAAATGGGATCATATTAGAAGCGTTAACGAAAAAAGGGAACACATGATGAGAAGCCAATGTTAATGGGGATACTGATGAACCCAATCCTTACATATTTGAGGTTTGGGAAATTTAGGTCTAAAGCCAAAGGGAGGACTTAGAAGTGAAGATAAACTATTAAAAGCCATATCCAAAGTGGTTCAAGGAATCAGATGAAAGAAATAGCTGAAGAAGAAAAGGAAAATAAAACACAAACAAGAACAGACCTTTAAGAAATATTTACAGTTAGAGGTTGCTGGAAAAAAATTCCAGACAAGGGGTTGTCATAGATAGCAAATTAAATTCAATATTATTCGATCTCAAAGGAGAAGGAACTGTCAAGGAGATCTGTTTAACAGTATCAAACGTTGCAAAAATCTTTTTTAAAAACAGATAATTCACAAAAGAGCCATTGTTATTGTTGACAAAGACAAATGTAATTAGAATGATGAGGGTCAAAGCTGGATTCTTAAAAAGTTTTTTTTAAAGTGATAAGAAAGTGTGAGCAGGGAGTGAAATCTGTTAATCCGTGATTGTTAGTTATTAACGAAAGAGTACAGTGCTCGAAGATTAGCTAGGTCACTGGGCTTCTTTTTTAGAACAGGAAAGCTTACTAGGGCTATTTTGCAGGACACAAGAACTGACATGACAAGACCTTTCCAGTGTCTGCCTTTCTCAGAACATTTCCAAAGCATCTAAAACTGAACATGGGAAAAGAGAGCCTCTTATCCCTTCCCCACTTGTTTCTTAAATCCTTTGTAAGGAATGAGTGGGTTGCCTCAAGAGATCCTTTAACATTTCAGTCATTAAATACTTCCTGCCCTCTTATTAGAAATTAATTCACAATAGAGATATTGTTTATTAAACTCCTTTAGCAGAGGCTAAGAAAATCCTGCTAGTCAAAGTAGAAGCTACTGAAGTCAAATTCTTCAAGGTGTTTTTCTTAAACTCTTTTAGGGTAATTACCTATATGTTTTCTTTTCTTTTTTCTTTTCTTTTCTTTCCTTTCCTTCTCTTCTTTTCTTTCTTTCTTTTCTTTATTAATAGAGGCTTAAAATGACAAGTTAAAAGATTTTACTTTTTTTTTTTTTTTTTGGTTTTGGTTTGTTTGTTTGTTTGCACCTCCAGATCTCAGGCAGATAAAGTTAAAAATTTTTAAATGAGTTGAACATACTGGAAAGTAGGTAAAAAGAGCTTAATCTACCGCAAAGCGAGAGCTGTAAGAAGCAGAGGGTCCGCTTTTGAATGAAATCTGACTGCAAAGGGAAGAAAAACACTTAATAATATCAATGAGTGGGAAGCAGGCAAAAAAAAAAAAACCCAACAACAACAACAACAACCCATAATTTAAAGCCTTAATAGCCTGTGATGGTCCAACTTCCTAAATTCATTAAATGTTCAATCAATGTATGTCAATGGTCAGGACTGTTCTAAGTGGCCTTCGGAATGCTCTTCATTTAAGCATCAATTGAAAAATATCTATCAAATACCTAATATATTCCACATATTTTGTTGGGTGATACAACAATAAATAAAGCACAAAAGTCTCTGCTTTCAAGGATTTCAGGAACTAATTGAGTTATTTATGGGAATATAATAATTCACATACTGTTAGCACAAAGGAGAAAATGAATTAGAGAAAAACAGAATTAAGAGTGAATAAATGACTTAGAAAAGAATATTTTGTCTAAACTAGCAATGACCCCACACACTCATAAGTGCACATTTATGACTTAGAATTAAAACCCTGGATGATATAAAATTACTAGTATGGGGGAAAATAAGTCATTGGGGAGGAGGCTTGCATTAGAAATTAATGAGAAAAACAAAAACAAGGATAATATCAAAGTATAAAAATAGAATAAATAACTTTTAAGCCATAACTACAAATGCTGATTTATCAAATGAAATGTGGAAAAGGAGAAAAAATTATATAGTATGTATGAAGCACAGAAAGCAAAAATAACTCTCAATATTATAATAATTAAAATGATTTTAAAGGGTTAAATTCACTTCGAAAAGAAGAGATTCTCAAACTAGATGTTAACAAATACTAAGACCCAACAATATACTGTCAACTAGATGCTTTTTAAAAATAGCAAGGAAAAACATTTGATAAAGAAAAATGGAAAAATGTATATCTAAGAAATGTATTTAAAAGAAACCCAAGATAATTATTTTAATATCAGAAAAAAATAAATGGTAAGAAAAATTATGAGGCACAAACACTTGGGTAACACGCTGGTAAAGAAACATAAAGAAAAATAAGCTATAATGATTATGGAAATATACTCATATAAGCATATAACTTCTAAATATAGGAAGCAAAAGCAAGTAGACTACAATTAAAAAAAACATAAATTAACAATTTATTTGAATGTACAGGTACAGAATATCTGAGCAAAACAAGTAATAGAGAGAGAGAGAGAGAGAACTCTTTTTGTTTTATTGTTTCTTTATTTTTATTTTTAGTGTATGACAACATTTACAAAAATTGATTATGTTGTAAGCCACAGTGGAAGTTTCCGCAAACTCCTGTGAATCAAGAAATTATGGAATGTGATTTCTGACTAAAATGCACTAAAATTAGAAATCAATAACAATATAAAATTACTGTAAATTGCCATATATCAACATGAATTATTATATATTACTACATAATTGTATATTTGGAAATGGAAATCATATACTAAATGACTAAAGAAGTCCACATAAATAGCTAATTTTGTTATAAATTAGTGAGATGTTCCCAGAGGTAAGACGATAATAGTGGAAAAATCCCAGAAAACATTTTGAAAACTTTTTCACAAATTTGCTACATGAAAGGAAAAATTAGGCATAAAGATGATTCTCCCAATTTTCTCTCAGTCGGGAGGACTGAACATTGCTTCATTTATGTGAATCAGAAAAGAGCAGGTGATTCACGGAAAAAGTAGTTCAAAAGCTGATGTTTGCTTAACCATATTGTGTTTCTTGTGAACATACATATTCGATTAGAGGTTTAATTTAGATTACTGGAAGTTTTGGAATAAAGATTGAATTAGGAATGGTTATACAAATATAGAGAAATAAGCTTAGAAATACTGCTTGAAGACATGAAAATAAATGAAATTTCTGAAGAGAGCATAGAAAATGACAAGCAAAAGAGAGCAAGATAAAGAGAGAATCATCAATTTTAGAAAAATTGAGGGACAAAGGAAGAAGTAAAACAGAGAAATAAAATAAAAAAACTCATTGTGATATTTTAACTATATGTTTCCTAGAGGCTATTTGGCAAATATGATTAATCTAGTTTATTCATGGAGTAGAATCTCTAGCACTTACATTGCTATTAGAAATGCTATTAGAAATTAGAAAACCAAGATTGTTTTTTCAACATTTAAGAATGAAAATTTATTATTAATAGCTGCAACTCAAGCCGTATTTATCATAGTGTTTCACTCTGATACCATTTAAAATCATAATAAAAAATAAAGTTGAGGCCGGGCGCGGTGGCTCACGCTTGTAATCCTAGCACTCTGGGAGGCCGAAGCGGGCGGATTGTTTGAGCTCAGGAGTTCGAGACCAGCCTGAGCAAGAGCGAGACCCTGTCTCTACCAAAAATAGAAAGAAATTAATTGGACAGCTAAAAATATATAGAAAAAATTAGCCGGGCATGGTGGCACGTGCCTGTAGTCCCAGCTACTCGGGAGGCTGAGGCAGGAGGATCACTTGAGCCCAGGAGTTTGAGGTTGCTGTGAGCTAGGCTGATGCCACGGCACTCTAGCCCGGGCAACACAGTGAGACTCTGTCTCAAAAAAATAAATAAATAAATAAAGTTGAAATGTTACCATTGCATTAACTTAGAAAGCTACATCCCATCACTAAGAATTTCACTGAAGTCGAAGGAAAGAATGTGGCCCTAGTCATATGTTCCAAGTTCAGATGTTCCCCTTATCTAATATAAAGGCCTGCCCCCTAGTGTGCATATTCCACAAATCTCAACAGAGTTTTACCCAACTGCTTTTAAAGCAGCCAGAAGTTCAGCATAACATTTATTCCTCTGGTCTAGAACATACTCCATTCAACTTCATAATAGAATTCTGGGATAAATACTATAAATATTTACTTTTGAATGTGAAGAAAATGTGTTCATTTCATTTATTTCTATTTCCGATACTCATTTTTAACTCTCAAGGTCAGTTAGAAGACACAGGCCATTCCCATAACAATATGCGTCTCCAAAATTCATGTTAATAGAAACCTAATAAAATGACAATAAAAATATAAATCACATACGCCATAGAAAGAATTCTGCAATGAAGCTTTGTTTTTCACTAAATGTTTTAAATTTGAGCCCCAATTTTTATGTGCAGTTGTTGCTTATAACAAGTGAAACTGAAAAAAGCTTCTAGTGAAGATAAACTATTAAAGTGATCACTAACCTTCCTTCTCACGATTAGATTGTATTAATTTACTGAACTTCAGATTCCACTGCATGATCTTTTTAACATTTTTTTTAGCTGCATGAAGTAGAACATATGGCTATGTGTTCAAAAGACAAATTTCCATTTATATCACAGTTTTACTTATAAATATATTTTATATATCAATGCATGCATAAATTATTTGGTGTTGACACAAAATAAATAACAAACCTGTGGAGGAAGGAAACACAGCTATATCATGACCTACTATAGCCCTAAGGAATGTACGGTGGAAACTGGTGCACAGGAATAGGGCAAAGGAAAAAACTCAAGATTTTTTAATTTGCAGCGTATTATTTATATCCTAAAGAAAATTTCTAACTGGGCAATTTTTTGCTAGTTGATAAAAGACATGAAGGATTTCTTAATCATGAGAAAATACTGGATAATGATTTCCTAGCGTCATTATAATAAAGCTGTGCTATTAAGAGATAAAGATGATATAGGATACATAAGCTATCACCATATCCATAAAGGGTCTAATTCTGTAATTCATATCTAAAGAGGAATACAGGTAACAAAAGAGGAAAACATTGTCAATGTATAACAGTTAAGAAAATTGCATTGAGGGTGGAAAAGAAAATATGGGAAAGAAACTTAGTGAAGAAGTACTGTTTTCCAAAAAGAACAGCCTAAATCTCTAAAATTACAGGATCATTTTTAAGGGTCAACTTGAAAAAAATTTACTAACAAAAATTTTAAGAAACTTTTGAAATGTACTTTAGTGGGATTTTGGGATAGAAATATCTAAGAATATACTTTAATAAGGCTTTTAATAGAAATTTCTAAAGAAAGATGGGAGGTTTTTGCTATTTAATTTTTCATATTCATTGAAAAACCATGTCTGACTCATCCATGTGGCTGGATGCTCCACCTTTGGCAGTAGCCCCGCTGGCCCCACTGACATTACTCAGACTAGTTACTCTGAAATTTATGCTAAATTAGTTAAGGCAAAAGATCACATTGGTGATGACTTTTCACAATTATTTCCTAAGAATCTCTACTGTTATCCAAGCTCTTTCATAATTTAAAAGTTTGGATATTGTTCAAAATAATATTACGTTTTTTATTTGCCTAGTCAGAGATACAGATGGTTCTTGTTTATTGAGTTTTGTTACTTAAGCTTTCGCAGTTAAAATGTTGATTAGAAAGCAAAAGCCTTCCCACAAAAAAATATTCACTAATGAACTGGCTACTTAAAAAACCAATCCCCACTTAAACATTAAATATTCTATCCTATGTAACACCAGCAACCATTATCTCCAAATGTGTCCACATCTTTGTAGGTTGAATTTTTGCTGATTATCAAGTATTCTAAACATATGACAATATAATAAAAATATGATGCAGTTACAAGTCTTATAAAAGGATGATGTTACAATAGTTTTATATCTATTACATATGTCATCTGATTTAACCCTAACCACAACTTAATAAAATGTTTTATTTCCATTTTAAAGATCAGCAAATTAAGGCTTAAAGAGGTTAAGTGACTTTCCCATGGTCACACTGTCACTGCATGTACACTTGTACCACCTGCCACAGGACAGCCAGGAAGTCAAGAGACAAGGTGTTGGGCAAGGAAAGTGACTTTTATTCCAAGAGCCAGCAAACTGAGAAGATGGTGGACATTACCACAGGGGGTCAAAAGCAAAATGAAGCTAGTTATGTTAAGCCTCCCTTTCACTGTAACAACACAACTATGGAGTGGACAAACCTATCAGATGATTTCCAAATACTTATAAATTATAACTACGGTATTCTTAAGTTATCTCTACAAGATAAACATACACAGTAATTTTCACTTTCTCATATGAAAAGACTTAGATTTTCCTCTTTTGCCTACTTCCTCTCCCCTAGCTGTCTTCCTGTGTATTAAAATTGGCCTAAACCAAGAACTGCAGGGTAGGGCTCCCCAGACCCCATGACAGTGTCAATCTCCTGTTGCCTTTGCAGTCTAAGAGCACTCACACATTACAGTCAAGCAAAATGCTAGACTAGAGCCACATCTCCAGTCAGCTAAGTACTACAGCTAAGTTCTAAGTCCCCATTCCTTGTTTACCCAATTGGATCACTTGAATAAATACAAAGTATTTTACCCTTTTCCCAGTTCAATATCATCCTGTTAGACCGTAATTCTACTTTGATGATCCATATCTTTCCTAGTTAATAATCCAGAGAATTCAACAACGTACTATTATGCACTCCCAAAAGGCCATGCCTGAGAAAGCTCTGCAACAATGCACTAGAGGTATTTTTTACTTATTACTACTGAAAAAAAATGAACAATTGCTCTTTCAATCAGCTAGAAATCACATAAACAGTCATCAATGACTGTTGATTATCAACAGTCATTTTGAAATCCTTTTTTTATAAGGATAACATTAGAATTCATCAAATATCTTAATGAAAACACTATTTATAGTATCCCTTAATATTCCAGCATAGTTGGTAATAAGATCATGACATGATATTAACATGGCATGGCTTTTCTTTTATGACCCTGATGCCAGCTCCTACTGACCACAGCTTCCTGCTCTACCTGCTCACAGATGAAATTTTAACTACTTTAGAATTGTGTGGATTTGGTGTTAAGCTCCTTTATCTGTAATTCACAGAACTGACCTGTTAATAATCTTGAAAATATTCTCAGTGCTAATCTCTTACCAGCTTTGCAATTTTTCATCACTCCATATTCATCAGCAATCTCATCTGCAAAAGATCTCCATGCCCTGGAATTTTCTTTTTCTTCACAGAGAATATGGAGATAAAAAGCGTATCTCTCTCCTATCCTCCCCAAGCAGTGTTCCTATTTCTTCCTTATTCTTATAGAACGAAGTGATTCCTTTCTTGTTTGTATTTTCAAATTTAATGTGGATGAAATTAAATGTATGGCCTCAATATGTCAGGAAAATATTTGTTCTTTTAATTGTTTTTAATATTCTATTTGACCTATCATTTATTTCCTTTACTTCACAGCACTTTAGTGCACTTTTCAGACAAGTTGTTAACAAAGATATTTGATATCAAATGATACATTTGTCTATTTATTGCAATAATGTGCTTTGCTGTCACTAGTGATGCTAGTATAATCCTAATATCAGATAAAACTGTGCTCTTCCCTCTGCCTAACATGTGTTTCCTGCAGATTTACACATAGCTCGACTGTTTGCATCATTCCACTTGGCGTTTCAGACCATCTTTTCTTAATTAGCTCTTTGCTCCCCACTCACTTCCTATCCAGTTATAGTATTTGCTTCAAAATACATATCAGTAGCTGAAAGGATTCTTTTCAATTCTGATTACATTTTTATTGCCCACCCCAATCCACCCATGAAATGCAAGTTCCATGAAGACAGGGAAATTGTCTCTCTTGTTTATCACTTGTCATCGCTAGACATCCTGATGCAAACTAAGATAGTGCTCTCCTACCTTCTCTTAACTGCAGTCAATAATGTGGGCATATCTAATACAGTGCAGCTAATATGGCCCACTTGTGATCATATGTAACTCACAGACTCATTAAAGACAACATCAAGTTTGCTGCCTGAAACAACTCCCGTCTGCACTCGTATTAACTGGGGAGACTCCTTGAGGATAACTCACTGTATTCTTCCAGGCTCTACTTTGAACTCATGTCATCATGCCCCTAAGGTCTTCTATATGCCGTGCTTTCCTTACTCATCTTCTCCCTCAGAATTTCAGCAGTCGTTTCTCTTTATTCTTAATTTTTTATTTTTAATTATGTTAAATACATGTCTTAGTCTGTTTTGTGCTTCGATAACAGAATACTACAGACTAATTTCTAATGAAGAGACATTTATTGGCTCCCAATTCTGGAGGCTGGGAAATCAAAGATCAAGGTTCCAGCATCTGGTGAAGGCCTTCTTGCCGCATCATGGCATGGCACAATGCAAAAAGGCCAAAAGACAAAATACAACAGCAGTAATCGCATCTATGAGAGCAGAGCCCTCACGGTCCAATCACCTCTTAAAGGTCCCATCTTTCAACTGTTACAATGGAAACTAAATTTAAACAAGAGTTTTAACGGGATAAAGATTCAAACTATAACAATACACAAACATAAAATTTACCATCTTAACCATTTTTAAGTGTTTGGTTCTGTAGTGTTAGATATATTCATGGTGTTTTACAAGCAATCTCTCAAACTTTTTCATCTTGCAAAACTGAAGCTCTATACTCAGTAAACAATGATTCCCCATTTCCTGCTCCCCCATGCCCTTGGTAACCACTATTCTACTTTCTGGTTCTATGAATTTAACTACGCTAGATTCATATTAAGTAGAATCGTGCAGTATTTGCCTTTTTGTGACTAGCTTATTTCACCAAGCATGTCTTCAAAATTCATCCATGTTGCAGCACTTTTCATAATTTCCTTCCTTTTTAAGTTTGAATAATATTCTATTATATGTACATGCCACATTTTGTTTCTCCATTCATCTGTCAGTAGAGTTACTTTCACATTTGGTCTGTAGTGAATAGTGCTACTATGAATGTGAGTGTACAAATATCTTTCTGAGATCTTTCTTTCAATATTTTTGGACATATACCTAAAAGCAAAATTACTATATATAAGGTAATTCATTTTTTTTATTTTTTAAGGAGCTGCCATCTTGTTTTTTATAGCAGCTTCACCATATTACACTCCACCAACAGTGTACTGGGGTTCCAATTTCTCTATATCACTGCCAACACTTGTTATGTTGTACGTTATCGATCTTAATGGGTATGCGGCTCAGTCAACGTTTGAGAACACTCCAGATCCCCTATAATTTAAAGCATTACAGTCTTTTTTCCTATAATACTGCCATTTGTTATTCTTTACTGCTCAAAGCTGTAACCATTTTCTTCTATCTTTAAATAATTCCCAAAATAACGCCAGTTCCCTCAACCATCATATTTTCCACCCAAATCAAATGGTCTTTCCAGAGCAGGTGCTTTGAGAACTTAGATAGCACCCTCCTCAGAGATGACCCCAGTGTCCAATTGCAATAATCCCATAAACTATCCTGTGCATTGACTGCTACCTATATAACAAGAGGAATTCAGGAAAATGCCTTTAAGTCTTTCATTAAGAAACTATATAGGCCAGCTGCAGTGGCTCATGCCTGTAATCCTAGCACTCTCGGAGGCTGAGGCAGGTGGATCGTTTAGCTCAGGAGTTCAAGACCAGCCTGAGCAAGGGCGAGACCCCATCTCTACTAAAAATAGAAAGAAATTAGCTGGACAACTAAAAATACATAGAAAAAATTAACTGGGCATGGTGGCGCATGCCTGTAGTCTCAGCTACTAGGGAGGCTGAGGCAGAAGGATCGCTTGAGCCCAGGAGTTTGAGGTTGCTATGAACTAGGCTGATGCCACAGCACTCTAGCCTGGGCAACAGAGTGAGACTCTGTCTCAAAAAAAAAAAGAAACTATATAAATTATGTAAATCCATTACTTTCAGAGACTGAGCTAAGTTTTCTCTTTTGTAAGATAAGTGAGCTACAGTAGATGATAGCAAAGGTCATCTCAACTCTAGGATTCTGTAAATTCTTTAAATATACAAGACCAAAAATCTGTGGAATTAAGAATATAGAATATAGAAACCATGGAATATCCATTTAAAGGATCAAGAGGAAGACAAAACCAAACAAATAAACAAAAACAATACAAATTACATGTAATGAGGATTAAGAGGAAAACCAGCTAAACTAGAAAACAAGAAAATGACAGTAGAATGATAGACAATGGAGACTAGGAAGGGTGAGGTGGTGGGAGGGGTGAGGATGATGAGAAATTACTTAATGGGTACGATATACAGTATTTGGGTGATGAATACCCTAAAGCCCTGACTTGGCCACTACACATTCTATTCATGTAACAAAATTGCACTTATATCCCATAAGTTACACAAATTTTAAAAAGAAAGAATATGTGAATAAAACATTAGAGAAAATAATCTTCTTTTAAAGGTACACAAGTGTGATTCATGAGTTTATAATAATAAATTGGTGAGATGGACTTTAGAAGTGTTTTAATAACATACTGAGATCAAAACCCAGGAACTATGAATTATGATGGCAATAGTGAATAGCTATGGCAACGGCTTTGACTGCTTACTTTATACCTTTCCCTCTGAGGCAGCCAAATTCATAGATTTCCTACCAATGGATTCTTATTGTTTTTGTGATAAGTAAACTACTAACATTCCAGGAGATTTTGAAGTCTCTAGGGCTTTTAGAGAATGTATAGTCAAATTTCTGAACTCTCAGAAGTTCCAAGTGACCTGTGTTTTCAAAATGTATCCCCACCTGTAGTGCCCAGTTACTAGAAATTTGTTGATCTCTCTGAGTCTGCTGTTAGTGTAGAAAGAAAAATTCAGATGCAAATTTGAAAAAAAAAAAAAAAAAAATCTTGCCAAATTATTAGCACTTGGCATGAGTAAGGGGGATTCATACTATTTCTAGTCCTCAGGCTTGCTAAAGAACTGTTGATTAAAAATAATAATTATAATGTATGACTCCCTAAACAGAAGAATTTTCTGCAGTATGTCACCTACATATAAATAGGATTTAAATATACCATCAGTAAATCTAACATACTTTCTAGAAATAGTTATTTTTTTTCTAAGTCACCAATAGCCTCACAAATTTTCCCAACATAGCCATTTTGGAATTGATAGAATATATTTGAATATAGACATACCTCAGACATATCGCACATTCTGTTCCAGACCATCACAATAAAGCTAGACATGTGAATTTTTCTGTTTCCCAGTGCATACAAAAGTTGTGTTTATACTATAGTCGATTAAGTGTGCAATAGCTTTATGTCTAAAAAAATAATTATTTTAATTATTTTAATTAAAAAATGCTTCATTGCTAAAAAATGCTAACAATCTGAGCCTTCAATGAGTTGTCATCTTTTCCCTGGTGGAGGGTCTTGCCTCAGTGTTCACGGCTGCTGACTGATCAGAGTAATGGTCGCATGGCTATGGCAATTTCTTAAAATAAGACACAATGAAGTGTCAATTGACTCCTCTTTCATGAAAGATTTCACTGTAGTATGTGATATTGTTTGATAGCAGTTTGCCCACAGAACTTCTTTCAAAATCCTCTGAAACCCTGCCACTGTTATATATCTATTAAACTTATGTAACATTCTAAATCCTTTGTTGTCATATCAATAATGCATCTTTTCCAGGAGTAGATACCATCTCAGGAAGCTAATTTCTTTGCCTATCCATGAGAAGCAACTCCTCATCCATTCAAGTTTTATCATGAGATTGCAGCAATTCAGTCACATCTTCTGGCTCCACTTCTAAATTCTCTTGCTATTTCCACTGCATCTGCAGTGACTTCCTCCACTGAAGTCTTGAATGCCTCAAAGTCATCATGAGGGTTGAAATTAACTTCTTCTAAACTCCTGTTAATGTTGATACTATGATCTCTTCCCATGAATCGCAAATGTTCTTAATGGCATCTAGAATGGTGAATCCTTTCATGAAGGTTTTTAATTTACTTTATGCAGATCCATCAGCAGATTCACTATGGCAGCTATAGTGTTACAAATGTATTTCTGAAATAATAAGACTCAAATGTTGAAATTACTCCTTGATCCGCAGGCTGCAGGTTGTATATCATGTTAGTAGGCATGAAAAAAAAAAAAACATCCATCTTCTTGTACATTTTCATCACAGCTCTTGTGGTGACCAGGTGTGTTGTCAATGAGCAGTAATATTTTGAAAGAAATCTTTTCTTCTGACCAGTAGGTCTCAAGAGTGGGTTTGAACTATTCAGTAAACCATGCTATCAGCACATGTGCTGTCACCCATGCTGAGCTGCTCCATTTAGACATCACAGGCAGAGTAGATTTAACATGATTCTGAAGGGCCCTAGGATTTTCAGAATGATCAAAGAGCATTGGTTTCAACTTAAAGACACCATCTGCATTAGCCCCTAAAATGAGAGAACCAGCTTGTCTTTTGAAGCTTTAAAACTAGGCATTGACTTCTCCTCTCTAGCTATGAAAGGCCTGAAATCTGTTGTTTAATGTAGCCAACTACATCCATAATCTTAGCTAGATCATCTAGATAACTTGCTCCAGCTTCTTTATCAGCACTTGCTGCTTCACCTTGCACTTTTACGTTATGGAGACAGTGTCTTTCCTTAAACCACATGAACCATCCCCTGCCATCTTCAAACTTTTCTTCTGCAGATTCCTTACGAATCTCAGCTTTAGCAGAATTGAAGTAGTTAAGACTTTTGATGGAATTAGCTTTGGCTTAAGGGAATGTTGTGTTGGTTTGATCTTTTATTCAGAGCATGAAAACTTTCTCCATATCAGCAATAAGGCTGTTTTACTTTCTTATCGTTCATGTGTTCAGCGGAACAGCAATTTTAATTTCCTTTAGCAACTTTTCCCTTGCAATCACAACTTGGCTAAATGTTTGGAGCAAGAGGCCTAGCTTTTATCCTGTCTTGGCTTTCAACTTGCCTTCCTCACCATGCTTAATCATTTCTAGCTTTTGATTTAAAGTGAGAGGTATGCAACTCCGTCCTTTACTTGAAATCTTAGAGGTCATTCATTGTAGAGTTATTAATTGGTCTAATTTCAAAACTGTTATGTCTCAGGGAATAGGGAGGCTTGAGGAGATGGAGAGAGACAGAGGAACAGTCAGTCAATGGAGCAATCAGCACATACACATTAACGACGTCTTATGTGGGCATAGTTTGTCGCACCCCCAAAAAATTACAATGGTAATATCAAAGATCACTGATCACAGATCACCATAACAGATATCATAACAATGAAAAAGTTTGAAAAATTGCAAGAATTACCAAACCATGACACAGAGACATGAAGTGAGCACGTGCTGTTAAACAATGGGGCCGGGAGACTTGCTTGATATAGGGTAGCTACAAACCTTCAATCTGAAGACAAAAAAAACAGTATCTGCAGAGTGCAGTAAAGTGAGGCGCAATAAAGTGATGCATGCTTGTAGTCTAGACACAGAAAATGGTACATATTTCTCTGGATATAGTTAACATGCTCATTTGTAATTTAACATAATTATAATCACTGTCTGTGTCATCTCCATTAGAAAGTAGCCATAATATATAGCTTGGATGCAAAAACTTTCTATTTTGGAGTTAGCTTTTCATTTTTACTCGGAATAAATCAGCATGAATTTAGCAATTTATGAATTGAAACACAAAGAAAAATATCCTGGCAGTGTAGATGATAATACAATTGAATGATTTAACAAATAATTGTGTTAAATATTTAACAAATATTAATTCTCTAAAATAGTATAGGGATAATTTAAACTAAGTACAGTTTTGAATGTCTGGTTCATTTGTAATAAGTAATTTAAGACTTGCACACTTTAAATAGTAAGCTTTCAATACTCTTTGATGTAATGATTCCATCAAAGGGATATCATATTTAAAAACATTAACTAAGGTAGAATTTTATTATTATAGTAGTTCTCACAACAATATATTAAGGCTCCTATAAATCTGGTTGTTTTTTTTTTGAGTAATCACCAGTTTTGCTTTGTAATTTGATTATTTAGAGTGAAACAGAATAATATGGAGTTACTTACTTCTAGTTACTTGGATGTTTTTCTGCACAAATGCCATTTTCATTGTAGGTATACTCGATGTTATAGGTTTTGGTTGCATAGAAAACATCAGCTATCTTTTGCCTTGTCTGACAATATTCTTTTTTGTTTAAAGTTTTAATAATAAGTAAAAAAAAAAAAAAACAAAAAACCAGTAATTATATGTGCTATGAGACCTGAGAGGAACAATGTGGCTTTACATATATGGCAAATTACAAAATAATAAATAATTTATAGCAACATCTAGATTTCTGCATCAGTTTTTATTAACTGTGCTTTAAATGTGAATATCAGTGTTTGAAATCTGTCCATTACCATGCTGATTACTTTCTCCCTAGCACTTCAATGAATATATTATAATGATAGGCATTTTATGATATTTCACCTTGAAGAGAAGTTGTACTAAATGTATAATTTTATTCTCTGATGTTTAAACTATCCAGTCATGTTAAAATTTTAATTTTATAGCATTATCAATAATATATCATAATGACACTCTTAAAATGCTTCCAGAAATAAGAATCTGAAGCGGATCTTCTTGCTAAGATCACGTAAATCTTTCTTCCCTAGGATGAGCCAAGGTTTTGGTTCTGGTAAATGAGTAGTGATACTGAAATAACAGGCATCAAAAACTCCCAGACCAGTCAAAGGATTATTATTGTGCCTTCCTATTCTCTATTCAAAACATTACATAACTTTTAGATATGGTCAAAATGATTGGCTCACAGTGTCTGTTTGTTATGATTTGGGACCTATTATATGAATTTATTATGTCACAAATTTCAGCAGATCTGAACTTCTAACATTCTGGGAGACAGACACAGAATGCTTTCCCACAACCCCAAGTCTATTCTAAAGAAGTAGTCAGCCAGGGCCCTCTTATAACCTCCTGCAGGCCAGAAATCCAACCAATCATAATGCCTTTTCCTTCTTAAATGGATTCAGGCCTTTTCTGATTTTAATTGAAATTTCTCACAAGAACTTTAAACAGTGTATGTTCAATGTGTAGCAATTTTGTGAAGTTTTGAGAAATGTGAACAAAGTTATTATTGTGATTGTCATTTAAGAAGAGCAGTTAGGATTCACAAATTATACTTCCACTGTTATCCCAAGAGAAAGAGGGAGAAAGCGTAAATCTAGGATATATATGAAAGTGTTTCAGGTCTTCAAAGAGAAATTTAACCAATGTACTTGTAAGGTAATAGTTATGGGTCAGTTATACCAGAGGCTTTAGAGAAAATGTAATTGCTAAGAAGACACTTAATTTAGCAGACCTGTGATTTAAACAAAACCATATGTAACATCTTGATTTACGTAAGAATATTCAAATTAAATGCACAAATTAAAATGTTTTAGTTAAATACATTTTGACATAGTAGTTGTTCCTGTCAGGTCAATAAAATTTACTTGAGCAATGTTTCTCCTAGCAATAGTCAGCATATGCCAAGAGTAGATATTTTCTTCCTTTTGTTTTTTAAATTCCAGGTGCTGATTAAGAACATATGCATTTGCAAACTGGGTCAAAACTAGAAATCTCTCTCCCTCTAACAAATGTGAATCTATAATGTATTAACAAATCTCTACCTCATTTTGAACTTATATTCTCAGTGCACATTCTCTCTTTGAATAAGTACTTCTTTTTTACACAACCCATTGTATAAAGTATTATACCATAACCTCTTTTCTCTTGTGTAGTCTTTCAAGCTACTCTAAACTACCAAAGATTATTTGATTTTAAAAATCGATAACAGAATAAATTTGAATGTTTTCAAAATTAATATTTGTACTAGAAAATTTAAGCAATAGAAACTGAAGGACAAACAGACAAAAACGAATGCATTATCCTGAACTCATAGTCCTCCTCACTTAGCGTTACCCACTTTTGATTTTGCTTCATTGCCGGTTTTCTTTTACTCTCTTTCTCTTTCTCTTCCTTACTTTCTGTTTCTCTCATATATATATGCACATAAATATGCTTATATATATGCATAGATATGTGTGTGTATATACACACATGCTATATGTACGATTATAAATTTAAAAGATATTTCAAATATACAGAAAATTAAAAATCACTTTTATCAAGCTCATATTAACATTGCCATTTACTTTAGATTTAAAGCTTTTTTCTAATCTGATAGATATAAAATTATATTTCATTATATTTTCATCTCCTTTAGATTGAACTGTCTTTTTTCTGCATACTTAATAACCATTACTGTTTCTTCTGTAAATTGCCTGTTTAAACCTTTGCCCATTTTTATGTGGGGTTATCTTTTCACTTCTATTTATATTATTTTTGTACATGTTATTAACATTTTGACTTTATTATATCTTTCATAGCACAGATGATTGCAAACATAAATATTTAAATTTGTATTTTCTTAATAAATTATGCTTTATAGATGCCAATATAAAAAATTATAAAAATATCATATATTTTAACTCAGAACTTCTATAGATTATACTTCCATTTTAAATACAATCAGATTTTATTTTTGTGTCACTCTTTTTTTCTAAACGTATAGAAATTTTTCTGATCATCACTTATGAAAGTTTTTCCATATTGATTTAAAGTGTCATTTTTACCTTAAATTTCCATGCATAGTTCTGATTCTGGAGTCTGTTTTGAACCATTTATCTAATTGGCCATTCCTGAAGCCATTTAAACACTATAACTCTATTTGTACATTTTGTCCTTTGCTAGAAAGATCTGCTTCTTTATTTTTTTATTTTTCAAAGCTGCCTTTGCTTTGTATATATTTTTATACTTCAGATTAATTTTCAGTTGAAAATTACATTATGATTGTCATTTAAATTGCACTGAAATTACAGATCAACTTGAGGAGAATAATATTTTCACAATAATGAATCCTCCTACCCAAGACCATAGCATTTCCCCATGTTTATTGAGATCATCTTTTCTGTCTTTCAATAATGTTTAATTACATAAATGTTACAAGTGTTTGTAAGCTCATTCGTGTACATATTACAATTTTTGCTGAGAATAAAAATTTTTGTTCCATATTAATCTTAAATGGTTTCTCTTTCCAAAGCATTCTCTAAGATTCCTCTGTAGCTTTTTCTCTTCTCTTTTATATTATCTCTCTTGATAATATCAGATATTCTGTAATTTTAATTATCATCTGTAGATAGGTGACTCTCAACCTGTATCTCTAATCTTGACCTCACTTTCAATATCTAGGTCCTTGACTGCAACTATGTTTAACATATAAGGCAATGTTGACACTTGTTAGCATATTAAATTCACTGCAATCCAAAATAAACTGATCCTACACACACACACACACATACACAAACACACACACATATTCCTCCTCCCCTCTTCTCCCTTCTCTATTTCTAATTCAAGTATCCACGTACCTGCTAAATGCCACATACTATTTTAGGTACTGGAAAATATACTAGTGACTAAAACAGAATAAGTCTCCAATTTTATAAAATGTAAATTCTGGGATGCAAGGTAGAAAAGCAAAATAAAAAGCTCATGGATATATAAAATGTCAAGTAAGCATAAGTACTATGGAAAATATACAAATGACCAACAAGCATATGAAAAAATGCTCAACACCACTAGTCATCAGGGAAATGCAAATTAAAATCACAATGAGATACCACGTGCCCCTGTCAGAATGGCCATTAATAAAAAGTCAAAAAGCAATAGATGTTGGCATGGATACAGTGCAATGGATGCTGTTGCTGGGAATGTAAATTAGTACAACCTCTATGGAAAACAGCACGGAGATTCCTCAAAGAACTAAAAATAGACCTACCATTCAATCCAGCAATCCCAATGGAAAAGAAATCACTACATTAAAAAGATACTAGGTACTTATCCAAAGGAAAAGAAATCACTGTATCAAAAAAGACACCTGCAAATGAATATTTATCACAGCACAATTCACAATTGCAAAGATATGGAATCAACCTAAGTTCCCATCAACTAATGAGTGGATAAAGAAAATGAAATACTACTCAGCAATATAAAAGAATCAAATAATGTCTTCTGCAGCAACTTGGATAGAACCAGAGATCACTATCCTAAGTGAAGTGTCTCAGGAATGGAAAAGCAAATACCACATGTTCTCACTTATAAGTGGGAGCTAAACAATGGGTATATATGGCCATAAAGTGGTGTAATAGACATTGAAAACTAAGAAAAGGGGAGGTTGGGGGAGGTAGTGAGGGATAAAAAATTACCTAGCAGGTACAATGTACACTATTCTAGTGACGGGTACCACTAAAAGCCCTGACTTCACCATTATACAACTCATCCACATAGCAAAAAACATTTTATCATCTAAATGTATTAAAATTTTAAAAAATTTTAAAAAGAAAAATAAATTGACTGAAGGAAAGGTGTTTTATAGGATGGTCAGAGAAAGCTACTCAAATAACATGAAGTATGAGACATAAGCAAGGACGGTGGCATACTTATTTGTCAGTGACTTAGACTAGAAACTTTGAAAATTTTTTTAACTTTTTTCTCATAAATATATATCTAATTGAGTGTCAAATGTGGCAAAATGATCTACTGAAATATTACATCTAACATATTCCTGATGGATCTCTCCAAAAGAATGAGAGGGTTCTTTTGTTTTGTTTTGTTTTGTATTCTCAAGAAGGCAAATAAACCTTTAGTTTATTTGAAGGCAGTAGTTTTTATCTGAAGGCAGTAGTTTCTTAAAGGTTAGTTGCAATGTGAAATTGGAAATTATATCAACGAACTTTTCATACTCTCTTAAATTAAAATCTGTTTGTCTACCTTGCACTTTGAATGGATCTTTTATCTATGCATGATTTTTTTTCCACATCACGCTTTGGTCATTTTGAAAATATTAGTTTTAATAAGTTATCTGGATCTTCCAAACAGTCGACACATTTCATTGTACAATATCAAAAGATCACACTTGTTAATGTCACCATTGAGCCTATCAAAAAATCTTGATAGCTTGACTAGGAAGCTATCAAGCTCATGGGGTAAAAACAATTTCTCCAAAATTCTAATTTTCGCTTGAAAGTTCAAAATCTATCCTTGACAGCAAATACTACTAGTTGTTCCCCTTGACATGATCAGTTCACTTCCTTCATCTTCGAGAAAATGGCTGAATGCCAAACACCTAAGCATAATAACCACAGTTTGCCAGCCATTTTTTTCAAGTAAAAATAGTGTTCCACCAAAAAAAAAGGAAAGAAAGAAAAAACTAGTTCAGCTTGCAACTCATTCACACCAGTGCTCTTTCTTGAAAGAATTATCATATTGCAATATGCAGCTGAGTGCTTTATATGGACTACCCATTTTGACATACAGGATATTCAAAAGACATTTCCATAAGGTTCAAAATTTAATAAAATTTATCACTGTTACTGCTTCATCAAAGATCAAGAACATGCTTAAAGAAAAGCAGCACTGTTTTTACTACAAGCTATTTACTGTTTCATGGAGGATCAAGGACATTCACAAATAAAAGTGGGATTGTTTTTACTGTAAGATATGGCAGTAAAGAATACAACTACCAGCAGTTTGGTGCCATTGCCTTTATTTGTGCTAAAGCACCAGAAGTTATACCCACAATTGTCTTCTCAACAGCAGGTCAAATGTTAACACAATGAAAACGGCAAATGATGCCTTATTATGATTATGAAAGTAGTTTTGACCTTGTGAATCCCTTGAGAGGACCCTGCTAAAGCAATGTTTCTAAAACAGAATTTTTGTATGTCACTCCCTTGCTCGAAAGATTCCAATTGTTCATCATTGCCCACAGGGAATTTTAAAAAAGCAAACTTTTAAATTTTGATTTTAAACTTTACATAATCTTACACTAATCTATCTGTCATTTCATATGCTCCTTAATGCAAACTGGCTCTAGACAAACGTAACCATTACTAGTTCTATTATAAACTTTGGGAATCTGCGGTTTCTCACAAATGATTTTGCTATTTCTTTTGCCTGAAGTGCCTCACCTTCTCCTGCATTCTTTATATGCAGGTCCTTCCTTGTGTTCAAGGTCCAACTGCAATGAGGCCTAAGTAGATATCATAGATACTTCCTCTGAATGCACTCAGCACTTTGTACTTCTCCCATCCCACTTATTCTCTACCTGGAAATAACAACTCACATTTCCTGAAGCCTAGCAAGACACATTACATACAGTTGGTGATAATAAATACTTGAAGAAGCAAGTGTTTGGTTGCATTCAGCCATTCATTTACGTGTTTCACTTGCCGCTACCATAAGAGATTGTTGGCTGAGGTTAGGGTTTAATGTCTTTGTTCCTGAGAAAATTATTTTTCATTGTGAAGCTTATTACGGTACAAAGCAACTCAACTCATGATCTTGATCTCATTAGCCAGTCTGTTCTCCTTAACATTCTCAGATTTGTATAAAGATCTGACAACCAAAAGCATAAGGATGTTAAGATACTTTGAATTGTGTAGAAAAGCATTGATTTTTAAAGTTATGTTTGAAGGTTTATTGAGACAATATTATCATTTAGTTATTTTCCTTAAACACCCAATAAATTACTCAGAATAAAGGAATTGCCCCCTAAACACGGCCATCTCACTGTTTTCCTTCTGGTTTCGTACTTAATTATTTTATGGACTATAATGAAGTAGTATAATATGATTACAAAATGCTCATACCTAAATCACTTAGTACAGATGATTTTTTAAATCAAAAGCAAGCTACATATGCTGCCAATAAATTGGATTTGAGACTAAATAAAGTTTACCTTTGAGAGAATTTTAAAGAGCTAGTTTCTTTTCACAGAATATCTTGAGAAAAATGTAGAATGTGAAAATGAAATGAGGTTTCAGTTCCTTTTTCCATTCATCTGTCTGAATTTGGACAAAATCTCACATATTTCATCTTCAGTGATTATAGGTATGAAAGAATAAGATACATGTGTTATCTGGCAGCAGATAAGAATTGGTACCTATTTTACTATCTTTAGATCATTGAGAAATGTGCATCTATTTTCTCTAGAGGTAAAATGGTATTTATAATGAACATATTAAAGAACTTACAAATAAAATTGAAACCCTTCTACTATTACCAATCGAATCATTATTAATCTCAGGGTTCAATGAAATGTATTCTAGTGTCAAGCATAAAGCCCTTGCTGTGTTAGTTCAACAGTCTAGAGGACAGTCCTGCAGGTTCCCATATCTGTTCTGGAGTCAAAATTCAGACATGCACCCCGCCCCCCAATCTCGACAACTTTATACCTCTACCAAATGGTGCTTGCTCCATAATGAGCCATTACGCTGATGGTACTGCTGCTAAAAGCCTCACAGAAGAATCCAAGACAGTCTAAAGAGATCTTCTGATCACTGATGCTCCTGCTACTACCATCCCCATTGCCCACGAGTGGATGCTGCTAGCTATGCCCAAGGGTCAAGCGGGTGGTGGGATGTCTGGCTCCAGTCACTACCACCTGAGCTAGACCAGATTTAGCAGTCTCTGGAAGGATTTTTTCCAGGTATTGGGGAGGGTAGAGGATAATCAGTTCCCTTCCCTACTCATTGCTCTGTTCAGCCTAACCTGCTCCACACCAGTTGTTTCCAAACACTCACGCAGTCTCTTCCCTACAATACAAGCTTGTTTCCGGGAGAATTTGTTGGGGACCATTTCCCTTGTGTGCTGCTGGACAGACCTAGAGCTTCTGCTTCTTTCATCTGACCACCGGACTTGGTTCAGAGGCCACACCATACTTCCTCTCTTTTTCTACCTCCATGGTAGTTGTGCACCAAGGAACTCACTGATCAGAGTAACACAATCCTGCCCCACGGTTTCCATTCACTTTTCACTCCTTCTCTGCAGTAGCCTTCGAGCATGCGTTTCAATAGCTTCTCACTCAGATGGAAGAAAAAGACAAAATTCTGCTTTTCTGAGGTACCTCCCATATAGAAATTTTAGTTTTAGTGAAATTTTAGTTTACTGAAAGCTGCTGACTTATTACAACATCCATTTGTTAAATCTATCCTGAATTCAACGGTATGTGCAAGTGTTTCCTCCTCCACAAATTATTCCATGTGGATTTTCTTTCGTACTCTTACTTTCCCTGAATAGCAGACATTTCTACTTAAAATATCATTTTGTCCATTTTAGGACTTGGGACATTGAAGCTGATATCATAAATTAAAATAGTTAATGATTAAATAAAGAAAGGCATCAGGCGGTGATGCTTTTGTTCCACAGATCTTACAGTTTAAGTCATTTTCTAACCAGCAACAATTTCAGTTTTTGTTGAAAGAGTCCCGAATAATTTGAGAGGAGGTGAGGAGGAACCTAATGGAGTGGAATCAAAATTAAAATTGCTGAATTAATCCAGTAACTGCCTATACCAAGGAAAGAATGTATATGCATGTCCCTTAAAGTTTCCACATGCATGTTGTATTTGTTATGAGTCTACTTCATTCTCTTGCATTATTTGGTGAGTGTTCCATATGAATAGACTTCAACAGACTTTTGAAACATGGAATCGGGCAATGTATAGCTCAACCCATAGAGTAAAGATGACACTGTTTGGTCTTCTCGTCCTATGTGACTATACAAGTATTTTGCATTTCTTTTCTTTGAATGGCCCTTTTTAGGCTATTAATATTTTTATTATATTTTGCCTAGTTGGGTACACAATGAATGATCTCATTTTTGAATGGCAAGATGAAGCACCTGTACAAGTGGCAGAAGGACTCACTTTGCCCCAGTTTCTGTTGAAAGAAGAAAAAGATTTGCGTTACTGCACTAAACATTACAATACAGGTAGGGGTTGAGTAGTCTTATTTACATCTGTGACTTGTGGCTTTATGATATCTAGATGCTTCTTAATTATAATGCTAGGATAATTATTTTAACTATTCATAGCTTGATATCTTTCATTGATGCATGACATCAGTGGGTGTCATTTGAAACTTATTAACTGTGACTCATTACATACTGTTAAATAATTGGTTTGTATGGGACCAAAGAAATTTCTGGTATCCAATTATATTTAAATGTTTTTGTGAAATGCCCATTCTTATATAGTAATATTGTTTCCAAAAATGTCCCTTTAATTTCCATGTGAGCAATAAAAATATATTTTTTAACCCTTCTTGGGCAATAAAAACTGTCTCTGCTAACAAAAAGAAGTTGCTTTTTTAAAAAAAGGCTTCATTTGCCTAAACTTTCCCTTTGTCATATTTTCATGCATTTCAAGGTATTTTTCTCTAAGTACCTACTACTCACACTGACACAGGAGCCTTTCTCATTTGAGGTAGATGTCAGATGTAGTTATAATATTAACATAAAGGATTGAAGGACTCAATCTGATTATTTGTACATTGAGAAAGTCTGTTCACTTCCCTTAACTGGCATAAGCTATTTCCATAAAACCTATTCTGATTGTATAAGCTACTCCTATGAATTCCATTAAACTGCGCACAATTGAGACATCATTCCACTGTGATGAGAGCGCGGTCTCCCACTAGCATCAGCTGCTGCTCTTATCATTTCATTACAGTAACTATGATTCATCTTGGGCTCCGCATTTTCCAGAACAGTGATCTGACTTTTCCCTATACAAAATCCCTAGTCTCTCTTATCTACTTAAAAATTCACAATATCTGATAAAAAAAGTCACTGCCCATTTTGTCAACTCAGAGATGAAGCTGATATCTAACTTATTTGGGAGTTAAAGGTTAGAAATCCCAACACAAAGATAAAGGGTAGGCAACTCAACAGCGATGTCCTTGCTCAGCATTTACAGGCAGTTGTATTAATGAATTCCTTTCAGAGAAATGCTAACGAGTCCCTAGAGTTGGGTTAGGGAGGTGTATTGGTTTCCTGGGGCTGCCATAACAAACTGTCACAAACTTGGTAGCTTAAAACAACAGAAATTTATTCTATCACAGTTCTGGAGGCTACAAGTCCAAAATCAAGGTGTAGGGAGATATTATTCAACCCAGAATAAGGGGTGAAGTTGTAAACATCACCTGGAGATGAATATTTTATGATAGTCTCAAGGCCCTTCCTTAGCATAAAGTAAGTTTCCGTATTTCATTGAGTTATCTGCCAAGCTATTGCAGCTTAGAGGAAAAGAACTTACATTTATGAATCCCTACTATAATTAAGGAATTGGAAAGGTATTTTCTTGGATGACATTGTAGAAATCTCACAACTTTATAGTCTAGGCAATTAAAGCACAATAACTTGCCCAAAGTTACATAGAAAATAAAATAGTGTCCTCAATTAGGTGTGTGGTTAATTTCAGACCTTGAGCTCCATTTCATATTTACTCCTACAATGCACAGGACTCCTCTGTTAATTTGCCAATAATAGGCTCAGATACTACATAGTTCCCCTAAGTTACTTATGCAAATGCAAAAAAAAAAAAACACAAAAACGCTAGGTTACATGAGAACCATACTTGTAAATACCTTCCCCCTATAAAATAAAATATACTGAAGTTAAAAATGCCTTCATACACAAGCGAATTGCACGAACTTAGAGGATTTGTTCAGTTATATTTTCATTATCCCAGAGTATTTATTGATTATGTATTACAAGTCCCTATGATCTGTCTCATTCTAATATTCTCTCAAAAATCTTCTACCTCTCTTCCCCTTGCTCCATAATCTGCCACAGTGGCTTGCTCTCTCATAAACACCAAATTCGTTCCTTCCCTAGGGCCTTTGCACTTGCTCTTCCTTCTACACGTAAGGGTTTTCCCAAAATTGTTCCAAACCTAATACTCTCACATCCTGCAGTACTACTCAAATGCCAACTCTTGAAATGTCCTTATGTAACAAGCCTATCTTAAACACCCAAAGCCCCGTCCACTTTCTGCTTCCGCTGTCTGAAATTGTACCATTCATTTTTATGTTTACTTATTTATTGCATGTTTTCTTCATTGCCTTAAGTTTGTATTATATTTATTCTGTTTAAATCTACATTTTTGGGGTGTGCTTCAATGTATAGGTGATGAATTTTTTTTGTCCAACTTGTTCATTTTTCTCTTTAGAACCACACAGAGTATATGTATTAATATACAAGCAATGGTGTGTATGTGTACATGTGTATACTTTTATTTTCCTTTCCAGCAATATATATAATTTTTAATTTTCATAGATACATAATAGTTGCACATATTTGTGGGGTACATGTGGTATTTTGTTAGGAGCATAAAATGTGTAATGATCAAATCTGTTTTTCTGTGCCTGGCTTATTTCGCTTAACATAATGTCCTCCAGTTCCACCCATGTTGCTGTAAATGACAAAATTCCATTCTTTTTTATAGCCAAATAATATTTCATTGTGCATAAATACCACATTTTCTTTATGTATTCATCCATTGACACATAGGTTGATTCTATTAATTAATATATGTTGGCTATTGTGAATAGTGCTGCAATAAATAAGGAAGTGCAGGTATCTCTTTGATACACTTATTTCCTTTCTTTTGTATATATACCAAGCAGTGGGATTGCTGGATCACATGGTAGTTCTATTTTTAGTTTTTTGAGGGATCTCCATACTGTCTTCCACAGTGCCTCTACTAATTTACATTCTCACCAACAGTGTACCATTGTTCCCCTTTCTCCGCATTCTCACCAACATTTGTTATTTTCTGTATTTTTGATAATAGACATTTTAGCTGGGGTGAGATGATATCTCATAATGGTTTTGACTGGCATTTTCCCTGATGTTGGGCATTTAAAAATACTTTTTTAAAAAATGAAAACACAATGAGAGCTTATTTTTTTTTTAAGAATCACCTGAAACTTTGAGAACTCACACAAATTATCCAAATGGTCACTAACTATTACTAATCATGCCATGAGATTACTTAATAGGTTATTTAACAGTGATATCATAAAAATGTTTCAATTATTCAGGCTCCATTTCATTATTTTTAATGAAAATTTTAAAAATTTTATATTTAATAACACTCTGAAGTATTTTCATATATTTCAAGAATCTTTAGGCATTCTGTATGTATTTGATAAACTGATAAAAGGATCGTGTGTGACCTGTATGTATGTTTCTGATTAATACACATTTTAAGAGTGGAATCCAACTTTCCTGAAACTTATGAACTTTTGTTGAGACTTAAGCCCTGGAATCACATGCATTCTTCATCCAGAGCTAGTCCCCTTGCATCACTTCTGCAATCACTTGTGGCCCAAGTCACATTAATAAAAGCTTTGCACTGAACCCTACCTAGCAATATGGTAGCAATTTTCCTGGTGAGCAAAGATGATCTTTGACATCCTTCTTTCATGGTGAGTCAGAGAATGTTACGTAAAGAACAGACTGTTAACTCTCTGACCTCATCCTTTTCAAAATAATGAGAATAAAGAGAGAATAAGACCAAGAATTGGGTGATTTAGAACAGTTTTTAAAGGATAGATAACCTAGAGTAGTAGAGAAATAGAGTAGGGAGTAAAAGGAGGGGATAAACAGAAATATCAACTTAATGTTTAATTAAGCCACAATTTATGCCTCTATTTATTACTTACCATAATAGAGGTAAATAATAGAGACACAAAGGCATAAATATATAGTACAAATGTATCTCATTTGTATGTTATGTTTAAAGTTATTAATGGGAAATAACACACATTTTCCTATTTGTTTGCTTTATTATTTAAAAAATGATTTATCCTCAATTGTCTTTATCCCTCAGCATTTAAAGTAAATGTAAAATCCTCTGGAACAAACAGCACCTGGCTCTAAATTAACACCTAAAAGAATCTGAAACTGTCAATGAGTAAAGAAGATATTTATATAATAAATTTATATTTCTCCTGCCTACCTCAGAAGCAATTGTTAGAATCAAGTGGAATAATCTTTGAGTACTTTGACAAGTATGAAGTGCTATTGAAATGGGAAGTAATAAGATCACATACTATTTCCTGAAAGAGCACACTCTCTTTTTACATTGCTTCTAGATGCTAATAGAGAAAAATATTTTTCATAAATCAATATGAACATGTGATTTAGGGGATCTTTTCATGGTAATGGAAAATTTTATGACAAAATAATTATGAAAATGAAACTGTGATATTTGATGCCATAACAAAAACCTATTTTTACTAGTTGCTATATTTATTTTGTAACCAATTAGGAAAGTTTACATGTATAGAAGTGCGATTCCATCTTGAACGACAAATGGGATACTATCTGATCCAGATGTACATTCCCAGCCTCCTGATTGTTATTCTATCCTGGGTTTCCTTCTGGATCAACATGGATGCAGCTCCAGCCAGGGTAGCTCTGGGAATAACCACTGTGCTAACTATGACCACACAGAGTTCAGGATCACGAGCTTCCTTACCAAAGGTAAGTGCACTGAATAGACTAGACGTACATATATTTTCACGTGTAAAGATATCATTTTTGGCTTTTGTCAGATCATTTTCAATAGCATTTATTATTCATTACCCATTTTCAAAGTAATAGGTAACCAGGGCAGAAAACTTGTAAAAAAAAAAAAAAAATCAATGAAGGAAAAAATTCTACACTGATAGCTGTTTGCATTGATATATATTGCCAAATTTACCTCTAGAAAAACATTATAGCAATTATACTCCCACAAGTATTGTATCAGACTGCCCATGGTGCTGTACCCTAAGCCAAATATGGTATTTATCATTTTTGTGGGTTTCCCCCCTTTGGCTTTTAAGTAGCTACAGGTCAATAGGAAAGACAGCTTATCTAATTCCATGATTTTAGTCCATGCTGAGCTGCCAGAATTAAAATAAAACTGTTCCCTCTGTGAGATTTGTAAAAGACTCATTATTTCTTTCCATAAAATATTCTGAAATAAAACACAGGAAGTTCTTTTCATCCATTTAGCTGCATAGAAATATAAAATTATTTTCTTTCCCTAAAATGACTTCTAAGAAGTTTCTGTCACCTAAATTTAGTAATCCTTCTTGGAATCTTTACTATTATTTTCATTTAAATGATGTACTTCATATAATAAAATCATATTAACATTTCTTGTACATTTGATGCTATCTTCTTGCCATAACAAGTAAATTATATTAATAAATCTACTGTCAGCGCTTCCTTAGCCCTTTCTATGAGTTGCATTCGATGATTCAATTTTTTAGATTAAAATGCCTACATAAATAAAAGTTGGCAGCAGGATACTTTATTATTAAAAATATTACTTAATATAGGAAGAACTTGTTATATAACATGTTCACTCTACCGCACTAAGATTTAATACTTATCCTTCAAAATAATGCCTACTTTTATAACACTTATATTTTCAAATGGTCTATAATAGCTGATACCATCAACTAGTGTTTTATAAAATATTGTCTATGTGAAAATTATAAATCTGTTTATAAGTTTGAACTAATAAGTCTCAATGCTTATTTATATATATATATATATATATATATATAAATGTCATGAGGGCTCTGGGTAATAGTGGAAATTTCATAGTTAATTTGTAAAGGAAATCACCAGTTTACTCATTGATCCTCATGAGATAAACAGAAATGAAATTTCATTTGTTCTGCATGTTATCAACCAGGAAGAAGAGAGCAAAATGCTCCATTTCAGGAATCTACAGCTTCTATGAGGCACAGCAGAAAAGCACTTAGATACAGAGAGTTAAGTAGAATTGGGGAAGCATGCAGGTGTGAGCAGTGAAATCAGAAATAAAGAAAGCAATAAATATAAAAGACAGAATGGAGGCGCAAGTTTTTTTTTTTTTTGAAAAAAAAAATGTGAAAGCAAGGTCTAGGATGGTTCCATACTTTTTCTCAAAAAATAGGAGACATTTTTTTAAAAGGCATTAATTTCACCAAGATCTCAGGGAAGAAATAAATTTTCAACCATGAGTTCAACTATAACCATACATGTATACAAAGCCTCTTCATCTCTCTGATCATAGAGACAATGACCTCTAGAATTGTGATGACAGGTGTCACTCTGACCCACAAAAACAACTGATTGGCAAAGTGAGATCTTAAGAGAAGATGACCAGATCATCTCAGACTTTGTGATAGTTAAGGAACAGGAGGTTTAGTTACATACATTGTATTTTAGGAAGGCAGACCCTGAAGACCCAGGATAACCAACAAGAATCAATCTATGGGATGAGACCATTCAAAAGAGTAGAAAATCTCTTGAAAAATGCAATTCTTATTCTGTGACTTTTTTGGGCTAGAAAAGCAGGAGATGAGGACTCACACTTGCATTTAGGAACAGATGTCTAAGACCATGCACCTTAAAATCTGTGTTCCCAACCTCACAAAAGAACCCTCAGATGCCTGAAAGTCTTGCAACTAGAACATTCACCATTCACCTGCTGACAAATTCTAGAAAGTAGAGAAAATAAATACATTCAGGAAAATAGATCATCAAACATAGGAGGAAGAAACAATAAATCATTGATTTAGAGTAATTACTTAGTGTTTTGTCTGGGCTCTGTGCCAATACATCTCCTGTAGGATAAGAAGGCGCTTGGAAATCAGTCAAGTAAGACTCAGAGACTAAAATCTCAAAGAATATACACTTTAACCAGCTCCTTGAAAACCAGAGATGAGATTCCGCTATGATATCCTCTATGATATTTTCCATTGCACGGGCCTCTACAATGTCATGATAAATGAAGAATGTAATGGCCCAAAAGCAAGAAGGCTCCTGTGATTCATTCCTTAGAAGTTGGAGCTATTGTGCAATTCTGCAGTGTCTGTATCAGGTGGCCAGAAGAGGGTGACATGCATTCTACTCCCAGAAAATTTTCCATGTTATATAACTTTAGGAGAACTTCCTCATACCATGTGCTTGGAGCAGCAAGTGAGAAAAAATAGTGATGATCATGGGGCCATATATGGAGGGCTTTCTAGAGCTTGGTAATGATTAGGTTTATTGTGGGTGTAGCAGTAGGCCACTGAAAACTTTTAATGAAGGCAGCGATCACTCTGACTTCTTCATGAAGATCAGCTAGAAAGAGCAGGGAAACTACCAAGCGAGCTACTGAAGTCCATGGCGATGATCTCCTGGTGAGATGAATAGCAGCAGAGACAGAGAGTAGCAGCAGATGGATTTACAAAGTAGATATTTTTGAGAAAATGTATTTGGACATGAAACAGACAGGATTTCCTTCTGAATTGAGGATTCAGGAATTCAAGAGTCAAGAATGGTGTTCAAGTGAGTAACCAGGCAAATAGTGGTGACGGTTACTGACAGGGAAGGTTGAGGGAGAGGGTGATCCAAGTTTCTCTTTTGAACATGTTAACTTTGAGATGTTTATGGGGCAACTGCACGGAACTGTCAAAAACTATGAACTTCTAAAGTTATGCCCAGGAATACCTAGGCCTCAGATTTTAGGGAGTAAACTGCAAATGGATAGGAAAGCAGATCAGAGGTGATTTTTCTAAAAATGAAAGAAAGCCCAGAAATAGGGGTAAAGAAGATGTATTTGGGGTTGGCTCTCCTCCTACAGCTGAAAAATTTTTTCTCTCCTTTCGTCCTCTAGGGCCATCTGTACCCTTAAACAGAGTATGTTAGACAGTCTTGGTTAAAGGCAAGACCCACACACCCTAAAACTTTTCTCCCAAATTCTTTGAGATCCCAACATTTTCTGATCTTTACTTAGGTATGGAAAAGCAATCCTCCTTAAGGAGATTAGGCTTTAACCAGGGGTGAAAGAGGGAATAGATACAATCACTCAATTGTTTTTCAGTACGAATTTGATTTATACTAATACCCAGTTAAAATCTTGGCAATGCAAGAATTATATTTCTTTGTTAAGTATGGGGATGTGCAGGAATAGAGAAAATCAATAGAAGAGATAAAATATAATTTAATTTGGAAACTCTGGGTTCTAGAAATAATTCATATTAGAGAACTCTGGAGAAATTTTGACTATGTAGCTCTATTACATAAACCTTACCCTTTCTTTTCTAATCTCAACAATCAACTCATTTCTATGAAAGACCTACCCTTGTCCCTTTTTTCTTCCTGTTTCATAGAGACCAGCTAAAGATCAGCTTTGGTACATGTTTTTTGTTTCGTACCATCTGCATAAGTACACAAGCATCACTGTGCATACACTAGTTTAGTCTTAAAACAGAGATTCAAACCTATTACCGTATCAGGCTAGGCACAGTGGCTCACGTCTATAACCCCAGCACTTTGGAAGGCCAAGTTGGGAGGATCACTTGAGACCAGGAGTCCGAGGCTGCAGTGAGCTATGATCACACCACTGCACTCCAGCCAGCGCAACAGAGCAAGACCCTGCCTCTAAAAATAATAAGAAGAATTAAAAAAACCCTATTACCATATTAGGGACCTTTGAACACAGGATATCACATGTGCACACTGCACACATTCACACATAGATATAAACTTGGCAGGGTGGGAGAAGTCTCTAGATTCAAGTTCATAACAAACCCTAGCTCTTAACACAATATGCTATGAGATTCTTGGTGATTGGGGATGCTTCACTCCAGTTTAGCTGCAATTATTCTGCATAACAAATAATCCCCAAATCTCAATGGCTTCCAACATTCATTCTTGCTCACGGGCCTGTGAGTCACCTGTGTTGCTTCTGAGCTTGCCTGAGATTGGCTGTGTTAGAGTGGGCTTGGATTAGGCTGTGGAGTGGGTTCGGGTCCGCTCCCTGGGTCTCCTCATTTGGGGACAACAGGTAACAGTAATACGTTCCTTCTGTTGGGGAGTGCAGGAAAGCAAGAAGGCAAGCAGAAACATGCAAGGCTTTTGCTCAGAACTGGCCCACAGTCACTTCTGTTCTCAGTCCATAAATCAGACCAAGTCTCGGGGTCAACCCCAACGTCCGCGGGGTGGGGGAGTGTCCTCCACCCACAGGGAAGCTTTGGAGAGGAAGAGAAAGAAAAAGGATCGTAAACAAATCATCTTGTCCGCCTCAGGGCAATGATTTGTAAAAGTTTTCTGTCTCCTTTCTTAGACTACACAGTGGCTTATTAGTAGAATAAATACTCAAAAGAATGAGAGGGGAAGAAGGGATAGAGAGGGGAAAGAGGGAGGAGTTCCAAGGAGATACTTTGTGGATTTCTCTCACTTTGCCCCCACCACTGTGACCGGCTCATTCAGAATACAGCTACCAAACATTAACAAGTAAGGAGTGCATGAAATCTCAAAGATGGTTAATTCAGCAAATATTTTACAGGAGCTCAGAAGCCTGCAGCCTATGGAAATTGCAAATTCTGCACCAGAACAGTTTATCCTCAATAATTACTTATAATTACAACAATTACCTATACCTCAGGGTTCCTCTCATTTTCCGCCTTTCAATCTGTCTGTGAAACCGACCAGGAATAGCTTTTTGAGGGGACAAACTATCTTTTAAATATTTTTATCCTCAACTTAAATCAGTACATAATATATGGCTATTCAGTGAACATCATGCAGGCATTTAAACTATGTGAACTTTTAAAACTTTTACTTAGTAGTCTTAACTTGAGAGTATGTCATTGAATTACTCTTTACTTATGCTGAACTATATTTTTCCCTGGAAAAAATCACCAAATTAATTTAAAAGAATTGCATTTATCTACCTTAGAATATACTGAAAACACTGGCTCCTAGAAAATATAATAAGTATAGCTTTTATATTAAGTTCTTATTCTTAATAAAGATGCCAATTATAGCAGCGATTACAACTATTAAAAAATATAAATTGAACTGTTATTTTTTTTTGAATGCCCTGATTGGGTTGACACATGATTTCTATGCAAGGTTGATCACACTGAAAAGATAGGAAATGGGGAGAAAAATGAAGAATTTGTATTCACCATTGTGCTCTTATCTAATTAATGAATATACATTCTTTTTCTTCTGGAAAAAAAATACCCTCCAGTTTTAAAGGAGAGTAAGTTATAAACGTTGTTGGTAATGTAAATGGGATTACAGGAGCTACATAGTAATAATGTTTTCCTATTAATATAATAATTAATAGTTATTACTGTAAGTAATGTTTTGCTTCTCACCATTTAAATACAATATTCTGATATTCACTCAAAATATAATTAGTATTTCAATCAAGTTCAGTACAAATATGATACAAGTAGATTTATTTTTATTATGTGACAAAATATTTAACAAGTAAATTTAATTTCATGATACAATGTGATATAGTATTTCTAATTAAATTTTTAAAAATTTTTATAGATTATGCTAATTAATGTAGTTATATACATACTCATTTACAAAAGAGATAAAAAGGAAAAAGGCACAGATTATGAAAGAATTATTTATTCATAGCCTTTTTGTTAAAATCACAAGATATAATGCATATGAATACCATTCAATTTTATTACTGATACAAAAATTATCTGTTCTGTAAACAGATGGTTTCTAAACTTAGATAGCTCCTATGATAAAAAGAATAGAAATTGATGGATATCTCTGGTTCTGCATTTCATCTTAGAACCTACATTAACTAGGCTCACTAGATCCAAGTAAGCTGAAAAATTACAATTAGCAAGCATTTCTGTGTACTTCACATAGACAGAGAGCTGCTGCATGAGTTCTTAAGTCTGATGGAACAATTAGGGAAAAGTATGTGACCAAACCACAAAGTTTAGAATTTTTTAAAATAGCATAATACAATGGCCTTGGCATCAAACTAAATATAAAAACAGAAGGTAGGTACGCAATTTTGAGACCACTTTTCCTAAATAATGTCATAAACTCCCTTTACTCATTCAAAAATATCCTGGAATCATACAGTGAACCCCCTAAAAGATCAAAATGGATATAAAACTACCTTTTAGCCAGTCAGCAAAAGAGTTTGGTCCCAAAACCAGTGTTAAAAGCACCTTCCGGGCTTTATCTGTTTTCATGATGCCAGTTTGAAATTATAAACAAAGCTCTTAAACACCAGAGGAAAAAGGAAGAGGAGGGTATATGATTACAATAAAGAGATGTTGTAGAAATACAAAACCTTCAGTACAAAAAGAAGAAAGAGGTCACAAATATAATTTAACCCTAACTGAGTAGGTCAAAAAAGATAATATATTAAGAAGCGCCAGTTAAATCTAACAGCATGTGCCTAACAAGCATTTTCAGTGCCATCCGGATTTATTTTACAGTTCCATCTAAGTGTTAAACATGCGAGAAAGAGCTGCGCCCTGCGGAAGAGATGACGGTAAAGCTGCAGTAACTGCAGTGCGAGTCAGAGATAACCGTGTGTGACCTTTTCAATCCTTTAGCCTTTCTGATCGTACTCTCCTTACCTTGCGACTAGAAGGATTGGTCAAGTTCATCTCTTTGGAAACAATGCATCTCTGTTATTTTATGATTCTTGGTTGCATTTTATCTCCCAAAGTGACAACTTTTATGTGGAAAAAACTGTTGTGTTAGAAGCAGCATTCATTTATACTAAGGTTATGCGTATCACAATCAGTATGCACGTGACAGCCCTAGGACTGCTGTGAGTCGCCTTCCAGGATAATAAACGTCAGAATGTCAAAGCTCACAGTATCCTGGGCTGTGTGATTCACCGCCTAGAGCCTGGTGCTCTAAGAAAACAGTCAGCTCCTTTTGCCTCTTCAATATCAGCTTCACTCTGCTTCAACACCTGTTTTGAAAACTCTTTATTCTTTTCCTTTGTTTGGATTCCTTTCTCCCTGGCTTTAGGTCTTAAATGAAGTTAGAAATGCTTTGGGGATTAATATTTTTTCCCGTTACAAAATGTGAAATTCTTTTATAGGTGTTTGCACTAGGGAGAAATGCAGGATTAAGTGTACTACAATTAGGATTTTAAACATGAAAGATGAAATGAATAGTCAAGGAAATCTGAAATAAAATCCTCAGAAGACAAGGCATGACACAAGCAGAGACATTTTCTGCATATCTCAGAGAAAAAGCATTTATCTGTATGCTCGAGTCACTTGCCCATTCCACAGCCAAAATGACTCATCACAGTTTACTTGACATTTCTGAGGAACGGAGGAACTCCACCAGGCCTGATTGTCATTAGGAGGAGAAGCAATTACCCTTTTCCAAGGGCTATGTTAGCTAATCAAAAGCATACACTGCAATGTTTGGTTTTACTTCTTTCTCAAGTAAAAGGCAAGTTTGGATTGAGAAAAAATTTTACAAAATATGCTCTCTTAAGTAGTCCCTGGAATTTTACCTTATAGAGTACCTTCATGTAGGATTAGATGAGATTTTGTGATTCAAATCCAGCTTCTTGTTTAACAATTTCTTATTCTTAAGTTTAAGCTATGCTATTTGTAAATGCATTTAAATTTCTATTTCTAGACTCCATTGATTAATAATAATAGTAGTCTGGGTTATAATTTAATAACTACATCTAACATATTTTTACCCACTAATGTTATCTATACGTTGTAGCACGGGAATTTATTAGTCCCCAGAATAATCCTTTTGACCACTTCCGTGGACTAAGATAAAGACATGCATCTGGGCAGGGCTCTGAACCACAGCATATAGTGTCATAATACAGCTCCCCCAATGTACTCGCCAAGGAATATAATCTGAGATTGTCGCTATTCAATAATATTATCAGAAGCTTACACAAGTGTAAACTCATCTATGAAAGCTTGCCTAAGATACATGCAACCTCCCTGTTCCTCTGGGTCAGAGAGCACAAAATCAAAGTGACTTCTTGGGTCGGATGCACAAATAAACAGAGTGGTCCGGTGTAATTAATCAAGGGAGGAAGGATGAGTAGGACAGTTAACTGGTGAGGTGCATTTTGTGCTTAGAAGCATATTCTTTTTCTTTTTTGAGACACAGTGTGGTCCAAACAAACTCATTCCCATGCCTGAATCTGGCTTGCAGCCGGCCTGTCCTTACTCCCACTCCCTGTGTCTAGGTAATTGATTATCTGTCTTGGATTAAGTTAGTGCTTCAGGGCACTACCTAGACTCTATTTTGTAGCCCCTTACAATTGATTTTACTAAATTTGGATCTGATACTATGGTTTTAGAAAATTTGGGGTTGAAAATCAGGGGATGTTTCTTATTCTTTGTTGCACCCTAATTATTAATAATTCACAGCTTCTTTCTATAAAGCAATAAGTTTTGTTCTTTAACAAAGCTGTTTTTACTTTCTACTCAAGTTATCATACATAGTGATCAAATTATACATAACCCACACTGTTTTTCAATCCTGCGCTTATGAGGATTTTTGCTTTTGCTTCAGAAATACAAATAGAAATTTCCCCACCTCTTTCCCCCTGGAGTTGTCACAGTGCTCTGTGCCACAAAGGTGGGCTTTCTCTCGCCCTGCAGGCACGTGGTGGGGTTGCATCTCCTAGTTCTCTTAAGGTTGCCTGTGAGTAGTTCCGGCTAATGAGCCTTCAGCAGAAGTGACCTGTGCCACTTCTAGCCTAGAATATTTATTATTATATGTCAGACCCACCGGTGCCCTGGTTTTCCTCTGCTGCTGTGTTACAAGTGAGAGTAACAATGACAACACCACTTCAGAGTCACCATTTGACTCAAAGTGGACATGGAGTATAGGAGAAAAATAAACCTTTGTTGTTTTAAGCCTGTGAGGTTTGGGGTTGTTTGTTAACTCCATCATTTCCCAGCTTGAATCCTCCCTATACCCACACCGTCATATCTTTAGAGGGACAGATGTAGAGAAATACCACGCGGAGGCAAATTCCCTGAACACGACTGCTTCCCAGGGCCAAGGTGACTTGATTCCATCTTTAATAACCAGTATGAATGATAATGATAAAATCCAATTATATGGTTTGTTTTAATTCGGGATACAAGAGGCAGGCTTTCTCTATGTTCTAATAACATTGTAAAGCAGAAAGAATGCATACTTTTTCTGAAAAAAATAAATACCATCTAAAAGGTTTTATTTGGAACTTGAGAAAATATTGCACCTTGCTTTGACATTGATTATACTTCTTTAGTAAAAAAAAAAAAAAACTGATATAAAAAGTCTACAGAATATGTGATGCTTATATTCCTTCCCCTAAATTATGAAACTTACTTTTTAGAATGAAAAAGACACGGCCTTGCAATAACCTAGCTCTGGGTGTTCAAGTGATAACTTACCAAGCTGGTCTCTTCCCAGATGATTACATGGCAAGTAGACAATGTGGTTGGCTCCTGGCTCACACACAACTTTGTTGTATCTAATATTGTTGGGGGAGCTTCATGGTTTTTCAAAGGACAAAATGTTTCTCTGATCTTAACAGTTCTGCTTTACCAGAGCAACTAGTTTGTTTTATCTAGTAGATACACTGACCATGTCTCCATTTCTTACATTGTTTCCTAGGAAGCTGACTGTCAGAATTTAGGGTCAAAATTAGCAAATATGAACCTTAAGTATGTATTTTTGTACTGATTTTACTCTTGACTATCAGATGAAAGTTAAAGAGACTGGAATTTCAAGATACAGAGAGAAACATACAGTGCTTACAGTTGTTAATTTGTAGTGGTTGCTTAAATAGAAGCAGCCTAATAACTAGGTGATGATATAGAAGAATAGTTAAGTTTACGGGCTCTAGAACCAGATCAGTTATATTTGAGCCCCGGCTTTGCAACTTGGTAGCTATGTGACCTTAAGCAAGCTATTTCACTGTACCTCTGTTTCTTATTTTTAAGATGGGGATAATTGCCTCTGTGGTCATGAGGATTAAAAGTATTAATATATGGACACTACTGAGAACATTTCTTGGCATATTAGTTATTATAATTATTTCTCTAATAATAAGTGGCCAGTGATTACAAGTCAATCCACATGGTACAATCAATTCAGCATTAGGTGAAAGCCTTCGCTATGATGAGCATGGTGCCAGGGCCTGGAAATACAAACCTGAATAAGACCAGGCCCTTGTCTTAGCTCATAGGATATAATAGCCCAAAATGAGAAAGATACATAAATGGATACTGTCTGCACAGTGGGGCAAAACTGATAATAAGATGAGTTATTTGGTATTTGCTATCAATGCATATTTTGCCAAAATATCAGTATAGACATTTCACCTTCAAATCCTCATAGACATACTAATTTTTTGTACTCTTCTAACCAATGTTTGGAAAATAGAAAGCACTTAGGGACTGGGGGACAGAGTAAGTAACTGAAGGCAGGACATCCAAGTGGTGCCATGCAGAAGACAGCTTATAAGAACTCCTCAAAAATAAACATAATTACAGCGTGATGCGAGAGCTGAGAAAAGGGTTCTGTGAGAAAAGTAGGGGTGGCGTGCTGAGAAGGGCCGTCCTGGTCTGGCCATGAGGGGAGGTTTCCTTGAGGAAGCAGCTTTTAAGCTGAGACCTGGAGGATAAACAGCAGTCACCCAAACGAGGGCGTGTTCCAGACAAAAGGAACAGCAAGTGCAGAGCTGCTGAGGCAGGATGGAGCTTGCCGACTGCTTGCAGGTTCCAAAAACTAAGAGAAGGAAATTGTAGCTAGAACATAATAAGCAAGAAAGCGGCACAAGAAGGGAATTATCACATCCTGGGGAGGCCTTCCCTGACCACTCCACCCAGCGTAGCCCCCTTCGCCCAGTCCCTCCCTACCCCGTTACCCTCCTGTATTTTCTTTACAGCATTTCTCTTAAATCATCTTATTTCTGTGTTTGTTTTTTATTGTATGTTTTCCCACCTTGAATGTAGCTCGGTTAATAAGGGACCCTGCCTGTCTCACTCATTTCTGTACCTACAACACTGAGAACACAACTTGGGTTCACCACTGGTATTCAATACATGCTGTGTAAAAAAATAAAAACAAAAGCAATGGATGAAGGCGCGTGGTGACAGAGGTTGCCTAGCGCCTAATCATGAAGGGCTTTATACCGCGGGAAGCAGATTTTGGACTTTAAATTAATGGAAAACAATCGAAGAGTTTTAAGTCCACAGCGATGAGATCAAATTTGCATTTAAGAACCACTGAGTGCTGTGTGTCAAGGACAGATCTAAAGCACTGAAAAACGGACTGTCCACGCGAGAAATGGATTATGGTGGCTCAAATCAATGCAACAGGAGTAATATAGGACATAAATGGATAAATTTGAGAAATAGCAAGAAAGTATAATTAACAGGGCTGGCTTTGATTGACATGAAAGAGAGAGAGAGAGAGAGAGAGAGAGAGAGAGAGAAGGGGGGGGGCTCTAGATTTGCCTGGGAACAACTGCAAACAGAGTGGATCCTTTCATTGAGGAGAGACAGGGAGTTGTGTGTTTGCTCTTCGTTTGGGGGGAGTCTGGCAGAGGTTCCTAACTCCTTTTTAGTCAGATTAAGTCTGAGGTGCATAAGACAACCAAATGGTGCTGTCCAGTAAGAATCTGGCAAGAGAGGGATCTCCTCAGGAAATAGAGATTTGGGAGTCCTGAGCACAGAGGAGAAATTGAATCCGTGGGAAGAGATAAGATCAATTAGTGAGAAGCCTCAGAGTGAGAACAGAAGAGGGCTCAGGCCATATCCCTGAGAAACTCAGGGAGGGAGAGAAGAGTCCGCAAAGCAGGCTGGGTGGAGTGGGGGAAGAGAAACCTGGATAGCATAGGTCCCGGAGCCATGGAAAGTGCACAGAAAGAGCACGCTTTGAGAAGGAAGCAGCCTTCTGCAAGTTGGCTTGGGAGTGGTTTCCATGACAATGGTGTCCTGGCCAGTGCCTCTAATTAGTAAGCCTTTAGGTTTTATTTCCGCAGTTGCTTGTATTCAAGGAGTAATAGTGAGGAGAGATTCTTCCTTAAAATAAAATTAGGGCTCCAACTACGCAGTAGAGAATGGGACTGTTGGCAAGGTGGCCCAGAGGGATGCACCAGATTGGAATGGCACTGCCCCAAAGGATAGCATGAGCAAGGGGTGGGAAGAAGGTAATAATTCTGAATCACATGGGTGGGGGGGTATTGTATGTCATTGGTGTGTTGTGTGAATGTGTTGGAATGACAAATGCTGTCTTTATTTTAAAGTTACTGGCCCTGGAGTTACAAACGCCCCAGGTCCTGTGTTTGCTGTACCTGGAGGGGAAGTTAGGATGGGGGAGGAGAAACGATTTGAAATTGGTGAAGGGGTCAGAAGAGAGGATGAGGAAAGCAGGCCTTTCAGGCTCAACGCACAGGAGCTGTTCACAATTAGCAGAACCCTGGCAGACACCAATGTTTCCATATGTCTGTTGTCACTGAAAACTCTCATTGAATTAATTTGGAAATTATATTTCTGATTTAATTTTTTTGGTTCATGTCATTAAAGATTCAGGATGTTGAAGAATGCACACATACTTTTTGAGTCATATTCTTCCAGGAATGATCTGGCTTGAGACAACATCTTTGAAAGCTATATTACTTTTCCCAAGACTGTATGTACTTGGAGGCAGCCAGAAATTTCTGGCAGATTGATAGAATTTATGAGATTTAAACGTACACTTTGCAAACAGATGGACACTTAACACAGCACTTGAATAAAATGGGGTAGATCGCTTTTTGCCCAGTAGAGACCATTCTGACAGCAGAAGTCACACTTAAGACACAGAAGGAGATGCAGATGGCTCCCTTGTTGAAATGCTTCGTCTGCAAGCTGACACCATTGCGAGTGTCAAGAAATGGACTCCTTTAAAAAGAAAATCAGATCCAATTCAAGGTATTGACAGTGTTGCTCCAGATAGTGGATCTTCATATATGTCATCTATTATTCACTCTTTCCCATGTACTTTAACATTTAATACCTTCATTTATCTGTCCATTCACTCAGCAAATATGTGTACATGTGCCTGACACTGTTGTGGTGGTGAACAAAACAGAGCCGCCATCTGCCCTCAAAGAGCTCACAGCCTAAACAGAAAGAGACAAGAAATAAGCAATCGCAGTGAAGGTGACACAGTAAGTGAGCACAGGTGCCATGGGATTCTGAACCAGACGTGGGCAAAAGCTTCAGGCCTGAAGGGCTAGCTGGGAGATGTGGCAGAGAGTTTTTTCCCTACTTTATTTACTGCTCCTACCACCATAACCTTCCCCCAAATGTTGAGCCACTTATCCTTTAAAACTGCAACCTAAATATGGTCAAAATTCCCATAGGCTGACATTTAATAAAAATAACAACACTAAATCCTGAGGATAAAGAGAAAGGAAAAAAAAAAATACAGAGGATACAAACAACACAAAAATAATCAAGTCCTCAAAATGTAGGATGTTGATCTTTAAGATAACTGCGTAGAAGTAGAACATCTTTGCTTGAACATAGTCTGGCTTTCTGCTCCCTTAAATCCACATCTTCTTGTGGGTAGGAATATTTGTTTATATCATGGGGAAGCAGGCTTCTGGGTAATTATCTATTTCCAAGGAAAAATGGGAAAACACCTTTCATAAATATCTCTTACCCTTATTTCGAATACTTGTTAAATGAGAGGATTTTCCACATTGAATTGGCTATATCAAGGTAAGCAACAAAATGATTTATCTCTCACTCACTCCACAAAAGGTAACGTTTTTGCTAACACTGCTTGCATGGTATCTCACCTTAACTCTGTAATACATACACACATTCGTACACACAGATATAAGACAGGACACTGATACTCAAGGCAAAGTTTCAACCTTGAACAAGGGAGATATGCAGAGATACATGTGCAACTACAACTTCAAGTCACCGCCCCATTAACCTGAGAGGACTACAAAAGCAGTTTCTAAAAAGTTACTGAATTGCTCATGCCAAAGGACTTCTACAAAATATAGGGCTTTTTACTCTTTTTACTCTTCTCTTCCCTTCCTATCTGTGTTCATTAAATAAACATTGTCTGTTCTTTCCATTTTTTCCCTCATCCTTCACTTCCCTTCCCTGCTTTTGAGGTGACAGGAGACAGCAAGACCTGGGGGCCACAGCTGAGGAGGTGGTCAGGATCAAGGAGGCCGGCTGGGGCCGGCGGAACCAGTGTCAGGGACGCAGCCAGATTGCCAGGGCCTTTGGGGAAGGGTAAACAGATAGTGAGGACCAAGGCCAATGGGGCCTCCAAGGATGGGACCAGGACCAAGGAGGCAACTGCGGCCAACGGAGCGGAGAAGGTGCTTGGTGGAATTGAGATATCGGTTACATACAGGGTGAATGATTAAATACAAGTTTCTCACTTTTAGAGAAAAGTGCTAGATATACAGAAAGGGTAAAGGCCAGTGTGAATCCTGTGGTGTTGAGGTGGAATTAGAGATACCACTGTGAGTTCACGTTAAAGGGATGGATGGATGGATGGATGGATAAATAGATAACAGAGAAACAGATACAGATGCTATATATTGTGTGGGTATGTATATTTGCAATTTCTAGCTCTGCCCACATAGAAGGCCTAGAAGTAATGCCACTCAGGAAGAGGTGAGCACACCAGCATCTAGATCTTGGTTTCTAAAAGCCATCATTCAGTAAAGGAGGTTCCGTTCCTTAGAGAATGGGCTGACTCAAGGACTGGAACAGCAAAAGTACAATACGAACCTGGAATGTCTTATGCCAGAAAGTGAGGAAATGCTCAAATAATGGAGTCTTGTCAAAAGTATTTACGTGCTAACGTTCAAGAGCTCCTACCAGCCCAATTTGGGATAACGTGAGCATCAAAATAAATAACCATGTTAATGTATTATATCCCATTGAATAAAATAGCTATCCATCAGTCTACACTGATACAGATCAACAGATGGGTAAACAGATAAATATAGGAGACAGGAATTTTCTTTACAGTAGGATTCTAACTAATAAATGCAAAATGGTGATGAAATTAGGCAATCACCATTTAATAATCATCATTGTAATAACTGATTCAGGCAAAAATCATCAATGAATGCTAAATCTAGTGTTTGAAAGTTTAAAGAGTAACTGAATATTTACATAGTTTCAAAACATTCCATACATGGGAAAATTGGTAAAAATCCAGCAGACATCACTGTAACTAACTGATCAGCACTGCGTGTGCCTCCTGGCGGGATACATGGGGCGTATGTGGTGAGAACAGGGCGTCCTGGTGAGGAATTCCTACTAAAATCCATAATCTGGACTGAAAATGAGGAAACATCGGGCAAACTTTAGGTAACAGACACTCTGGAAAATGACTAGCCTGTACTCATCAAAAGTATCAACAACATAAAAGCCGGGAGGGATGGAGCAAAATGTTCCACACTGAAAACTGAAGAGATGACAACAAAATGCAACACGTGATCCTGGATTCAATCCTGGGCTGGAAAAAAAGTGGTTTTGTTTCTTTTTTTTTTTTTTTTTAAAGGGGGGCATTATTAGAGACACTTGGTAAATGGAACGGGGCTGTAGGGTTCAGCGTGGGCCTTTGTCTCTGTTACATTCCTGGCT
>NW_012149285.1:3952079-3952760 GCF_000956105.1 Propithecus coquereli
TCATCAATGAATGCTAAATCTAGTGTTTGAAAGTTTAAAGAGTAACTGAATATTTACATAGTTTCAAAACATTCCATACATGGGAAAATTGGTAACTTTACACTAGAGAAATCCAGCAGACATCACTGTAACTAACTGATCAGCACTGTGTGTGCCTCCTGGCGGGATACACGGGGCGTATTTGGTGAGAACAGGGCATCCTGGTGAGGAATTCCTACTAAAATCCATAATCTGGACTGAAAATGAAGAAACATCGGGCAAACTTTAGGTAACAGACACTCTAGAAAATGACTAGCCTGTACTCATCAAAAGTACCAACAACATAAAAGCCAGGAGGAATGGAGCAAGATGTTCCACACTGAAAACTGAAGAGACATGACAACAAAATGCAACACATGATCCTGGATTCAATCCTAGGCTGGAAAAAAAGCGGTTTTGTTTCTTTTTTTTTTTTTAAAAAAAAAGGGGGCATTATTAGAGACAATTGGTAAATGGAACAGGGCTGTAGGGTTCGGCGTGGGCCTTTATCACTGTTACATTCCTGGCTTTGCTGCAAGTGCGGGGTCAGGCCTGAAAATTATACTCCAATAATTTGGGGAAGGGGAAAACATCTATACACACACATATAAAAAATAATAAATGTGGTCAGATACTAACAACTGGGGAAGTTGAGAGTTCTTT